>NW_005842194.1:342859-348838 GCF_000455745.1 Alligator sinensis
GGGGGGTGGCTCTCGGGGCTCCTTGCGTTACGTTGGTCTTAGCCGTAGTTCCCAGTCAAGTGCAGAGACGCTTGCAACGTGACAGTCGGGGCGGGAGCCCTGCCTGCTTTCCCTGGACCGTTTTAACAGGGATGTGTCCTTGGTAGATGGGTACAGATGGATAGATATTGTATATACGTATACCTGGAGATTGATATGTATGTGCGTGGGAGTGTATATGTGTCTGCGTATTAAAAATATGCATGGGTATATGTTTGTATATAGGGACCCATGTGTATGTGTGATGGTGTGGGTCCATGTAGAGATATTGATCAATGTATACGTAGATATCTATGCATACATGTGTATGTGTATATAGAGGATATTAATATATATGTGTATACATATGTATGTGGGGGTGTGTACGTATGTATGCATGTGACTGTGTACAGAGACCGATATATGTATGCATGTGGCTGTGTGTGTGTAGAGACTGATATATGTATGTATGTGTTTGTGTGCGATTGTGTCAGTCTATATACACGTGTATAATCACACGTACATATGCGCACATACACATGCATACATGTTTATCATATGTGTATATATATTGATAAGCATATATGTATACAAATATTTGTGTCTGTGTGTATATATGTGGTGGTTTGTATGTATGTGTATATGTGTGTGTGTATGTGTAAAATGTGTGTGTGAACATTAAAATCACACAAATACTGTGGGGGTAGGCTCTCTTGGAGGTGTAACTGCTTGGGTGGTGCTTTTTATTAAGAGAGCTATGACATAAGTATATCAGATGTACTGTATTTCTTGCCCCCTGCCCCTCACCCAACAGATGCTTGACAGTGTTTTTAATATGAGAAAACAACATTGTGGGGAAGGTGAAAATAACTAGGGGGGTTGATTGTATGAAGTGCTATGATTCGGTACACATCTAAGTCAACAGCAGGCTGCTATCAGATGGTGCTACTAACATGCTGTTTGGTGGAATGACTTCTTTAATAGGTGGGCATAAGTGCGAGAAATAATTCCTGTTTTCGTGGAGTTAACTGTAAAACTTGGTTGAAATTAAAATTTATAAATAAAAGAACTGCATTAATGTAGTGTGATAGATAGGGCTTAAACTGCAAATCGGGCAAGAAATTTAGAGAGATGTTTTTTATGCATAGCCACAGTTATATATATTTAACATGCTATTGTTACCAGTTTGTTCATGTATCAACAGGTTACATAGATCCAATCTTTCTCAGTGTTTTCCATATTATTAGCCACATTCAAACATCCTTTTTCTGGTGTAGTCTTTGCTCCCAAATAATGATAAATAAAGGGAAGATAGCCCTTACCATCTGTGAACTTGTTCATGACTCTTCTAAAGGTCCTATCCTAACTTCCAGGTAGAGAAGAAATGCTATCAACCAACCCACCTATCACTTGTGTGGCCTGTGTATCACAGATGAAGAACTGCTTATGTACATTAATTTTTTAAAAGTGTACAAGGAGAAAGGGGGCTCAGAATAACTTTAGGAAACAATACTTTTCATTTTCTGTAATGTGTACATTTAAAATTAATATTACATTGGTACTCACTTAAGCTTAGCTGAAGTAGTCTTTAAAAAAGAAAAACAAAGACATTAAATTAGTTGAAAGTTCTTCCTATGATGTCACACAAATATCATTACACAGTTTGGTCGAAAATAACATGTTATACTTGTGATCTTCAAACAGCACTTAATCAGAATCAGTTTTCTACAAATACATCAATGGCTTGTGTCTAGATAGAAGTCAGCCTGTTTCTGAAATAGCTCAGGGGCCTGTCCACGTGGAGCTCATTATGGAATCATAGCTTAAGTAGATTTCCATTTGATGTTTTAAAAATATATCTTACATGATTTTAATAAGTAAAATAAACTGGAAAAATGCATACCTGGTAAAAAATGGTGAGCCAAATTCAACGATACTCTAAGTCAATGCAACTTAATTGAAGTCAGTAGAATTACAGAAGGCCTAAGCTTGGCCTACTTTAAGCTATATACATGTAACGTCTAATGAAGTCATTGGCATTGCACCTGTTATACCGAATGTGGGTCACAGTTCTTCTCTTTCATATTAAGGCCCCAGTCTTACAAGCTGCTTCCTGTGAGCAAGACCCTAGTAGGTTCATGGAATAGGTAAGAGGATCAAAAATATTAGCAAAAAAGTACCAAACTTTCTAAACCTTAAATTTTGATGTAAAAAATTTTAGCCTGAAGACTGAAACATTATATTATAGTGAATATTCATAAATATGTTATTAAAATGATAATATTTTGAAAGATCATAAGCACATGAAAAGAGAAGATTTGAGAAACAGGGCACTGGAATTGTCTTCACCATTAGTGTGATGCAAACATGATGCTCTAATGTTCTTTGTGTTGTAACTGTCATTCATAAATTGCTATAAATATTAAAGGAAGTTTAATTATGGATAGAGTAAATGCTGGCAGTTCTTAAATGAACAAATTACTTTGGAGACTACCTGTGCACTCTAATAATAAAAATTGTTGGACTGGGTTGGGGGGGGGGATGTATATGTATTATTAAAGTGGCCTGGGCAATAGCTATGCAAATAGCCACATGGATGTTGTTAATTTTAGATTTGATGCTCCAGATAGATTTTTGTGGGTGAGCAAGATGGATTCCATTGCTCTGCTTACGTGGATCTGATTGCCTAGGTGAAATCCAACACTACTAAACTTATATCTTTCATAATGAACATTAAAATGATTATCTTAAATTAATGGATGAATGCCTGATTTGAATTGAGGCAAAAGACATGAATTTTTGTGGGTGATGTTTTTTTTTTTACTGGACCAACAGTATAGTTGGGAGGGACATAGATAAGCTCTGGGTACCACTGTATCCTTCCTTAGATCTTGTGAGAGAAAAAAGCCAACACAGCAGACCTACATTTAGTCATTTTGCTTTACTGTGCTATATGTGGAAGGGAAAATAAAAAGTTAAAAATGAATTATTTTAAATTCCTCAATACCAGTTAAGGGTCAGCTTTTGTCATATTTATCCATGAAATATAACTTGCACTGAATCGTGTTGTAAGAATAGGAAAGAATAGATCTTGCATTTTAGCACTGACATTCCCATTTTAAAGTATGAATGGATGACATTTCTGAAGCATTCTGTAGTCACCTTTTTTCTTCTTCTCAAATAATAATAATGATAATGATATAATAGTGAAAATTTGATGTCTTTCACTAGATTTTTCTAGATCTTATGTTCATTGTATATGATTCAATACCTCTGCAGGAAAACCTGTTATATAAATTAAGTGAAAAAAATTGTGCAAAAACCTAGGAGCATTACTATCTTTTCTGTACTTGCCATATATGGCTTATTAAATCCATATATAGTGTCACAGACCCATTTGAACGTGATGTATCCGTTGCCTGTTTTTGTCTTGTATAGTGAATCATTCTAAGTTGGGTCAGCTTAATCGGGAATAATGGGTGCCAATACACAAGCAAGGAGGCTGCTCTGACGTCCTGTAATTCCAGCACATCAGAGCAGACTCAGTTAATTGAGTCTGCTGGAACGTGGCAATTACCATGCTCCAGCTACCTCTCACATCTCGTGTATCAGTGTCCCCACACTTCAAAATGGTGGTGGGGGCACTTTATCTAAAGCTCATTGAATGAGCTTTAGATAAAGTGACCCCACTGCCATTTTGAAGCATGGCGATGCTGATATACGAGACGTGCACTTTAATTAGAGCGGCCCCCCCCCAACTCCTGGAGCACATGTATAAATGCCCAATGATTTTGGGCCTAAGAGAAGGATCTTTAGGTATGCCACCTTGCACAGAAATAAGGATCTTTTACATACAACCCCTTAATTCCAAGAGCAGTGTTAACCTGTTCTGCTATCAAAGGTCCATTGTTGGTATCCTTTTTTCCTACAAAAAACATGCACCCATAATTCACAATTAAAACAGTCATTGATTGAGGGGATTTTTTTGTAATGCTCTCCTTGTTTCCTGTTTTCTTTGTAGGATTTTGGTCTCATGATATTATTGTTGCAGTCTTCTTCCATGTGTGCCAGAAAGGATGATTTTGAGTCTGCTTTACTGAGTCATCTCCCTGACTTACGAGCTTTGGTGGTGTAGCAGACCCTGGCCCTAGATGTGACCGGGTGCACCTTTGAGAGAGAGTCCCAGGGTGTTTCCACACCATCCGGGCTACAGCCCCAAACCTCTCTGTCATCTGCTGCCTGGCCACTGAACCAGCTGAGATGTACCAGTAACCAACTCCTTGTTTTTTTTGGCATCTCAGCCTTACCTGTATTACGCGGGTCTTGCCAGCTCTTAGAGGGGATTTTGCCAGTTCGTAGAATCATGCCCTTATCTGGTCATGTGCTCAGAAAAGATAGATACCTCCCCGCCTTGGAAGAGGCCTGTCTGTATGGTCAACTGCTCTTGATCACAGTTATCACTGTCAATGTTTGTTAGAAAAGATAAGATTTATTTTTAGAACAGAGCAAATATAAATTGGTAACCATATGTTGAGATTCAAAGCTACTGTACAAGAATAAACCACCAAAATAAAATATCAGAAAGATGATCTGATGTTATCCTGTATCCTAGACCCAAGAATGCAGCTTCTATTCAGTCCACTAGCTGAGGCCCTAAACTTTTCCCTATCCCTGGGAAAAAAGACTAAAACCTTGTTCTTGGGGCAAAGCTTTTAAGTTTAGTTTTTTATCTGGTCTTTTACATACATTATCCATTAGATTCTTGAGGAGCCCTTACTGTGCATATCATTTCCTGCCCCCCCAAGAATGTACATTTACCATATGAGAAGTCTTTCCTAATCTAATTATGCAGGAAAATATTTGCATCCTTTCAGACCTACCAAAACATACAGTCTCCCAATTTCTTCACTGTGAAAAATGTCCTTCCTTGAATAGCTTGCTGCCAGGTGATACTCATGTTATGGTGTCTCCTTTTAAAATGGAAATCTATCGTAGTCTGGAAAGGCTTGGATCTTGTGCCACAAGTCCTCAAGGGTCTATGTGCCTGACTATTTACCATACCCATGTCAGATGCTAATTTTCAGTGATTACTTCTCTTCAGCCATTTAGGGACTGAGCATCCTTCAGGTGCAAAAGAAATTCATTATCTATGGAGTGACAATCATGCAATCCTGGCTCTGTTACAACATAAGAAATACATTTCTTATGTTCTTATTTATGTTCTTGTGTTCTTATTTCGACGTCTTATTCACCATAAGACGTCGAGTGGGTAAGGTAACTAGTAGGGTGAAAGTGCTAGACTTTAGGAAAGCTGATTTCAATGAACTCAGGCGATTAGTCAAGGACGCATTGCAGAGTAGGAGTTTTGATGTGATGGGAGCCCAAGAAGGGTGGCTGTGCCTTAAGGAAATGATCCTTCGGGCACAAATCAAGACAATCCCCGAGCGAGGCAAAAGGGGGAAAGGGGCCAGGAGGCTTCCCTGGCTGACCAGAGAAATCCAGGGCAGCCTAAGGGACAAAAGGGGAGCACATAAAAAGTGGAAACAGGGAGAGATCACCAAAGATGAATATACCTCCTCTGCTCATGCTTGTAGGGAGGCAGTTAGACGGGCCAAAGCTGCCATGGAGCTGAGGATGACATCCCAAGTAAAAGACAACAAGAAATTGTTTTTTAGATATATTGGGAGTAAAAGGAAGGCCCAGGGAGGAATAGGACCCCTGCTAAATGGGCAGAAACAATTGGTGACGGACAGAGGGGACAAGGCTGAACTCCTCAACGAGTTCTTTGCCTCAGTGTTCCTAAGTGAGGGGCACGACAAGTCTCTCACTGGGGTTGTAGAGAGGCAGCAGCAAGGCGCCAGACTACCATGCGTAGACCCTGAGATGGTACAGAGTCATTTGGAAGAACTGGATGCCTTTAAGTCGGCAGGCCCAGATGAGCTCCATCCAAGGGTGCTGAAG
>NW_005842194.1:349623-349874 GCF_000455745.1 Alligator sinensis
GCACGCAGTACTCCAAGAGGGATGCGGATAACCTGGAGAGGGTTCAGAGAAGGGCCACTCGTATGATTAAGGGCCTACAGACCAAGTCTTACGAGGAGAGACTAGAGAAACTGGATCTATTCCGCCTCCGCAAGAGAAGGTAGGGTCTGGAACGGGCTCCCAAGGAAGGTGGTGCTCTCCCCTACCCTGGGGGTCTTCAAGAGGAGGTTAGATGAGTATCTAGCTGGGGTCATCTAGACCCAGCACTCTTT
>NW_005842194.1:350027-357878 GCF_000455745.1 Alligator sinensis
GTTCATCTAACCCCGGCCCTCTTTCCTGCCTATGCAGGGGGTCGGACTCAATGATCTATTGAAGTCCCTTCCAGCCCTAACATCTATGAATCTATGAATTTTATATCCAGTACCACCAGGGTGGTCCGGGGGGGGGGTGTGCGAATTGGGGTGACAGCCTCAGGGGCGATGGCTCTGCACCCCAGGTCAGTGCCATATAGGCCCTGCCGCGGCCGCCATGCGTCACAGCTGCCAAGTGCCACTGGCTTTGCTGGCTCCATCCACTCGCCACTCCCCCCGCCCCAGGCCCCACACACCCCTAGGGACAGCTTTGAGTACCACAAAGCATATAAAGATGATGCAGCTTAATGCACCTATCCATTGAAATTACACATGCCATATTAGTAAAACAAGTAAAGATTCATGACATTTTATAAAAACCTCAAAATATAGTGGGCTTTGTGACAAGTGGCCTCAGCCTGTCCTGTTGGCAGCCTAATACATCCTTTTACATTTTGACTTGCCATTTTCCTGGCTAGAAGGTGACATTCAGCTATGGTAGAGAGGTGAAAAATGGAATGTTTGATGCTTGGCTCTGGAGCATGGTAACTTCCTTGGCAGAATTTATGGTCCAGTTGAGTTGCATTTAGTTTAGTGGACAGGAGGCATACATAGCAGGGGTGTTGTATGAGGTATGTTCAGTCTTTCCCTCTGTTCTTATTGATTCATATTTAAATTGAATCTATTTCTGGTTTTCTCTTATCAGCTGGGATAGGCCAGTGGGCAAGGTGCGTTTAGTGCTATTCTGTGATTTTTGCTTCTTCACCTATCCTACTTCTTGCTAGCATTTGTCAGTAGTTGAACTCTAGCTAAAAAGGTAGGGCAGGATCCCCAAAGACTGGAAATTAGTTCAAGTATGATGGTTCTTGGTGGTGCTGAATTCATTTCAAATTCTTATCCAAATCACTGACTACATCAGTTTTCTTATCTCTAAGGTTTCTAGTAGCTATAGTTCAAGTTTTCTCTTGGGTGCCTGTCGAGTTGCTCTTGATACTGGCAAAAAGTGTTATGCATTGATTCATAAAGAATATAGGATGTATTTACCTCTACATTTGATCTTCCGTTTGCCTTGAGACCTAGTAAGTGTTAAGGTACCAGAAGTGGATCAGAAGTCCTTAACCATGTGATGTGTATAATTTGGTGTCAAGAGACAGGTTTGTGATGGAAGGCTGGAAGAGATTAGAGGGAAAGAAAAATCTTATCTTTGATGATGATAGCATGATGCAGTAAGTTCAGATTCTGAACCATCAAAAGAGAACCTATATTTAAAACTTAACAGGTACTAAAGACCACACCAAATAAGAATATCTATTCACTGTTGAACACTTCTGCATAAATTGCTGTGTTCTTGGATACCCTTCAATGAAATGTTTAAACAGTAGTCTTCACTATCAAAACTTTAGACCTGTTATTTTCTAATGGAAATATTTCTCAGTATACAAATAGTGGAATTGACCCCAAAACAGAGTTATATTGCTATAGCAAATAAGATAATTACCAGGATAAAGAGAAGTCTTCAAAAGACAAATTGGGTCATACAGCTGGTAAATCTGAGTATTTTAATACAGAGGAGGGAGAGAGAGAGAGAGACCTGAAGTGCAGCCAGTGGTGGTGGTGGTAATTTTTGGGACCTGCTGCCTCTTCAAGCCCTTGTATAAAATCAGGGGAAAGGGAGTTTATAATCTAGGACTAGGCAGCTGCAGTGGGGAAAATATCCATAACCTGGGAACGCATGCAGTTTGCTCAAAACTGCTATATCTGTCTCTCGGAAGGTAAAATAACAAAGGTAGGCTGGAGAGAGAGAGAGGAGAGAGAGAGAATAATCTCAGATACAATGTTGGAAAGACTGGACTACTGCAAAAATGGCAACATCTGCTTCAGGAACCATAGTATATGAAAAAGGTGGGTTTGGAGCCTCCAAGAGGATGACAAGATCACTTGCTTTTGTTATTTGTTAATCATCCTAGTATATTTAGACACCCAGTGAAAACACATTTTATTGATTCTGAACTTTGCTAATAGCTAAATAATGCTGTTCAGAATGCATTAATAAGCTATTCATCCTGTGTAATGTGACACACGATCTCCCCAGGGTAATGTACAAATTAGGATATGGCTCATCATGATCCCTTTCTTATTTCTCAAAAGTCCTTGTACTTTCTGTACAAAGTGGGGTATCCTCAATGTGAGGCTCTTCGTTCCAAAAAATGGTAAGAGAGCACGGTATATGGCATATTTTTGTCTAGTATCTGGAAGTTAGTGACTGGTTTTGTAGTTAGTTGCTACTCCTGCTGTACAATTTATGTATACCTTATGGCCCTGTGTACAGTGAGGAAACATACAAACAAACATAAACGCCCTTTACGATAGCTTAGTAATTATAGCTACCCTTGATAAAAAGAAACAAGGGAAATCAGTATCTCATACTTCTAATATGACCAAATGAGGTTAAATAATAAGCCTGTCATGATTTCATTTATATGAAATTTATGCCACCTCCAGTTATAATCTGTCATAATTATTGCAAGAGATTTTGTGTCTTATGGTGGTATGGAAGGAGCCAAGTGTATTTAAAGGACTCAATTTTTAGCCGTGTTCGAATGTGGACCCAATGATCTCATGAGGTCCCTTCCAGCCCTAAACTTCTGTGAATGCAGTGAGGGGAGGCCTTTGTAATTCAGTAAAGTTTTAAGTAGGTCCTTGTGCTTCCTCTAGTCATCCTGAGTGTAGAAGCTTTCCAGCAGCCTTTGCAGGTTTGGAGGAACTGATCTGCAGTCAGTTGCTTTGTCCCAAAGCTTTTTAGTTTCTAGGGAGAATTGAAACAAACATCACTACTTGATGATGGTATTAAAAGTGTACTTGGTCAATTTGTGTGTTTAAAATACTCTAATACATTGAGCCAGAGGTTGACAAAATTTTCCAGTGGGAGGGTTGCAATGATCTAGCTTGGGTTGGAGGTAGGCAGACATTAGAACACAGCTGCCACTGCTGCATCTCCCCACGGCTCAGCTGTGATGTGGCGAAAACCACTCTCTGCTGGAGCTTCCTGCCCAAGTGCCCTGCATCAGAAGCAAAGCTTCTTTTCTGCCAGAGGCTTGGGCAGCTGATGAGCACAGTGCAGGGGCTAGAGCACCCTGCCACTGAATTCTGCTCAATCCAAAAGCTCTGTGGGCCATAGGTTGCTGACCCCTGCATTAAAATCTTTTTCTCAACTTTGGTTGTCACTTGATACATGAAGATGACTTATTTTTATCCTGCTATGGGGCATATCCATAATGTCACAGTAGTTTATTCAAGAGAGCATTAACAATTGTTTTGTGCCCTGAAGATGTATTTTTAGTCTCATTTGCATGCACTTGGCAATCTTGATCCAGGCTGACATCCATCTCCCTTTTGTCATGAAAATATTTTGAGAACGGATGAATCTTTTTACAAAGGGTGCCTTGACTGCGTTTCACAGCCATTTTCAATTAAGTCAGATTTAATCCCTCATCCTCCACCATGCAAAGTAGTATTTTGGAAGCTGCCATTTTTCTTCCAGTCAGTTTGTGGTTGGAGGAAAGAGTTTTTAATTGGACCTGTTCTGCATTTTAGGCTTTGTGAAACTTGTCCTCAGCACTCTCAGCAACAACAGGTGTGTCACCTGGAGGATGTCAGTGCTCTCTTGACTTATCCTCTCACTAGAACAATTAGTTTATTTTGCAAATATGACTTGGATTTAAACCAGATGTGTGCATGCACCATCTTTTCAGTTCAGATTAGGTGGGCAAGGTGAAAACTAATGCTTGTAATTTTTTGGGGTCAAAGAGTTTTCATCATGGGTAACATTTTCAAAAGCCAGGTAAGTGACCTACACCTCTGAGTCTCACTGAACGTCAGTTCTGTATATGATGCAATGAAACTCAGTGGGATGTAGACCAGGAACTTGACTGGTTTTGAAAGTTTTATTGTATATGAGTGTTGTCTAGCACAGAAGGGCCTCCACCCTTCTGTGAGCTTCTGTCTGCAACCACAACACAATTAATAGATAATAGTAAAATAGAACTTACTTTCCCATTGTTCAAACGAATAGAGCTCTATGCACATTAGTTATGTTTCTCTTGATTTCTGCTTTTGTGTATATATAATAGTGGAGTTGCAATGATTTTGCACTGCTAAAAGTGAGAAGAGGACTAGACCTATATTTTTACTCTTCTGTTCCAGTCAATATAATTTATGTAAAGGTGGAAAACACATATCAGGAAGGACAAATCTAATCTTGACATTTGGGTTTTGCCTTCCTCACAGGATGTTTTGGTGGTGATTGTAGGATTTTACCTCATGGTCAGATTGGTACAGACTGTGGGGATTTTTGCCTTCCTTTATGTGTGTGTTGGGGGGGGTTAGGGGAGAGGAGGAGCATGACCCTCTACCCAGGATCTCTTGAGCATACATTGGCAACATTTCACAGAAGCAGGATGTTGGCTGCCCTGGTTTCCCTGCTTTACCTGTAGCCGACTAGGGTGTTACATCTGTGTTGTGTCAGGGTTGATGGTAGTTTTACATAGAGTTTAGATTCCGGTTTGTATTGGATGGTTTGGATAGGGATGATCCTGCTTCAGTGAGTTGTTTAGGCTAGATGAGTTCTGGATGCCCCTTCCAGTCCTGCTTCTTTGTGATTCCATGACATCCACAGAATGGAAGGGTCCTTGATATAGTGAGAAGACCATACATGTATGGTGGCTTATGACTGTGAATAACCTTTCTTAAAAGGCAACATGCATAAAGTGAAACTCTTAACATGTATTTTGTGTGCCTGGCTTTTCTAAATGTATTGTGTACTTATAAAGGGCAGTGATAGAACAAATTTGGGATTGGTGAAAAGAATGTAATTCGCTTGCAGTTTGCTAATTAATGGGAAAAATCAGTAATATGTGCATTTAAAAAAAGTTGTTTCAGTTATTAAATAGATAAAAACATTTACCAGATTTCATTACAAACTCTAATTTTTGTGTTTTTTGTTTTAATTGCAAGTAAAGTATGGTTTGCCAAGCCCACCTCTGATTCTTCTATTCTATTCTGTTCTATTCTATCAGTTAAATTTAAATAGTCCCAAAACATTGCTTTTAATACTATCTAGAGTTTATTATACATCCAGTCATATAAAAAGTCAATGAGGCTGTCACTGCATCTTTAAATAAAACATGTTTTGTGTTACTCGTATAAAATGAAATGTGTTCTCATTCTGTGTCCATCATTGATAAAATGTTGTGTGGGTAAGGTACAAAATGTTTTTAATGGCTTAAGATTTGATTATTGTATGCTACAGGCTGAAGCAGATGAAAATACCTCTCTAACACATTGGAAATGCTTGAATTTTTTTTTCTTTTTAAAGATTTCATGGATTTAGGGCCCAATGCAAAGCTCTGTGAAATTTATTGAGCTTTTCCATCAGTTTCAGTGAGCTTTAAATTAGGCTCTCATGGAGCTAAAAACTACTTTAATCTATAATGACTATGTGTTTATAAAATAGTGTGACCAGGTAAATCTGGGTTAGAGAAAGGAAGTGCTTAATGTTTTCTTCAATTAATTCATAGCCTTCATGCTGTATTGCACTCTAATAAGACACATTTCAGGTTGGATTAGCCGGGGGAGCAGGGAAGGATGCTCCTAGATGAATGGCAGATGAGCAGGAGTGACTCAGGTGGGGTGGGGTAGAATGTTTTACATTTTGGGGTATTGTTTGGACAATTTGTTTTATTTATTCTGTTTTTTCCCTGCTTTTATAAGTTACTTTGTCTCTTACCATAAGCTACTCCAAGCCTTTTTTGGGAAGGGTGGAATATAAATCTAAAGAAGGAATACGTAAATATGTAATAGATAATTCATACAAAATTTCTACATCACTATTTATCTTATCTGAAAAAAATAGTAAGCAGAATTGTTTCTACATGTTTATCTGCATCAGAATGTAGTATATGATGATGCTGTTATAGCCTACCTCTAACTCTTGGGAAAATAATGGAAAAATGATCAGGTGGCTCCTAGTCAGATTATTTCATCTCTTTCGTTTCATCTCTTTATGCTTCATGGAATATAAAAAGAGGATCTTCTGAATACATGCATTAAAATTGGCTCTAGAAAGATGAGAAGCTGTATGGGTCTGATGGGAAAATCTTATACAAGCTGAGGTACCTCCTAATAAGTTTCCCTAGTCATTTCCTTCAGCCATGTCCAGGCTAACAAAGATGAACAAGTGATTAGAATCATTGTGTGTGAAACTAGCAAATTTTTATACAAATACCTATATTTGAAGAGCTACTACTTTCAGAAGTTCTGAAAAATGTTTGTCCTTCCCTCATATACTTTTAACTACAAAAGTACGTTTCTATGAGCATTCCCGTTGGATTAAAATCTCTATAAATCGAAGCAGAAGTAATCAAATTCTGAGTGAGTGGCATTTTAGATGAATACCACATAACATCTGTGAGCTGTTTTTGTTTTAACTTTCTAAGCTCCCTCCTGTCCTTATGTTTGTTGCAGATTAAAGGTAAGCATCCTGCAACCTTTTTGTAGCATGCCAGACATTCAAATGAGTGTATTCTTCAATAAAAATGACAAACTGTTGACAAAGATGTTTCTTTCTGTATAATTTGGAACATCTTTGTGGCTGGCTTGTTTAATTTGAACATGTGGCATGTTAAAACACCACCATGCAGCCTGATGCTGGTCTCATGGTGGGGCTTCCTGGCATGGTGGGGAGCCTGTTGGTTCCCCCTGTGCAGGGATACTTAAAGCTGTGCTATATAGCTCAATACTGGGCTGCACAGTGAGGTTTTAAATATCCCCAAAGTGGGGTGGGACTCACTAACACAGTAATTTCCAGCTGCCCATGTCTCAGTATGCTTGCAGCCAGTAGTATGTGTGCTAGTGACAGCTCGGCACCACAGGCTGCTCCCCTACCCCCAGTTCCCACCACACATGCTGTCAGAAACACACATGCTTCCTTATCCCCAGCTTCTACTGCCTGAGTGGGTATGTGCAGCCAGCTGCATGCCCTAGCAGATGTACAACTGGGATCTAACAAATTTTATCACAGCTGCAAAAAACTGCAAGTCCTACAATGCACGTGTAGCATGACAGGTCATGTGCTCTTTGGGATCCATGATAAAATGTGTCATATTGCAATCCTGGGACATAATTTGTCATATTCTAATCCTGGTTTAGAGTTGGCCAATGGATCAAATGGTTGTGCGGGCCAGGAGCGACCCGAGCCCTTTTCCGCGCTGCACGCGGGCTGTGGCCAGCAGCCCGGGCACGCCGGGTCGGAGAGGGAAGGCTGTCGAGCTGGAATTAGGCACAAACGCGTATCGGTAGTTTTAAAGATTGTTTACTTACACCGAGATGGCAGTGGTGCAGGCTGGAAAGCTTGCTTAAGTTGCGGTTACAGACAGGAAAGAAAACAAAACTCGAACCTGCAGGGCACGAGGGTACGTCGCAAAGGGTTCTGGCGACGGGAAGATGAAAAATACGAGGGTACGTTGCAAAGGGTTTCGGCGATGGGAAAAATAAACCTGCAGGACTCAAACCCGGGTAGAAGAGCTCTGAAGCGGTCGTAAGGGCTCTCACGATGTTTGCTAGGCTCCGTGGGTTCTTCTGTTCACTCACTCACACGAAGTTTGCTAGGCTTCGTGGGTCCGGTTCTCTTGCACGCGGGAAGGGATACGTCTGGATTGCGCTCGGCGACGGGGAGAGGCTAGAGGTTGATCAGACCTCTGTTGCCTGCTTTAAATGCACTGGGTCCGTAAGGATCCGCAGCGCTTAGAGATCTTC
>NW_005842194.1:357975-366026 GCF_000455745.1 Alligator sinensis
CCACGTGTGAATAATTTAGAACTGGCCAATAATGGGACCCGAATTAG
This sequence comes from Alligator sinensis, assembly GCF_000455745.1. NCBI lineage: Eukaryota > Metazoa > Chordata > Crocodylia > Alligatoridae > Alligator > Alligator sinensis. Next base: position 358,023 of record NW_005842194.1, read on the forward strand.
CATACAAATGGCGGGAACTCTTTGCAACGAGCATTTCTGTGCTGCAACAAAGAAATGCACCCTGCAAAGAAAGCTTCAAATTGGCGGGAAATTCTCCCTTGCACCAGGGTTCTCTTTTGCAGCAGAAAACTCCACCGTGCAAGGAACCTATAATTTAGCGGGAACAATTTAGCAGTGCCGAAGCACACAAAAACAAAAATCACACCCTTTGGGTTGTGACAATGGTATATAGTTGATAAACCAACCCTGAACAATATTTTCTCATATACCACTTTGTATTGGGAAGGTAAACTGAGGAGAGAGAAATTTTCAGTTATGGTTAGATGTTCCACGGGGCTCCGCCACCCCTACACCACATCCACTCGCCAACCGATCCTGGACTGGTAGGATGTTAGTCTTCACTTTTCTACTGGCTTGTCCCGCTGTCAGACTCAGGCATGAAGAGATTCGAGCTAGACAGTATAGTTCAGCCTGCCCGTCCCTTTTCCTCTCTCTATCCTTTGGTCCTGCTTGGACCTCTTTGGGCCTTTTCACCCTATCTTTGTTTAGAAGTAGTATTCTTCTGGGATTGGGTGGCCCATGGAGCTGCCTTCCCTTGCCCAATGCCTTCTAGGGGGTTCTGCACCCCTCCCTAGCTCTATTTCCCCTTGCCCCCTGTCTCCACAGGGGAGTACGGGTATCTCCCTGCTTGCTGAGAGCTCGGGGCTCTCCCCTTGTTTTCCTCCGGCAGAGGCTTGGAGGCTTGCCCTGCCTCCTGCTCTGGCACAGCCTAACCTATGCCTCTCCCCGGCAGGAGCAGCAGGCGTGCTGCTTGCCCTCTCTCCCTCTCTCTCGCTCCCCCTCCCTGCGAGTGCTGATGGGGTTTTTAAACTCTCCCACAGCGACCATGCCGGCTGCTGCGATTGGCTCAGCTGTTTCCCTTACCGGGAACAGCTGCTTCAGTAATCGGCGTAATGGCGGCTCCGGCTCTACTGAGTTTTCCGGGGGTAATTCTCCCCCTCCGGGGTTCTGCCTCAGGGTTCTGTGTGCCCCGCAGACCCCCCTCACCTCCTCTCGTGCCTGTGGAGGCACGTCGCCGCCACACTGTGAGAGGGTTAACTCCACTCATTCCTTTCCTGGGGCTGGTAGAGAGAGAAGTAGAGAAGCCATCTTGCAGCAGTGTCTCCATGCTTGCATTCTTCCATGCTGCTGTTCCAGTGAAGAAAACCCTGCTTAAGACATGCAACCCAATTTAGGGGGACTGATATCTAGGGAAAAATTGCATGTGGTATGTGAGCAAATATGGCAGAAAGCATTCTGAATTCTAACTGATGGTCTCCATAAACAACTGAAAAATTAAAATCAAACATACATAGATTTATGCGAAGTATAAAAATGATATATTTTGAAAGTGTGTAAGAGTGTTCAGAAGAAGATAAAGTAACGGACTACATAAGGATACGCCATGAATTGGTTTACTAGAAATGTTGTTTACTCTTTTGTTGATATACCTAATTTTTCTGAAAGGCTACTACAGTATTGCCCTGTGGGGTCAGGCCAACTCTCAGGATCTCAATATTATGCTGTTAGACAGGAGGGTGTGACACAGTTGCACATATACAAACACACAGATCAATTAGGTGCTCACTCACTCACTCACTCTCACAATGGCAGCAGGAGAAAGAGACTCAGTGGAAGGGTTGGAGCCCAGGTAGGGAAGAGAAGCAGAGTCCAAGTCCTTGGTTGAAGAGGGGGTGGGGGTGATAGTTACCTATCCAGGCTGGAAAGGGTTCCTTGTCCAGTAGGTGCTGTCCAGAGGTGGGGGTTGCTGGCAGGGCCTCTGGGTGGATAGGTGGTGTGGCATGGTGCTGGTCCAAATGGAGAGGGCGTCCCAAGGAGTCAGTCTTCACTACCCCTTTATGGGGCAGACTACCTCTGATCTCCTATGGGAAGGGCTTGTCCAGGCAATGTCAGTCCTGTTCCAGGTGTTCTTACTGAGCATGTGCAGCCTTGGCACAATGGTGGGTTGCCTCATCTTTTGTTTCTTGAATGTTGAGGGTGGTTCCAAGGGCTGGGTCGTTGGTCCAGGTATTGGTGTTGATGGTTTGGTCATTCAGAGGGAGCTATTTTTAGACCTACTGCCATTGTCTCTCAAGTAGCCTCATTCATCCCCATTCATTCAGGAACCAAGTTACATAGGAGGGGTAGGTATGAGTCATGGGTTACACAACTGGGCATGGGGATAAGATGGAGGCTTGACATTACAAGATGGAAACTTGACATGACTTATGCTAACTTACATATAGGCCTAAAACAGTAATCACACAATATAATAGCAGTAAAAAATCAATACAGACATAATAATTATATCAAAATAGCAGGGCACTTGTTTGCAAAGAGGGGAGAGAAAAATAAAACTTACTACCTAACGTAAAATGTTACAGCTTATCCTACATCTTAGCTTACTTATACTTACCTATAGGGAATAGAGAGGGAGAGAAAAAGTCAGAAATGGTTGGGGAAGGGGAGGGAATACATTTTAAAATAAATAATGCTACAACAGTACTAAACTTTTACCATTTACCTGCTAAGCAGTAAAAATAGTTCTTGACCTAAGACCATAGAGACTATGCCCAATTACTTTATTACTGTACTTTGAGAGGCACACTCTGATCTGTAGCATTTTTAGCATTTCAGTTTAGTGCTTGATTTGAAGAACTGTGTCTAGTTTTTAATTTTTTATGTAGATTTTTTTACTTGGGCTGTCTGAAATGGAAAGCTGACTATTGTCCTTCAGGGTAGTGTGGCACAATGCAGAGACTAGCTATCAGTATAGCCACATTAGTGAGCTGTTCCACCTGGGCTAATTAACTTCTGGAAAGCCAATTAGTTTGAAGGTTTTTTTGTGTGTGATTTGTATGGTTTAAGTTATTGCTGTATGAAATACGTTATCTCGCCCTGTCTACATGAAACGTGTACAAGCCAAGTTCTAAAAAATAGCTGTCAGAACTTGGCTGAGACGTTTTACTGTGGAGTAGACTAATTAGCTCTGCAGTAAATGTCTCTCTTCTACACATGCAGTGCTATTAGGCAGGAGTAAACTAAATAACTCTGCAGCAGGGAGTTAATTAGTTTAAACTAATTTGTAACTGTAAATACCAGTAGTATCCTGCTGTACAGTTTGGGGTTTTTTGCTCCGTAGTTCCATGCATGCAAATGCTGATGTAGCTGGCTGGGACACAAGGGTGCTTCAGTGCAGGGGCTCCCTGCTGACTAGCCCCACACTGGAGCACCTTTTTGCCCCAGCCAGCTGCTCTGCAGCACATTGAGCCAGGCAGTAGCCCTGTGCTGGTAAGCTGACCCAAACCAGCTCAACATGCTGCAATCCCAGGCACATGTTCAAATCAACAGCAATAAGCTCCAGTGATAAGCACTGCTTCACATTAATTGCACATGTAGATGTCCCCTCAGAGAATGAGGAGGTCTTTTCTGGGATGATCTAGCACAGCAGGATGGTTTTCCCCATCTGTAGTAGTAGAGAGGAGCAAAAGCAGGTGGAACTGTTGCAGGTGGCACAGAAGGTGGGTGGACATGCTTCTGTCCAGTCTCAAGGCTCCGGATAGTCATCCAGCCAAATGTAGAGTTCTTTGGGATTCAACAGGTGGAGATAAGCGGCTAGATTGCCATGAGGGTAACGCTCCAAGCAACTTGTTTTGCTACTTGGAGGAAATATTATAGCCTATGGCTTTAGGGAATATTAGAGAAGAGCTGGTCTCAGCTCAGCTTCCCTTCATGGGAAGGACCTAAGGCCTGAGAGTATTGTCATAAGCTTTCCAGATAGGGAAAAACAGAGGAAGGTTTTATGTAGTTTTTAATGTATTCTCACTTCTTTGTGTGTCTTTTTTTGGTAGGAAGTATCTGACCTTGGTCCTAATTGCACAGTACTTTACAAAAAGAAAGTACTAACGGCTGTATGAAGTTCTTTGATTATCAAGGTCTGTTCTGGTACCTAGAAGACATTTGAATTATGTGGGTGCACTGTTGTGTATGGGTAATGATACCAGGGTTGCTTGCGAAAGCTGAGATTTCCTGACAACCAGCTTATCTTGTAACTGTACTAGTTAATTCTAATAGCAGCATATAGAGAAAGCATACGCTTGTAGCTTTATTAGGTAGTCCTAATGCTTTACCATAGTACTTTTGCCCATCTTCAGCAACCCATTCTAAGTAAGTCTTATGTTCTTTCTTTGGGCAGCTGTTCAGAAAGTCCTCTACCTGCCCCCACTTAATTTAACTGTAATGCATACCTCACCAAAATTCATTTTTATGAAATTGCTCTCTTCTTGGATCTGAATATATGATCTCCCACCCTTCATGCTGCCAGTTATTTCTAGGCAGTTGCCTAGAGGCTCTCCCTGTGGTCTGATGTTACGTGGAATAAAGGTTCAGTGGAATTTCATGATTTGGAACACTGTTTTAGGCCAAGGAGGTTTAGTGCCTGACTGAGTCTGGCGCAGATTCAGGAAAAACTTTAAGAACCCAAAAGGTGTAGCTTAATAAAGTATGAGGTAATAATTGGAACTCCAGGATGAGATGAATGTATTTGCAACTATTGGCTTCCCTGGGATTCTTCTGGTTGCCTTCCTGTACATGAATGTTTAATATATTAAAAAAACAACCTCCTATGCTAGAAATGCATGATATATTTAGCTCTAGAAGAAGAGCAACATTCTCCTACACTTTGAACAATCAGCACTTCACAGTAGATGACCTGTGTCATGCAACTGAGTTATAGAGTGGTTCTGGTACAGTACGAAAGAATGGCTTTGCATGCTGGAGGAGCACACACATTGGTGGTGGTTGCTTCTCTACTTTTGGTGTGCGGAAGGTCTCTGTACTCTTCTGGGTTGGACAGAGCCTTTCAGTGCAACCTTCAATGGCATTCTATAAATCTCTGAATACAATTTTAAATTGCCTACCTGTTTTTGTTTATATTTTCTCCAAATCTTTAATGTATCTATTTGAACTCAGTGCCACCAGCTCCTTTGCTTTCTCATTTCATTTCTGTTTACTCCTCCTTTTACCCCTTCTTGTTTGTTTGCAGATGGGGCTGGCTTGTGCTTCACAATCAAATAGAATTATTTCCATTTTAACTCCTGTATCGTTCATCTGGAACTCCTGAGTAACTTCCTCCTAGTAAATCTCAAAATCTGCCTTTTCTGCATAGCTTATGGTTTAGCCTTAGGATACAACATAAATTGTACCCAGTACGGTTCCCATTACGTTGTCCTTGTAATTTATGCTATTGCTAAGGAGACTAGACCCTTGTGTTGTGTTATCTTTCAGTTCTTCATTGTAAGTCCAGATGTGAAAATTATGATTCAGTGTGTGTTTTTTCTTTTTCCCTTCCGCACCACCCATGAATTTTGGCTGTATACTATTTTTGTATGTCACAGGGACACATGAGGTGATAGGTGACACAAATAAGTGTCTAAATTTCTATTAAAAAATAGTATGAAGAGTTGTTCATATTCTAGGGAGCAAAGAGATGAAGGAATTAAAATCCAAACTTGCCTGTATAAACGCAGTTCTACAATAGTTCTTTTAAGTTTTTGCTTTCTTCTTTCTGCCCTCCAGCCCTCTTCTTTTTCTTGTCTCACACTCTTCCTTCCAGAGAAATCAATTAAATTTATATATGGACAGAAGCAATAAAGACATTGAGATTTGGAGCAAAGGATCAGGGAGAGAGAGTATGGAAGATAGCGAAGCTCAAATGGAGAAACTGCTTCAACAGGAGGTGTTAGCATTTGGCCCCAGAAGCCAGCCAGAATTACCTTGCCTGACTGGAAACCTGTTACTTTGGCTCTCTTGGATCCCTCTGGTCCTCCTATGGCCACAACATTTCTTTCTGCAGCAATGTTCAGGTATTAATCCTTGTTTCACGAGCATCTGCATTGGCTGCCTAACTCTTCTTCTATGCTGTTGAGTTCAAGGCTTGGTGTCCTTACATAAGGCACACCAAGTCTCCATCTGGTCTTCTGGGCTAAGTACAGACAGTCAAAAAGCCCGAGGCTAAATCGATTCAGTCTTTGCAGGTTAGTTTAAAACGCACAGATTAAATTGAAACAGATGTGAACACACATTTACCTCTGATGCAGGAAATGCAGCCACATGCCTGCAGTGGCTCAGGCCAGAAGCCGGGGGGCATTAGAGCACAGCTCTCTGCCTGTTCGCTTCCTCTTCCTGTTGCCCCTGAGGTCTCCGGGATTTGCAGTCCAAAATCAGAGCAGCAGTACTGTACGGTTGCTCATCACTTCCTTTTCCAGCTTCCAGGTGCCTCTGGGACTTATAGTCCACAGTTGCAGCCAGCAGTACATTTGAGTGGGGGAAGGGTGTTTAACCCCCCCTCCCTGGCCCCAGACCCCAGCTGGGGTTTGCCGGGTAGGGGGGAATCCCCCCCCCCATCCCCGTAGACTGGGCTGCATTCCTAGCTGGGCTTACCCCCCACTCCCCCACCTTGTCAGCCAGCCCTCACTGCTTCAGCTAGGGAGCAGAGTGGCAGGACCAGCCCTGCTCTTTGAAGTAGACAGCATAACCCAGCTCAGGGCTGCAAAGCATCCTGGGGGACTGTGATTTCTCTTGAATCAGGAAGGGGTCTGGGACAGAAGTTGTATAAACTGGTTTGACCCAAATCGGTTAAATCTGATACTACATTTGACTAGGTTTATCGTAAACCAGTTTCAATCATTTACAAATCTAATTAAAGGTGCGGGACAGCAACTGCTAGCACTTAGAGATTGTTCATTTGTAGCGGGAAGACCCTTCTTATAGATAGTGAAGCACTGAGACTGAGCCAGGCAGTATGTGCCTGGGCTGGAAGAACTAGACAAAAATAGCAATCTGTAAAAGAGAAAAAATTGACCCAACTATTTCAGTTGATTTCCCTGCTGTGGCAGAGCACCTTTGGTGCCTGCCACTTTAAATTGTGCCAGGCGAGACAGGGCAGACTGCCCCTAGACAGCTGGGCAGGCTGACGTGAGACCTGGCCCTTGCAAGGCCCCCTGTCGCACCTGCTATCCAGATCCATGACATAATGCTGCTCCTGCATACATTGCTGGGAGTTTTAGCTCTTCAGAGAGTGTACAGAGGAGCTTTGAGATGTGCTGAGATCATTTATTTGTTTTATTTTACTATGGACTTGTTTTATTATAGACTCTATAGCAGACAAAAAAAAAGTTGGCTTACAGATGAGTCTTGCAGACTCAAGATAGTATATGAGGAAAAGGGAATTCATGAACAAAGTGAAGCAGGAGTCAGGGTAAGGTAAGGGGAAGTGGTAAAAGGGTGTTCTTTTAAATAAAGTCTCTCGGCCACTTTGCTGTATTAAAGACAATGGAATTTCATGAGGCAGTAATGCAGGAAATAAATAATACCATATTTACTTGAATAGATGATGATCCTGGTTATAACACAACCCTCCCCAATTATTAGATTTGGAAAATTTATAAATTTGTTATAATCTTCCAGGTAGACAATCTAATTATTGAAGGTTTGCCTTTAATTTGTCCCCTTCCCACTGATACAGTAGAGAAAACAAATCTGAGGTGTCATATAGCCCCCTTCCCCTCTGGCTCCCCCTAAGTCTCCCCTTTCCCCCCCTCCCATTACTGTCTGATCCTGCTCTTCCTGAGCACCTGGAAGTGAGAAGCAAATTTGCAAATACTGACCTTGAAATAAATATAGCTATAGTATTTTGCATATAGTACCCATAGACTTAGTTCATCTAGAATTGATGCACATCATGCTCTTTTTTTTTTTTTTTTTTTTTAACTGGTGCAAGTTTTAGCACAAATACTTCATAAAGACACTTTTAAGCAGCACTTTGGCACCTATTTATATATAGTACAAGCTATGCATTATATTAGTCCAAAGCCAAAAGGCATGTGATTTTACCATACAGTTCATTGGGTTGGTCCCAGCGTTCCCTCTAAGCTGCGCGACCTGCACGTGAAGGCAGGGAGTAGG
>NW_005842194.1:366036-387222 GCF_000455745.1 Alligator sinensis
ATGGGGCTTCCCACTGGTGGCATGCGAATACTGGGAGCTGCACATGATCCACAGGGAGCCCCACGTGATAGAGGTGGGCTGGCCTGGCTCTGCTCCTTATCACCATGTGCAACTTTGAGAACCGGCTGAAGCCACATGTTGCCGGGTGGGAGTGCCTGCATGGGCCATGAGCATCCTGAAGTCTCCCGCGTTTTTCTTTTGCTGTCGGCGGCAGGGGCTATGTGCCCTAGGGGACAGTGTGAAGGCAGGGCCCACACCCCCAGCTCTCTTTCATACCCCACACACTCACACCCTACCCACCCGAGCTCCATACTCCTGCCGCCCATCTAGGTTCGGGTTTCGCGCTCCTGCCCAGCTGCAGTCTCTCCCTTCCTCCAGCCAGCCCACCTGCTGCTGCTTCCCTATCTGGTGCCCAGAGTGACCACTGCAAAAGGAATAGGAGGAGCTGCTGGAGGATGGGAAAACTAAGCAAGTACCCTGGAGACTGCAGCAGTGGCCATTCTCAAAAGCTGTGCATGCTGCCTAGGCCAGAGCCTTCCTATGCACAAGGGTGGGATCGAGGTGTGCGGGCTGGTCAGGGTACAATTAGTGGGCACTTGTGGGCTGGATGAAATTGCCTGGTGGGCTGGATCTGGCCTGTGAGCTATATTTTGCCCACCCCTGAGCTAGACATTGCTGTGTAGGCTACTCGTGTATTTTTTCTAATCTGATTTATGGTTCTGCTATTTTATGTAGATGACCATTTCTTCTGGTCTTCAGTGTTGCGTACAGAACAGTATCCCTGGACCATAAGGGCATTCCTTCATGGAGTCGGAAGGGACCTCCGTGGGCCATCTAGTCCGACTCCCTGCCCCGACAAGCAAGAAAAGGGCCACCAAACCTGGGGTCCTGTGAACCCAGCCAGGTGCCTGTCCAGTCTCCTCTTAAAGACCCCTAAAGATGGGGCGAGCAGCACCTCCCTTGGAAGCCCATTCCAGGTCCTGGCAACCCTGACAGTGAAGAACTTTTTTCTAATGTCCAGTCTACACCTTCTCTCCAGTAGGGGTGCCCCTCTCATTCGAGGGGGTGCCCTGGTAAACAGATCATCACTTACTTCATGTTGCTCTCCCCTTGTCTTGTAGAGACTGAAGAGATTAAGGTCCCTTAGTCTTTCCTCATAGGGCCTTCCCTGCAGGCCTCTAATTGGATGAGTGGCTCTTCTTTGGACCCTTTCCAGGTTGTCCGCATCCCGCTTGAACTGCAGCATCCAGAACTGGACACAGTACTCCAGCTGCGGCCTGACCAGTGCTGCGTAGAGAGGGAGAATCACCTCCCTGGACCTGTTTGTGAAGCACCTATGGATGCAGGACAAGGTGCGATTGGCTCTTCATCACATTGATGACTCATATTCATCCTGGGGTCAACAGTGACTCCAAGATCTCTTTCTGCCTCAGTGGTGCCAAGAAGGTCACCTCCCAGCCTGTAGGTATGATGGAAGTTGTTTCTCCCTAGGTGCATCACTTTGCACTTGTCCTTATTGAATTGCATCCTGTTGCGCTCTGCCCACTTCCCCAACCTGTCTAGGTCAGCCTGGATCTGGTTCCTCCTCTCCAAGGTGTTAACTTCACCCCATATTTTTGTGTCATCCAAAAATTTGGACAGGGTACTTTCCACCCCATCATCCATATCGCTGATGAAGATGTTGAACAGCATCGGCCCCGGAACTTTATATATTATTATACATATATAAAATATGCAGTTCTTTTTCCTTCTGAGTCGTTATAACTTCCCCAAACTCTTACTTATTCGCTAAATTTCGTTAGAGTGGACATGTATTAGGTTGGAGGAGATGTTTTCCTAAGACTGTAGAATAGGATAAAGTACATTTTGCCATAGTTATCTGGGAGGCTGCAGTGAAAGAAGATTTTATATGTAATCAAGGTACCCCTAGACATGGCAGAATAATGAACTGTTGTTAGAATAACAAATTGTTCTTTGTTTTTATTCTGTCTTAGCTGTGGCTGCTGGCATGCAAAATCATATCTGTCACACAATAAGTGGTTAAGTTCATACCAAACATTTTATCTTTTTGTCTTCTCATATACATTTCTCTTCTTCCTTCTCTCTGCTTTTACTGCTGCTTGCCTATAGCACTTTCCCTCCTTGTACTCTTCTGTCTTGGGAGTTTACTTGTGCCTTTAAACTTGATTTCTTTCCTACTTTGTGCCTTCGATTTGCTCTATCAACATGGGGCATAGGGTTGGAAGTGACCTCGTAGTCATTGAGTCAAGTTCTCTGCTTCCACAGGCAACATATAATCCTGTTCATAAATTATTTTAGTTATGCATTAATCACTCCAGTGTACCAGTTAGGTTTTTCTGCACTCCACTTCTCCCTGCTCCTACTGGAAATCTGTTCCAGGAACTTACTCATCTGATTTCTAATTTCCCACTTAAAATTTGACCAGATTCTCTTTCCTGCCTGTTTTTTTGTTTTGTTTTTTGTATTGCTTTCCCCTCTTCCCTTTTCCATATACATTTTACTGTTTCTTCATGCCTCAGTGACGCATGTGGAAGCAGAGTAGCATTGTCTAACTGACAAGCTCTGTTCTCAAAGCTGCAAGTAGTACTTCAGAAATCTTGTCAATATGACTTCATTTGTCAATCTGTGTAGCTGAGGCATAAAGTAGATAACATATTGCTTTACTGGTAGTAGAGCTCAATACTTTACTGGTGGTCTGTGTGAGAATCTATTAATTACGTGCACATATGGTAGTATATGATAAATCTGAAAGTGACCTTACTTTGCATGACATCTATGGAGGTAGTTTCATGATAATAGTTACAAAACATATGGACATTTGGGATTGTCTATTATTTGCTTCCTGCCCTACTTTTTGAGTGAGTGGTAAAACTGATAGTTCTTGCTTTAGCCTATTTCCCCTGTGTATGACAAAATACCATGTTAACGTATGTGCCATCACCTGCTGGAGAAGTACAGTGGCATCTGTACTGTTCTGAAAGGACATCCAAGATTCAAGGCTGTGACCTTGTGCCTTAGCCCTGAGGAACCCTCCTCTTTTTCCCTAACTATGGAACAGTGGAAATACATTTCTTGTTGTTTTCTCAACCCAAAAAGGTACTAGCAGGAGACCATAACTCAGTAGTGCTAAACTTGATGCTATTCAATATTTTTAGCTACTTGTGGATGTGTAACAGGGCATTATCCCCAGGGGTGGCCACAGGCTCCCTGGAGGCCACTGAAATTCCCCTTTTTTACCCTGTTCACTCTGGGAACAGTCTCCCCTTCAGTCGCCTGCCATGTTTTGATGTCTTTTATGGTTATAAAAGAGAAGCTGCCCCAGGGCTTCCCCGACCTGGTCTTGCTCTAAGGAACACCTGGTGGTGGTGGCCCTTTGCCATAAGAGCTAATTGCACAGCTCCATACCTTACCTACACTGTGCCCCATGCCTCTCAGGTTTTGAGTCACCAATCGGGTGGAACACTTGTCCCTTCATCTCTAGGCCACTCCCAGCCTTCCATCTTTTTTGTTGGGGCTTTAGTCTTCCCAGTTTCTGCCCCTCTACTCTGGCTGGTCCCACAGCCCAGGTCTGCTGTTCTAAGCCTGGCTTCTGATCCCTAGCCCCACTCAGCCTCAAACCTGGCCCTTCATCCAGGCCCAAGACAGTCACATGCCTGTAGGACACTAATGGGACCTCTGAACTACCCCCCAGTCCCAAACCCAAGCCACCAGTATAAACTGTAACATAAACCATAAGCTCCCAGGCTATAAAATAAGCATGAAAGCCACTTGCCTGCTTAACAAGTCTCTTGTTCCCAGGCCAGCTGAGATGCTTGCTTCCAGCCTCCTTGTAGATTCAAGTGGTGTTAAGGGGGTGTGGGAGCGGGGCACCATGCCACTGTCAAGATCTCTGCACTCCACAACTCTCAGGGCTGGCCCCCCTAACTGGCTCAGTCCCAGAGCTTATATATCCCTGGCCTGAGCCCTCTTTTAGTCATGTGAGGCGCCAGTCAGCTGACCTGACTACAGAGCTGTCCTTGAACCCCTGCTCTGCTGGCTGCTCATGCTATGAAGACTCTTCTCTTAAAGGGGGCTGTGCTGCTCTCTGGTAACGGGGCCAGGGTTCCCTGTTACAGGATGTAAGAATAAAATCACTACCAAAAAATTGGCTTGTGGCATGCAGATTGGTATGGTAGTGAATAACAATTACAGGGCAGTCGTGCATAGTGATCTGGTTCGATCCACTTGTACTTTAATGCAGGCAAATATGAGAGATTACTGTTTATCTGCAGAAGAGCAGTGACTTGGAAAATATCTCAGTGCAATGCTGTAGGGCAGGGGTTGTTAATCGGGGGTACGTGTACCCCAGGGGGTACTGGAACTGGTCCTAGGGGGTATGCACAGTGGGGATGGAGTGCTGCCGCCTCCCAGGAGCAGGGCTGGAGTGAGACGAAGGCAGTTGCGCCCCTCTGTGGGGTGGGGAAGCTCGTGTGCAGTAGCTGCCGCCACCACACACTGCCTCACAGGGGGGCACCCCTGCCCTCACCCCAGCCTGGGGACCTTCCCCGCCCTGGCCCTGGTCCTGGTAGGTGGTGGTGCTCCCACTCAGCGTTCAGCTGTGTGCTTCCCCCCACCCACTTGGTGTCTGGCTGCTGAGGGTACTTAGACTAAAAAAGGTTGAAAACCCCTACTGTAGGTGAAAAAAGGGACTAAGGAGGCCCTCGGCTGAATACACAATGAAGCTAGTGGAGAGGCTTTTAATTCTCTATTTGGCATAGGTGAGATCATGAGAGGAATACTGCAAACATTTCTGGAATTTACATTTTTTAAAAGAAGTTGAAAATTTGAATTTGCAGGAAAGAGCCATAAAAATTATTTGTTGGAGAAAATGCTGTACAGATCCAAGGAAATGAATCTGTTTAGATGATCAAAAAGAGGATTTAGGAGTGATTTGATTACAGTGTAGAAGTACCTTCAGAGGGAGAAAAAACACCAGTTATAAAACCCTCATCCTTTGCCTCCTGCCCCCTCCCCAACTCCCTGCCCCCTCAGTGCCTGTGCTTCCCAGCACCTGACCCCTCCTCTGCTATTTACTGTTAGCATGGCTCCGGCCCCATTCCAGCTCCGGGCACAGAACGCAGGGTAGCTTTGGTCCTAACTGGGCTACACACCAGCAGTTGCAGCTGTAGCAGCAGCATCTCTGGCCACAGGAAGCTGGAGCTGGAGCCATAGCCACTGCTGCTGTGTGGAACTACCAGGTACTCTGTGCCTCGGAGCAGAATTGGGTAGGTGCTGCAACTGACAGTAAGTGGCTGGTGAAGGGGGGGAGGGCCAACGGGGAAAAGGCTGTGGGGGGCAGGTGGAGGAGGGGCAGGCAGTTTCTGTGATTGATTCCTGCCCTGCCCTGCCCTGGCCTCAGGATCAGTGTCAGATTGCTAGCAACTGCCTGCCCCTGCCTGTCTTGTACTCAGATCTAAGATGAAGGGTTACTTCCTCCCATATTGAATGGGTGTGGCGGGGGGGACGGGACTCATCTTGGATTTGAGTAAATGTGCTAACAGGTTTGTTTTTAGTATGGCTTTGTGTCAAGGGACAGTGTATCCATCCACTGCTTCCTGTTTGCTTGTAGTGAACTAGCAGTAAATCAGTGTAATATAATTGATACAAAAATACATTGTTTTACACTATTCATCTCTTACAGAATGCTGCAACAACAGGAAATATGACAACATTTGACATATATGATATTACTTCCTATTTGTTTTCATGCCAAAATCGTCTGTGTTGAATGCATACATACCTGGCATGTTGACTTAAATTCTACAATTTATTCATAGTGCAAAGTTGAAACTTTTAGATTTCTGAACTGAGCAAAGCATTTGCAGTTTCCCCTTTTCCTGTCCTATCTTCTGTTCTCTCTTTGAGGTTGTAACTGCAGCTAACCAAGCAAGGAAACTTACATGCTGCTAATGAGTCCTTAAAATCACCCTATTGTGCTAGGCTTTACAATCCCTATAGTACTATATATAGCTCCTGTAATCTCCTAAATCTGTGACAGTACAACACTGTGAAATACAAATGGTTATCCAACTTTACTTTGTAATATCTTGATTCACTTGGAAACCTAATACCAGAACTTGCATTTTTAAGCTAGTTCCATTTTAGAATAGCACATGCTAGTCTTAAATTTTCTACTATTTGGCCCTAAACAGAGCTAAGGGAAGGAATGAGGAGGCAATGGAGGTGACTCTTCCCTCTCCCCTTCTTCCAATTTCCATTTTCTTCTGTCTGTGGAACGTCTGTAATAATGCTGTGTACATGCAAATGATGTTAATCAGTAGATTTTCGTATCAGCTTTGTCAACATTTACATTCACTTTACACATTGAATTTGCATCTGAAAAGAACTACTATAATCAACATTTAAAGGATAACAGTCAAATTTACATCTGATTGAGTAGAAATGTTAAGTAATTTTAGCAGAGCTGTCGCTAGGAAACAAACTAACATTTCCATATTTTTGTTTTAAAAATGTATACCACCTTTCTTTTTAATTAATTTGCAATTCATCTATCAGTGACAGAATTTTCACAGTGAAATATAGCAGGTAAATAATCTTTTGCTAGAATTCTTGTGTGTACAGTTTTTGATCCCATGTGTCAATACAGAATTTAAGGTAAAGCTTTGGAAAAAGTTTGAAAACTAAACTCTATTTTGTATTAATAGTATTTAATAAATTGTGACTAGTGAACTTGTTTCTGTAGTAACTTTGACTACATCTGCTGCTTGACTTTTAAAAATCATGGATTTTTTTATGATAAACTATTTTTTGGCAGGATAATTACACATTCCATGTTTGGTGACTAATGATTAGAATATTAGTCACCATTCAGAGGATATCAGGCAGCTGCTTAAGCATTCAACTGAATTTTATGTTATTGACTTTCAGTGGTTTGCATACTACACCCATTTTTGTCCTTACAGTGTAATTACTTTGGTAATTGTATTATTTTATTCTAGTAGGGAAAAAATGCATCGTATGTCCAAAAATGAAATCTTTTGATTTCAAAATATCTTCTGGCAATCAGTCATGTATCTATTTGAACTTTTAATAGAATTCTACAGCTTGGCACTTTGCAGTGTTCATCTGGCAAAAATGCTAATTAAAGAGAAGAATAGTTCCTATTCATATTAGTCTCAAAGCATTTCAAGTGCATTATCTGTGGTGCATATAAATGTGGCTATTTCCTCAAACTTGTTACAATGTAATTGAAGGAATGTGGATAGTAATATTATAAAGAAGAGACTCTTTCCTTTCCTGTCCAATTGAACAAAATAGAATGGAATTTTCTTTTATATCTACTTTCTAACTCAATTGATTCATGTGAAGCTTTTTACAAAGCAATCAGTCAGAGACTGACTTGTAATACTGTGATTCTGTAGGCAGATTTAGCAGCCATAATTTACATATCAGTGGCCCAAAAACACGTTTGAATGTTAGAACTTTTGTTTTTAGGGAGTGTAGTGGAAATCCTTTAAATATTAAAAATAGATCTGTATTCTGTATCTATCGCCTTCATTAATAAGTATGCAAATGAGTCCGTCTGGTACTGAACTACAAGCTGGGTGCAAGTTCAAGTCTTCCTGTGAAATATGAACCAGTAGCCTTAAAAGTACCACTCATCTTAGGCATAAGAACATCAGTTTATGGTTTACTAATACTGTAACTTCTGAGTAAACATTAAGTGCATTCCAGATATGTACTACAGGAAGGTCCTTGGATTCCATATATTTTTATGAGCTGTTAGTGATATTTGCTGCATTCCTGAGATTCAAAGTGCAGTATTTCTTTACATATTTAATATATTTTTAAAATATAAATAAAAGCTGGATGGGCATGGCTTTGCATCTTAAGTAAGCATATATGGTTTTTTTCCCCTTCATTTCCTAACACCTGCTGCATACTTTAATTGTTATTTTCCAGATAAGAATGGTAGCGTGTGCGCCTTATTGTTTTTTCTTATACCAGTCTTTTAACCAGAGGGATTGCCTTAACACTCCTTTGTTAGTGAACTCAATTATACTGTTGGGTCAGGGCTGTCTCCATGTGGCAGAGCACTTGCAGTTACTGCCACTTTAAGGGTTGAGTCAAGCAGCCAGCAGTTGCTTGATTGTTGCAGCCACTTTAAAACACTGGCTGCCTATATAAGCAGGGCAGTTCACTTGCGAGCCAGGCAGGAACATCCCCTGGTTGAACTGCTGCATGGAACGTCTTGCAGGTAGGAGTTGGAGGCTCTTGGTCTTGGGCATGACCTAAAATTGCACCCTGCTGGGGAAGAGTGGCCTGGTGGGGCTCCTGGTGGGGCTCCTGGTGGCGCAGGAGTCCCCAGGAAATGCCAGGCCAGTTACCTCCCTGGTGAAAGGCGAGGAGGGGTACCTTAATCCCAGCCCCCATCTTCGGGTGGGTTTTGGAGGCAGCTGGGGGAGTAGTGGAGCCAGGTATGCTCATATGTAGACGCCTGAGCCCAGCAGGGATGAGAGATCTCAGAGACTCCAGAGGGGGTAGTGTGGAGAACACTGGGAGGCCCCACACAGAGTAGGGTTGAAGTGTGAATAGGCCTGAAGGGCTGTGCGCATGAGGGGGCTGAGTAGGGCTGAAGTTGGAGTAGGCCTGAAGGACAGCCCAAGGGGTGTGCTGAGTAGGGTCAAATAGGAGTAAACGTGAAGAACAGTGCAAGGGCTTGCCCCATGAGAAGTTTTGCCTGTTGAGAGGCTTGGGGCAGAATTAGCCCAGGGTTTGGCACAAGGCTGGACCACATAGAGTAGGGGAACTTGTGGGAACTGAAGGTTCGGTGTGGTGAGGCCAGTATGAGAGTATTGAAGCCTGATGACCCAAGAGGGGCAGTGGAGTGTGGCCTGGTAACAGGCAGTATGCCAGAGGCCCCAGTGAGAGAGGGGCAGAGTGGAAGAGGCCTCCTGTGAGAGGGGAGGGGGTGTGTGTGTGTGTGTGTGTGTGTGTGTGTGTGTGTAGCCCAACTTTGGACTCAGTTTGCTCTGGTCTCAGACCGAGAGTAATGTTTACCTGGATGCCATCTGCGAGACATGGGCTGCAATGCAGGGGAGGTCGGAGCCACAGATAGCGCCCCTTGGCATCGGGGCATGAAATGGGTAGTCTCCCCTATTAACCATCTATTTGTAGGAACAGCAAAGTCATGGCAGACAAGACCAGGCGGATTGCCCAGTAGCGACAGGTGGGCAGGTTGACATAAGACCCAGCTTCTGGAGAGTGCCCCCTCTCACTCTCTAGTATTTCAACAGATCTTTATGGTCATGGCTTCAGACTTGTGAAAAATTGGTTGCTTTTAATTGGGGTGAGCCCACTGTGGAGGAGTAGAGATAACTTAAGCATTTTTTGAGATCATTGAGAACAAATTAAATGTCAGTGGTTAGAATGGGCAGCATCAGTTAAGTGGTGAAAAACAGAAAAAACTGCAGAAACTCACTCAGCACTGGTAAAAAGTAAAACAGCTCTTGGTCATAAGAATTAAATGTTGGAGGACATATTTACTGTTTCAGATACTGGCAGTTTTTAAGCAGGGCCTAATAATTATTGCTTTCCTGATGAAAATAGCTTCAGTTGAGTTTTTTAACATGGAATCCTAATGGAAAGAAGGAGAAAGCACAATAGCTAGAACATGAAAAAGGAATGTTTTTTTTCTGATGGAGTTCAGTCATGTAGAACTAAACCTCTCTTCCCTCTTTTTAGGCCCTACTGTGGGGTCAAGATTTGATCTTGTTTGTTGATTTTTTAACTGATTTGTCATCTAGGAACTTGGGGAACTTCTACATGTGTTCTGATTAGAATGTGTCAGAGCAGACTCAAGTCTAAAGTAGGATTTCTTAAACTAGAGAATAAAGGGTACAAGTATGCACCCAGTCAAAGGTGAAGCCAAAAATGGAAAAAGTCTCCAAGTGTCTGAATATGTGCTCTGGGGTGGGGAGCATTTTAATTAGAGCAATGCTCAGAGTCTCATGTATTCAGCATACCTGTGTTTCAAAATGGTGGCATGGATGCTTTAATTAAAACTTGTTGAACAAGCTTTAGTAAAAGTGCCTCCACCACCATTTTGAAATGTTGGACATGGAATACACAAAATGCTGAGCGGTGCTCTAATTAAAATGCCCCCTACCCCGGAGCAGATGTTCAGGCACCCTTGGACTTTTTCCCTTTTTGGCTTCACCTTTGACTGGGTGCATGCTTGTGCCCTTTAGTTTAGTAAGGCTTGTGTCTCCTTCTAATTCTATATGGCTGAGATTTGCATGTTAATTTTTTTTTTTCTGTTTTTAAGGTGTTTTGTTCCCATGGCCTTATTCCTTTTTGTCAGCCTTCTGCTTTCTGTCTTATCAGTATAAAGCTTTTGCATCTAATTTCTTCAACTTTTCTTCAACGTTGGTATCTTATATTAACTGTGCACTAGATACAATCCTTTTTCTAAGTCAATACCAGGATTGGTCACAACTCACAGATCTGCCTCCTCAGTTCTAGTAGAGAATCCCAGCTTCTCAGTCCTATATCTAATATCAATTCTATTCTAATATGAATCCAATCCATCTTTGTCCTTATAGTTATTGACTTTTTTTTAACCATACATTTTTATACAGTTGTCTTTTTTAATTTCTTCTCTTCAGGGTTGTTTGCCTTAATCTTTTTTTAGCTGCATAGAACCTCTCCCTGGTGCTTTTTCTTATCTTGCTTAGTATAGCCGTCTCTTTAACTAAGGGGATTGTTCTCTGCTTACTTACCAGTATCAAGGTCTGAGCCTTAAAAGTGCTATTACAATCATACAAGCAACAGAAAAAAAATCCAGTTTTTGGGAGCATCTCTGGTGGTGGTACTAAGGTTCTACTTTGCTTTACTTGTGCTTTTTGTTTTGGAGGCTTTAGTGATTAATGGGTCAGATCCAAAAAAAAAAAGTACTGCAGTATCTCCCACCAGAAGCTAGATAGAGCAGCATCTGCCTCTTCTGATGGGCTTGATTTGGTCTAATAGATGCAGACACGGTTCGTCCTTCGCAAATAATCATAGCTTCTTGCTCTTCCTATTCTTAAATTGAGCTACTGGGGATAATACCCAATGTTTATGTTAAAACACCAGCTCAGGAAAGGGAGATCAGGATTCACTGTACTCCATATCCTGGGAGGGGGGGAAGGGGTTCAAATGTTATATCTTCTATTTCCCAGAAGAGTGCCCTGACAACCAAGCGGGAGACTATTTGAAGCTGTTCCATTGTGCAGGGAGCAATGCTAGATTCATGGAGTTGGAGGGGTGGGTTGGGAGGGAGGGGAGAGAGAACTGAGCACAAAATAGAATGATGCAGTACTTGAGCTGCTAGTTTCTCATATAAAATGTGGCCTTCATCTGCACTACCACCACCATTACCTTTTCCAGTGGCTCTGGTTTTTAAAGGGAAAGCAGTGAGTCCTGCTTAGCTTTCTGAGAAAACAGATACAAAAAGCGATAGAAAGAGAGAGAGGTTTTCAATTTTCTACCATGTTACAAAACAGCAAGAACCTTAAGCAGAAGACCCCATTTGGCACATGAGGCTGGCAGCAGGTTCAGGAGCAAGCTTAGCCCCCTAGCTGCAACTACTCGGTGGACATGTCTACACATGCTATTAATGTGAACAAAAAAAACTCTGGCGTAGTTTGCGCTGGAGTTTATTGCTCCCAGGCACTCAGCGTTTGCACACTGAGCTGGGTCAGAGCAGCCTCGGCTGGCAGGAGGTCTGGGGTGTCAGCATGCCAGCCCGGACCTCCAACCTGGCTTAACATGCTGCAGAAGGGCTGATTGGGGCACAAGGGAGCTCCAGTGCAGGGCTAGCCAGCAGGCAGTCCTCACACTGTAGCAACATCATGCCCAAGCCAGCCCTGTCAGTGTCTACACAAGCATTGTGGCGCACTAAATGCTGCTGCAGGGTAGTACTTGTGTTTACAGCATTTATCAGTTTACTGTGGCCTAATAGGCCTGCACATGCAGATCCTGAGACTTTACTTAAGAGCTAATTAGGCAACTCTGCAGTAAATGTCTCGTGTAAACTCGTCCAGTAACATTCATTTTTCTTCAGGCTGCCCTTCAGAAACACGGTAAGTATTATATGTGGAGGGGGTTTGGTATATGTGAGAAAATATGGTCATTCTACTTAATGTCATAAAAATCACATACCTCTCAGAATGTAATGCCATCAACTGAGAACAAAAAGCCTCCTACTGCCTCAATAAAACATCATTTTTCACAGTCTGCATTTTTCCCAACATTAGACAGATTATGTTGTTGACTTTTTGTTTGAGGTAGAGCTGGGGTAGCCAGCCAGCGGCATGCATGCCCAAGTGGCACAGGTATCCCCTGTGCATGGCATGCAACAGATCAGGGAGGGGGCAGGCAGCACAGCAACAGATAGGGCAGGAAGCAGAAAACAGAGGAGGAGATTGGGCAGGGGAAGAGGATCAGAGTGGCAATAAGAGAGGGGGCAGGGCTAATTTGTGACGCCTGCCAAAAAGATTGGCTCTCACTGCACTAGGTGTCTGGTCATCTGCAGTTTTTTTTCTGTCACTATCAGGAGACAATTGTACTAAATCAAGCCAAAGTGTATTACATAATTTTGGGGGTTTTAATTGCTCAAGTGATATAAGAGTGAACTTGTTAAATTGAAAAGAAAAGATTGACTTGATTCGTGGATATCAGTTCAAGCTGGTACAGGAGTTGCATGCAGTAATTTCACTACACTCTGCCAAGATAACTTGGCAGTCTATGAAAAGTAGTGACGTTACTCTTGTGTCTAGAGGCTGACACCATACATTCAGAAAGAGGAATGCTGATAACTTGTCCAGCAGTGGTGACAATATTGTTTTTGTATAATTTTTTAAAGTCCGAATGAAGATAAACTGTGTTTTAATATTTCTAGATATTATGATTCAGGAAACAGAAGACAATGAACATTTAGAAAGTCCAATAAAAATATAAAAGGTAATAGTAACTAATATCATCTTTTCAATTAAACTAAAAGCAGGGATTGAAGTGATTTATTTAACAATAATTCTTTGTTTGTTCTTTAGTTTTTTCTCTAAGCAGAGCCATAACCAGGCATTTTGATGGCCAATGCAGGCAATGTGCAGAGTGCCCCGCCTCCATGCTACTTTGTAATATTATTTTCATTTGATTTGGTGTCCCCTCCCTGCCCCTGTGTGAGGGTGCCCCCTTGCTGCAATACTGTTTCTGAGGAGCTCTTGCTGCATGTTGTAAGCTTAAGAAGCATACTAATTTTTCAGTGGGTCAGCAAAGTTATCAAGTGGTATGAGCAATATTTTCAAGTGTCTGCTAACTTTTTTTTTTTTAAATTCCTTCCCATTCCTTGTATGCTAATTGCTGCTCTTCCCCATAATACAGCTGTGCAGGGGAGCAGAGAGGTGAACTGTTTTCCCTTTTATTGTTGTTTAGCTGCTGTATTTTGGCTGCCTGGCTTGCATCACTGTGTGTGGAAGGAAAGCAGGGACTGCACAGCACAGGCTAGTGGGATGTAACTAGAGATCCTCTTTGCACATCCTCCACTTCTGACAAATCAGTAGCTGGAAGGGTAAAAAGCAGAAATACTCTTCTCAATTGAACTTGATGCTTAAAGAGGAATGAGATGTCTTGGAGGTATACTTTTTTTAGGGCCGTGAAACTACTTGGTACCATCTACTATGGCCTGAATGCAGACTCGGTCAAGGCCCAGGTGTCTTTTCAATTTTCAGCCTTGAACCTTTGGGGGTTTTTTAAGTCTTTCAGTGATGATAATTGCAAAACCATCTGGTTTTGAAGAAAAGCTTGCTCTGCTATATCACTGTACTGTCTGTGTTCAAGTTAAACTGCCTGAAGGCAGTGACTTTTGTCTTGTGTGGCTCTGAACAACAGCAACACTGTGCCAAACAAGTCTTTCTGCTGAAAAGATCCTACCTTTGATTTACTCTAATTTTCCTCTGAGCTGTGCTGTTAAATCTGCTTGAAGCGTTCTGTTCTCATTTGCCACATGCAATTGTGTGCTCCTTAGATTGGGTTTTGTCCTGCTCTATGTCCCTTATTTATCAAAGGCTAAGACTTAGTCATAAGCATAAATATTTAAACCTTACTTACAGGGCTGTCAAATGATTAAAAAATGTGATTGTGATTAGTTCCATGATTTTTAAAAAATAGTCGCAATTAATCACAATTTTAATTGCACAGATTAAAAACTCAAAATCATGTGCAGAAAAACTCAAAAATGCAAATTATGCAGGTAATTTGTATGATTATGGGAGTTTGGGGGGCTGTGTGTGTGTGTGTGTGTGTGTGTGTGTGGCGGGGGGGAGGGTTTGGTGCCTGAGGAGGCAGGGGTCCCCGCATGCCCTGGCAGGTACTGGGGGTCAGGAGTGAGGGGCAGCAGCAAGACTGGGGGGGCTGTGGCTTGGGACTGTGGACCAGGGACAGGACATGGGCATATCACTGCCCCCCCATAATCAGATTACTCCCCTACAGGTATCCTCTTTTTTTTTTAAATGAAATAAAATATGGTAACCCATATTTGCATGCGTCTCCCATAGATTTGTGCATAGGGTGGAGCCGGACTGCCTGCTGCAGGCTGGGGTTCTGCGCCCTGCTGCCTTTGCCCCAAGAGTCGCGCACTGGTCACACATCCCCTGCCCACCCAGCAGCAGTAGGCACAACATGGCATCGTGTAGCTCCCAGGGCAAAGGCAGCAGGGTACAGAGCCCCAGCCCCAGCCTGTAGTGGGCAGCTCAGCTTTGCCCTGCATACAGATTGGGAGGTCGCATGCTCCTCATCTCTCTCCCAGGAGTGCGGGCAGCTGTGGGAACCCACCCCCCCCAGGTCTCTGGATGAGCTACCCTGCCCGCAGCTCCATCCCATGACCCACCCTGCCCCACTCCCTTCCTCCCTCACTGTGGGGGCCTCAGTATGCTCTCCCTCCACCCCTTCTCCTCCACAGACTTACTTGCTGGGTGCTGCGCTCACGCCGCCGCTGGGCTGCATTCCTGGCCACATGCATGCTACGGATGCTTGTCTATGTGCGCGTCCTCCCCTCCCCCCTGCCTTCCTGCTGCAGTAGCCAAGAATCTGTGCCTGGGCTGCCCTGCAGTCTTCTGCAGTGCCACCACTGCCGCTCTGGGCAGTCCCAAAGGTGGTGGTGACAGTGGCAGAGCACAGCCCGGGTGCAGGCTCAAAAACCACCTGCACTATTAACGCGTTAAAAAAAAATTAATGCAAGAACCAATTAATGCATTAGTTGCACACATTAATGGTGATTAATTGACAGCCCTACTTACTTTTTTATGTTGGCCTGTCACATTAACATCTTTCTAGTTAAATCTGCCTTAATGATTTAAATGCGAGTCTTATTATTGCTCAAGGGAATTACAAGTACCCCAGCCATGGCTCCATGGCTTTCTGTACCTTTTTTTTTGTGTGTGTGACCATAAGCACTACTAAAGTGAGGGACTCTTATAGTTAGCATTTTGGGAACTAACCATGCTAATAAAGAAATCTGAAGCTGATTTGGAACTCTAGTTTTAGTAACTTCTCATGCAATAATTATTGGACAATAGCACACATCTTAAATCAAATTATCATTTATTATCATTTTGCCTTCTCTTTGTTCAGTTCATTTGAGTGGATATAGGCGAGGTGAAAGAAAACAAATCATATTTCTCCTGATGGGCCAAATGACATAAAAGCAATCGAGATTTTTTTCAGAAAGTCATGGTATAGCAGATGAAACAGCTGATTTACATGAGTGGATCTTATAATGTTTTCCATGACTACTTTATGCCAATCAGAACTTGGAGAAACTCTTGTGTTGTGACACTAAGCAATGAAGCTATGTTAGTCTAGGAATGAGAGAGAAGGAGGAGCGGGTGTTTCTGTGTCCTGTAGCCACATAAAATAATCTTCTTTGTTTGTCACAAGGAAGCCTTGTCTTTCTATCTCAGGATCATAAAGTCAGTATTTAATTGTTGTCCATATTTAGTCATGGGTCCTCCTTTTATGTTTCTAAAACTTATACTATGGCAGCTTAGAAAAAAAGAAAAAACAAAGTCATTAGGTTTCTTTTAGATTTATTCTCTTCCTTTCCTAATAAATGGATTTTACAAACTGGGATTGTCATTTTTCTGCCTTGGTATAGTCATTATATTTTGGTTTTGTCTGATTTATTAAAAGTGCATGCTCAAAGTATAAATATTAAAGCGGTTTATCATAAAATGAATGTTAGGAAATCAGCATCTGGTTTAAATAATGATTTTTTGGTTACTTTATTAAATGCAGTTTATAAACTACAGCCAAGTTTTATGTAAAAAAAACTTCACTTTCCCTTAAACTTTTCAGTTCTTTTTTGGTCTCCTGTTGAGTGGAACGACATTTACAATTTTTGTTATAGTATTTTAAACCTCTGTAGAATTACAGTGTTTCTTTGGAACTCCAGGATGCTTGTTTTTCCATAGCTGATGTGGAAGTGATGACACGTTTTATCATGAAATTGTCAGTTCTGTTATTTCTTCTTATCCACTGACTGCAAAGTGATTGCACACAATGTACTCCTCTGCTTTTATGATGCTGGGAGGTAAGGTGAGGAAGAAGTCCATGGCCCAATACTGGCAGCCAAGAAGGGTGACTGCAACTGTGTATTACAACAGTGGAGAAAATACCCGACTTCAACTTTAATGTTTTAGTAGTAGTAATAGTTTATTTACAGCTTTTTCTAAAACAATACGATACAATTGGCACGAAAACAATATATAATGTAATAATGAAATGACAATTTATAGTTACTGGTAAAAGCATACAATAAAGTTATGCATTCTACCAGGTTAAGCAAAATTGAAACAAAACATAGTATATGATGATACAGAAAACAGAACAATGAAGCAATACACTATAATAGAGTAAAAAGAATAAAACCAGGGGAATTCTATTTGATTTTTAGGCATCCTTTTTGCAAGTCATTCAAATACACCTAGGAAGTATAGAACAAGTGGTAAGTTGTTAGAGCCAAATTGTTTTTTTTTCATTAGCCCAGTATTTCAAATTTTCCGCTAATGGAAAGATCCATTC
The DNA here is from genome assembly GCF_000455745.1 of Alligator sinensis. Classification (NCBI taxonomy): domain Eukaryota; kingdom Metazoa; phylum Chordata; order Crocodylia; family Alligatoridae; genus Alligator; species Alligator sinensis. The sequence continues at coordinate 383,176 of NW_005842194.1, forward strand.
TTCTAATTTCTTTCAAGGAATGAGCAAGACTTCAAATAGCGACTAAGTATTGTCTCATTCTTCCTGCAAGAACGTATCCTCCCTGTATATGGGGTCTGACACACCTGCCCATCAGCCACAGATCTCATTAAAATAAATTGCAATCTAGTAACAGTCTACTCATTGTTTGTAGTTTGTAGAGGGTAACCATATTTCCAGTTCCAAAAAAGAGGACACCTGTCAGGGGGACACTTCACTTCCAACTTGCAGCCCCCCATTCCTGGTGCTGCTGCTCACCCCTCCCCCAGGTATGCTGCTGCCCATCAGTCCCAACCTGTAGCTCCCCATCCCTGCTGCTGCTCCTCACTCCTGACCTACAGACCCCTAGCCCTCCCAGTGCCCCTCACTCCTGATCCACAGTCCCCTGGCACTGCCTGTGCCCCGCACTCCTGGCCCAGTGCCCCTTGCTCCCAGCCCTCAACCCTCCTGATCCCGCTATCCCTGCTAGAGGAAGCCTTCAGCTGCCCCAGTCTCAACTGGGTTGGAATATGGCAGCTGTGGTGGCTCCAGCTCGTACAGGCAGTGGTGAAGCAAGGCTGGCCCTAGTGTGGGCTGGAGGGAGGAGGAGGAGATGCCTGTAGCGCATTCCCTGCCCCAGGCTGGGGCTCCTGCACCATGCCAGGCAGCCTGGCTAAGTACCTTCCCACCCCCACAGTGTCTCCTGGGTGCCCTGCCCCCACAAGCATGGACACCAGCCCCCAGTGCCATTAGCCTGGCTGCACACTGCTCCTGAAAGGCCTCTCTGCCCCCTTCCCTTGCTGGAAAGGCAGGCACCTACCCCCTGCCTCTGTGCCTGGCCACAGCCCTTGCACCTAGACACCATTCCCCAGTGCCAGCAGGAACCTATCCCCCCCTCACACACCCATCCCCTATACTTCCTTCCCCTTGGACAGCTCCCAAGCCCTGGCCCTCCATCCCCTGCTCCCCATAGACTTACCTGTATCCAGCTGCTGGGGCTGCTCCCACCACCCTGCCTTGCATGCAGGCCTAGTACATCTGTGTGCGCAGATGTGCATGATGCCCCCTGCCTTGAATTGCCCTCCTCCTGCTCCCATTAGTGGAGCAGAGCAAAATCCTGGACATTTGTTCAGATTAAAAAACCTGCCTGGACAGAGATGGGAGGACCCAAAAAAGGACATGTCCAGTGAAACCTGGACATATGGTAACCCTGAGTTTGTAATTCAGGTAGGTAGATTTCTAGGTCAAACAAGTGTTTACTAATCTCAAAAAAAGGAGAAGTTCAAGAAAAACTTTAGTGATACTGCCAATTGGTGATCTATCATATAGCTTTCACTCAGTATTATTTGATAAACAAGTATGGTAAACGCGATTTTAGTTCCTTAAAAGAGAGAACCTCATTTGAAGTGAAGAGTCTGTTTGAGCTATCTACCCTAAAAAAGAAAATTAATTATGATGCGATGTTCAAGTACAATTTTTGTTGTAACATTCTAGTATACTGGGAAAGAAAGGAAGTGTTTCATAAAACTTTTATAAGATGTCCCGGAAACCTCAGTAATGGTATATCAAAATTGTAAACCACAAAGCATGGCCTCTAATGTAACAATAGGGCAAACCTCTGTCTTCTGAATTGCATGGCACAACTGAGATCATAGAATAAAAGAATGTTTTGCCTTGAAGGGTGTTTTTTTTTTTCTTTTTTCCAAGCCATATTTAATATTTATAGTATCTTTGTCCTCTGCAAACTTGAGTCAATTAAAGTTCTTGTTCATGATCCTTCACGTGTTTGGTTTAAAAATGTAAACGTTTTTTCTTCCTTTTTAACATCTGTCCTTTCTCAGTCACAAAATTAGAAACTACCAAATGTGTTTATGGAATCTGAAATGTGGTTTCCCTTCTCTCCCTAATCTTGACAGGAGAATCCAGCATACATGCAAATATAAATAATAGTTCAGGTATACCTTATGTCCCTTCTCTGATTGATTGATTGATTTCTGATATATTTTTACTATGTTACTTCCCCTTAAGTTTTGTGTTTTGTTTTCCCCCAATCCTTAATTCTTTAAGCAGCAAACCATTTTTATAAGATCCCATTAGTGATGGAATCTTTATTTTAGAAATCCTAAGATAACTACTTAGATTTATAAAAATGTGTTGGGGGTAGGAGGAGGGAACTGGAGAGAGTGATAGAGTAGGAGGAAGCACTTTTTTTCCTATGAGTTCATAGACTTCACTTCTTTTGACGCACAGAGAAATGTTATTCCTGGTATTGTACTTTACTACGGTACATGTGACTGGTATGTTTTCTTTCTTTTTTCTTTTGCACTGGACCTATAAATACCAGAGTGCTTTAAAAGATATTAGTGGTGAAATGTTGCACATATGTGCTTGGGATTTGCCAAACTATTTGATTAATCACATTTGGAATGGTTAAGAGTTTAAATGTGGTTTTCTGGAGCACTGTTAAATACAGGCTTAAAACAAGCTAATCTGGTTTCCCTAAATCGAGCTATTGTTGAGGTACCACAAATTTGGCTGTCTGCATTTATAACTTGAAAGGAATACTGGTGGGATTCTACCCCAGCTAAAATGTTTAGGGCTATGGTTTCTCTCATGACTATAATGTCTGAAAAGAAATATCTTAATATTCTGACTGGAGTTGCTTAATAAATATCTGTTTTTGCTGTCAGGCCTGTAAATGCATATTGTTCATTGAAAGGTCATTGGTCAATGATTTGAGCAAGATTTACTTCTACAACTTTTGCCCTGATTTGCCGTCTCCCCCCCCGGATGGCTCTGGCTGCTGCTGGCCCCAGCCGGTAGAACCAGCCCCCTGTCATCCAGCAGGCAGATCGGGGGGCCTGCTGGCACCCCCGGGAGGGCTGTGGGGGCTGTGCCGGAGTCCTCCCAGGGGTGCGGGCCTCCAGTCTGCCTGCTGGATGACAGGAGGCAGCCAGGTATAGGTGCCTGGGGCCAGAGGCAGCACGAATCTTCCTGGCACTGGGTGTGGGCTGTGCCCAGCACCAGTCTAACTTTTGGCAGGACTGTTGGGGGCCCACAGTCCCTGGAGGACTCCAGCACAGCCCCTGCAGCTCTCCCGGGAGTGCAGGTGAGCCCCCGATCTGCCTGCCACATTTTATGATTCCCCATGATAACCTATGGGCGAAACAGCAGCAAAACAGCCGAAGAGTTTCGACGAAATGAAATGGAACAGTGCTTTCAAAACTAAATGAAACTCTAAATGAAATGCCGTTCCATTGAGACGGAAGTCGAAGCGGAACAGTGCTGTTTCGCACAGCCCTACTGTAAATACGTTAGAATGTGTAGTAGCATAAATTCAAGTTACAGTTGTGCTTCTTTGGCCAGAACCAGGTGTCTGAGAAGTGGAGAGCCTCAGTGAGCTCTGTGCTAATAGCGTTCTTGGATGCAGTGGAGAATTTAACACTGATTTTTCTTTTTCTCCTTAAAAGGGAAATATAAGAAATGTTATAGATATTAAGCCCAGAAGTGTGACATAACTGTCATCTAGTCTGGCTCTTCTGTTTAGCACAGAGCATAGGACTTTCCCAAATGACTTCCTGTTTAGATGTTTTTCTAGAAGTTACAGTATTCAATCTAGATAGAAAACTTATTGGAGAGCAGTACTGAAGAAGCCATTATAACACTAAGAAAGTTGTTCCTGTGTTAATTACCAGCCTATTAAAAAGTAATGCTTTATTTCTAGTCTGGGTTTGTCTAGCTTCCAAGTTCCTTCCACTGGAATGTTATACCTTTTGTCTGCAAGATTAAAGAGCTCTCATTTTAAGTTTTTAGTCCTCATGTAGACACTTCAAGACTGTGATAAAGTCACTCCTTTAGCCTTCTTTCTGATAGGCTAAGTAGACTGTGTTCTTGGAGCATTTAACTACAAAGCATGTTTTCTAATCCTTTAGTCATTCTTGCAGCTGTTGTCTGAATTCTAACTTACCAAACTTCTTCATGAACTGGAGACACCAAAATTTGATACAGTTTTCCACTAGCAGTTGCAGTGGTACAGTCTCTCTCTTCCTG
>NW_005842194.1:387232-412534 GCF_000455745.1 Alligator sinensis
AGGGGTGTCAAATAAATGGCCTGCAAGCTGGATGCAGCCCATGAGGCTCTTGCAGGGGCTGGAAACTTGGGGGGCAGGGTGAGCAGAGGTGGGATCCATTGCTGAATCCTGAGGTAGAGAGCCCCACTGGGAACCTGTCAGGGTGACTGCTGGCTGCATTAATTTCCACGGTTCTCAGATTCTGCTCGCTCTGCCACCGATGCCACTTATTCTGCCACCAGAGGTGGGTCTGGATTTGGCCTGGGTGACCAAACGAGTTTGACACGCCATCTTAGTTAATAATGCATCATCTGCACAAGTTTTTCTCGCAATCATTACTTCCCATGCAGAATAGCCCATCCTGGAGGTCTGGCCTGAATTCTTAATTCCTGGTTATTACTTTACATATAACTTTACTAAATGGTCATTTTTTCCTACAAGCTGCAAACATTCTGGTTTATTCCTTATCAGTTGCCTATTCTTTTCTTTAGTTATCACTCTTCCAAACCATATCTCAGACATCAACCATCTGCAGATTTTTGGTAGTAATCTTAGATTTTTTCCTAACTGACTGATAAAAATATTAGGTAGCCAATTTTTGTGGGACTTACCAGAAATACATCAGTTACATTTACAATTGGAGATCTCTCTTGTAGCCAGTTTTAATACTAGAGGTGCATCAATATATTGGTGCCATATCAGATCAGCACCAATAAAAGGAAAATTAACCTTATCAGCTGTTGGCTTTTTTTGGCCGGTGTAGCTGATAATGTCACTGATAAATATAATATGCCTTCTGGCCAGGGCCCCCATACACTGCATGCATATGTGCAGCCACACACATGCACATGGCCAGGAATGCAGCCAGGCAGCATGGAGAGCAGTGCCCTGCAGCTAAGTCTGTGGAGGGGAAGGGGCATGGTGGGGTGCAGGTTGAGGCCCCCACAGTGAGGGAGGGAGTGGGGCTCAAGCACTGCCCAGTCTGGGCAATGAATGGGACCTGGGGCTGGGAGTAGGACAGACCTATGGGCAGCTCATCCAGGGGTATGAGGGAAATGGGGTGGGCGGTGGCTCCCCGTTGCTGTGTGCACCCCCAGATTTGTGCGTGGGGTGGATGAAGGCTACCTGCTTTAGGCTTGGGGCTCTCCACTCTAATGCCTTTGCCCTGGGGACCCCACTCTGGCCACACATCCCCTGCCCACCCGGCAGCAGTGGGGATGGTGACTTGGGCCTCCCGATGCCAGGTGGGCAGAGGACATATGGTCAACACAGAGCCCCTGGGGCAAAGGCAACTGAGCAGAGAGCTCCAAGCCCACATCTGCCTTTGCCCCACTCGGCTCTGCTTCAGGTAAAAGCATCCTCATACTTAAAAATGGTGGCGGCAGCACTTGAACTAAAGCTCATCAAGTGAGCTTTAGTTTAAGTCCCACTGCTGCCATTTTAAAGTGCTGGGACACTGATCCTGTGGATGAGCCACCCATGGCTCTGTCCCGCTCCCTGCCTCAACCCTGGCCTCCCATTCACTGCCCTGGCTGGGCAGCACTCGCAGCCCCTGCCCCACTCCCTCCCTCATCATGGGGGGCCTTGATCTGACCCCACCATGCTCCTTCCCTCCCCCATGTCCCTTCCTCTCCACAGGCTTACCTGCAGGGTGCTGTTCTCCACACTGCCCAGCTTCATTCCTGTAAATCGGTTATTGGATCAATATTGGCTGATATGGCTGGCTAATAATTGCCTGTTGGTATCAGCCAAGAAAATCTTTATCAGTGCACCCCTATTTAGTACTGATGTGTATGGTTGTATTTTCCTAATCCAAAGGCCACATAGTGCCAGAACAAATGTCTTGAGAGTCTATCTCAAGCCTACTGCTTTAATTAAACTACATTTATAATCTCAAAAATATAGTTTGACAAAACCCATTTTCCATAAGCCAATGCTCATTAGCATTAAGCAAGTATTATTGTCCATTAAATCTTTTATTTGGGGAATCTCATCAATTATTGCATTATTTTGCTTTGGAGTGATGTCAGACTGATCATATGCATTATCCGGATTATACTTTCAGAATACTAGCACATTTTTTTGGCTTTTTTCTAGGCCGGTAGAATTTTCTTAGAGTTACACAATTTACAGAAAAACAAATATAATGATCCAGATTGGTCCTTGGTTAGCTCTTTCAAACTTCTGGCTCACAAAGATTTATTTTTAAGGTTTATTTGAAGGCAGTCTCATAACTGGCTTCTTTTCAAATACAATGCCATATCCAGTAGTGTGTCCAGTCAGCAAAACCTTACAGGGAATTTGAAAGGTAGGCAAGCCACCAGAGCATTTTTCTGACATGTTGTGGTAAATAGTTCTCTGTGGGCATGTCTATGTGTGCATATTAATTCAAGGCAATAATCTCCAGTGCATATTGTGCCGCAGTTTATTGCTCCTGGACACCACATTTACATGTGTACCTGGGACTGCTGCATGTTGAGCTGGGTCAAAGCAGTGCCAGCTGGCAGAGGGTCTGGGGGTTAGCATGCCAGCCTGGGGTTACTCTGACCCAGCTCAGTGTTGTGCAGAGGAGCTGGATGGGGCATGAGGGTACTTAAGTGTAGGGCTTGCTGGCAGACAGCCCCCTCACTAAAGCACCCTCCTGGTCCAGCCAACTGCATCAGCATCTAAACTTGTGGAGTAAAAAAACTGAAAAAACTCTACAGCAGCAGAGTTTATTGATTTACTCCAACCTAATAGCCCTGCACATGTAGATGCCAAAGCATTTACTGCAGAGCTGATTAGGCAACTGCAGTAAATATCACATGTAGATGTGCCCTGTAAATGAGTGTTGACCAGCCACGTTGCCATCTGTAGGTTTTAGATGTACTTTTAACTATGTAAAAATACTTGCTGATGGTTTGTGAGTCAATTAAATTGGATTTTTTAAGCCCTCTATTTATTAACAAATTCAACTTCTCAGGTCACAAACTTAACATTTTTAAAGATGCACCCAATCCCCTAAAGTACACATAAATACAGATATGCGTCTTTCATTGACAATATTCCCTTACCCAAGACAATGTGTTGTGTTCTTTTCTTCTCTTTCTTTCAGTCTCTTGACAGTTTTGTTGTTTCAATGTTAACCTTTTGTGGGTTTTTTTATTTCTCTCTGTAACCTGCTTAATAATTCATGCCTCCTTTTTCCTTAGAACTCTGCATAATAAAGAGCTCACTGTCTTCTTTCCATCTCTACTTTTAGATGTCAAATTCATTCCAAATGTGTTCTTAACTGTTAGCTTATATAAACTACACTTTCCTTCAATATTCAAAAAAGTTTTTCAAACTTTGTCATTTGGAGACATGAGAATATTCTTTTTCAGCAAATTTTAAGAACTTCCAACAGATTTTTAGGTAAGCATATTTTTTTTTTTTCTTCTTCCATTTAGAACTGACTTGATAGGACAAGTTTTTCCTTTGGTTTTAAAAAGTTTGGGAAGTTTTAGCAATCTGATTTTTTGGGGGGCGGGGAGGGGGTGGCGCTTTTGCAACTGTAGTTCTCGCAGGCACTTAAATGAGTGATCAGTTCCCTATGACTTTTATGTTGTAGTGTCCTCAGGAAGGTTCAGTAAGAACACTAAAAGGTTATCTGGTTATTTGTTATCTGTTATTTCCCTTACAATGTCTCCAAACTGTTTTCAGAATAGTTTGATTCTGGAACATGTCCACCATATGCAGCAGACATCCCACAAGACTCCCTCCAACATTTGCCTGTTCTTGTACCAAAAACTTTAAGTGTTGTCAGATACCATTGATACAGATTTTTTAAATAATTTTCTTTGTGTGTGGATGGATGTGAGAACCATTGTTCCAGATCCTTTACCACTTATTTCTGATATAATATCAATAGCCCATTTTGTCAAACAATGTGGTGCGGAGCGGGGTTTCCATCTATGGCTTTTAAAACTGCTTTATGTAACACAGACAGTAGGCCTGTATGTTTCATAGGCATAGCCAGTATTTTCTCAGTTCTTTCCAATTGCAAGGAGGTTTACCTTCCTTTGAGGCTGTGTTAAAAAGTGTTTCAATTGCAGGTATTGGGGAAAATGGGATTTTAATGTCTTCTGTGGTACATTGTATTTCTTCAGAAGATATAAATGTATTTCCTTTGAATAATTTTTCAAATGTTATGATACTAGCATGTTCCTAGATATGAAGGCTTCCAAATGGTTTCTTAGGATTAAATTCCATATTATTAGATATAGATACAAAAGGTGATGGACATGAGCTTGGTTTCTTAATTTTTCAACATTTCATTCAAAGTTTCATCATAAAGAGGTGATTTTTGATATATTGAATTTTGTCCTGGAAGATTTGTTTAGCCATAGTAATGTATTAAGTTTGACTCTTCAACAGTATTTTTTGTTCTGTCTTTACCTAGTTCTCACCATTTAGAGATCTTTAATTAAACTTATTACTAGCATACATCCTACCACTGCATAGAAATCTAATCTGTAAAAGATCTAACTGTAGTGTTGATTTCAAAAATTGGTGAACAAAAAGATGTAGTCTAATCTAGTTGTACGTGTAATTCCCACTGTGGATGAAAACGGTTCTCCACATGCATTCAAGAACAGACCTGTGTAAAGCCTAATATAACTAAACTATCTCCAGTAGGATAGCATCTTCATTGTTAGTAAGAGCGTAAGTTAAAAGGTAAGGTTTTTGGGGGGGAACAGATATGCTTAGCTCATCAGTTCTCTGGTGTGAATTCTCTTCTGACTCTGTCATGTCTATATTATACAGTTTCCTCTGACAGTTATCCATACAGAAACAGAACAAATCAAATATGGTTAAAAGCCTGTTGCAACTTTTTCAGTTCAGTTTGATTCAGTGATGGAAACTGTCAAGCTCCTGTTTCACTGGGCCTGGCCCAGATTGAGTTAAACTGTAACAGTCCAAAAGATGGTTTATGGTTTGCTTTCGACTTCTGCATAAATGAAGGGCATCTTGTGTGTCTGTTTCTTTTAAGTCTCTCTCAGAAGAAAGTGGAATTATAGCAGAATGCTGATGCCTTTATAGTTAATGGGCCAGATTCTATTCCATCTCCGTCTACGTGTGCATTAATGTGTTTTAGTTAATGTGCATTAAATCTAGTGCTTCTGGGTGCATATACACAAGTGTAGAGGCTGCTCCAACATGCTGGAATTCTGATTAATTGAGTCCGATGGAGTGTGGTAATTATTGCACTGCAGCAGTTTCCTGCATCTCATTATCAGTGTTCCCACACTTAAAAATGGCAGCAGGGGCTCTTGAACTAAAGCTCATCGAACAAGCTTTAAGTTAAGTGCCCCCACCACCTTTTTTAAGCATGGAGACACTGATACACAAGACATAGTGGTGTTTTAATTAGAGAGGCTTTTAGATAGTGTAGATTCCCCAAGAACAAGACATGCTTGACAAGTTGAAATTATATACCTTGATTTTTAGCAAGTTTTTTCACTCTGCATCCTCCTTAAGCTAAGGAAACACAGTAATTTTGTCTAGTCTATAGGTGGATATGTAACTGGTTGGATCATCATGCTTAATGAGCATCCATGGCTGAATGTCTAGCTGGGAGAAAATATCAACTGGAGTTCCCTAGAGGTGTCTGTCCTGGGTCTGGTAATGTTTAATACGTTTATTTAATTATTTGGATGAGTACACGCTCAAGAAGGTCCCCTAAGGTCACAGCTTTATTAATGATGGGATTGAGTAGATTTGCAGGTGACACCAATCAGAGTGACCTGGATACATGGGAGAAATGGTCTAAAATCAATCAGATGAAATTCAGCAAGGACAAGCGCAAAGTCCTGAACTTGAGACAGAATAATTTCATGCACAAATACAGACTAGGGAGTGATTGGCTAGGTTGCAGTACTGCAGAGAAGGACCTGTGAGTTACAGTAGACCATAAGTTGAATATGAGCCAATAGTGTGGTGTTGGTGTTGGGGAAAGAAAAAAAAAAAAAGCCCAACAGTATACTGGGTTGTTATTAATAGTGTCAGTTGCAAATGAAGGGAAGTAATTTTTTTGCTCTATTCAGCTATGATGAAGCCTCACTGAGTATTATGACCAGTTTGGGGCCCCAGACTTCAAGAAGGACATGGACAGATTGGAAAGAGTCCAGCACAGAGTGACAGAAATGATTAGAGGCCTGGGACGGATGATTTATGAGGAAAGACTGAAAGAACTAGGACCATTTAATCTGGAGAAGTGAAGACTGAGGGTGGATTTGATAAGTCTTCAAATATCTGAAGAACAATCATGGAGAAAATGCACACAGGCTTTTCTTTGTGACACACATAACAGAATTTTCTGTTTTTAAAAAGCTTTGTCCTTGTAAATTTAATTTGCTACTCCTAAATGTCAGCCTAGGATCTGAAATTCAAATTAGATTGTTTTTGAGCTTGTATACCACCTCAGCAATGGAAAGTTCTGCAGTCGAAATTTGGAGGTACCTAAGTTTCCTGAGTGGTGAAAGAATCTACCTGACACTCTCCCATCACTGTGTTGGCTCACTATGAGAGTAAATGAGAATAAAAAATATATTTTTTCTTTTATTGAAAAAACACTCCCTGAACAGAAATTGTGGAACATGGTGCCATTTTACACTTTTTTTCTGATGGCTTCATGAGGCCCTAACCAGGCCCCGTACAATTGAATTGGGACCTGACTCATACCAGCCATGTGGCAACAGGGCCAATCCTGATCCAGCCATGCGGGGCTTAGAAATTTGGCAGCGGGGGAGCAGTTGCAGTATTAATTTCTACTTCTCTTCCACTGCCAAATTTCCAGATCAGTGGGGAGACCCTGAGGCCAGATTTATGAGTCCACAGGTAGATCTGTCTTGAGCACCACTGTCCTACATGATGGGTTTGTTTGACAGTGCCACCACCAGTGTTACCTGCTGCTGTGTAGTTTTCCCATTTTGTTGCTGATATACAGCATGGGTAGCCACTTTGACATTAGTTTCTGAAACATCCTTGTATATAAGTCTTTCATGTTTTTCTAAGCATTTTGTGTCAGCTGATGCTTCATGTGAGGGCAGAGCTCAGGAGTTTGCTTGTAGTGCTAATAGATAGCAGTTTGGTATATACCATATAGGATTGTTGCATGAATCGCATGAACTGTGAAATGGACTTAATGTCTGATTCTGAATGCTACCTGTTGACTAGTTTTCAGCAATGCTGTGAATAAACTCATGAGGATCCCTCACAACTTAGGTCAAATTTAAGGAGTTTTGGCTGGGATTCAAAATGAAATTATTATGAAAAATACATATTTCATAGATCAGTAAAAGAACTGGGTTATCTTAGAAAGATTTTAACACAGGAGAAAGTGTCACAGTAGGTAGGTCAGAGAAAAGATGCCAAAAGTCCTGAGGAATATCTGTCCTTTCTACTTCTAACTTCCTTGCTCCCTAGGACTTGTATCTAATGGACGTGACCATCGGTATGGCTCTCACCTACGGAATGCAGTTGTTTGACTATCCCCAAACCTGAGCACAGACCTGTGATCCTCCCCTACCAAGCATGCTTTGCAATACTTGCTAGAGGGCCACTGTCTGCAGTGACCAGTCCCTCCCCTCCTTCATGCACCCCTGTCTGCCACTGTAGCAGGTCTCTACCATAAAGAAAACTGTTGAAAGCAGACATTTGGAGCCCATACAGGAGAGGCAGGGGGTTTGGGTGCACTTTGGTGGTAGAGGCAGATGTTGGTACTTGAGGGCAAAGCTATCTGTCTTGGCAAGTGGGAAGGTTTGCTGAGGAGCAAGTGCTGATGATGGGCATGCAGGTTGCCCTCTGCCAGCTTCTTTTCTCTGGCTGCATCATGGGTTCTGGGCATCTAGACAGAAGCTTAGCCAGGGGGAGAGTTTTCTTGGTTTCACTTGGCCTTGGTTTCATTCTTCCCACCTCCCAGCCCCTGTGCTGATGAGGCAGGAGCCTCATGGGCAGGGTGCGATTCAGGGGCTAGTTTTCTAAAACCCTTCAAGATTAGATCATGCCCTCAGAGCTATCCCAGTGTACAGCAGTCCATTAGTGCCCCGTGGTGACAAGACTGAATTGCCCCAGAAGCTAGGCACCTTGTAATTGCCTGGGAAATTCTAGGACAGCACCTGAGTGAATGCACAGCATTTATCTCCATGGCCCCTGTGCTTTGTTCCCCCAAGGTCACAGCTTAATTGCCACTTCCACCTGTATACCGTGATTTGGAACAGCCTGTATGGGTGGCAGGGGCCCATGGTTGAATGGACACCTGGGAATTGGCCCTCCACAAGCATGGGAAGAAGCTGGAAACCTAGGTAGTGTTGGGGCGACCCCCACGGTTGCTATGACTTGGCCATGGCAGGCTCTGACCCACATGCCAGCAACACCCCACTCTCCTGCCTAAATTAAAGCATACCACCAAATCCCAAGGGGATCTAATCTCTTTGATGCCCTAGCAGCAATATGACCTGTGGGGAGAGGTTCCTCTGTCCCCATGTCCCTGCAGTAGAGCATGGAAACTCACCAATGGCAGCAGTAGCTAGGAGTTCAGGCACACTTCCCTTACTACGAGATCCCAGAGGTGTAAGGGTAGGATGATGGTTTGCTAATGGGGATTGTGAGATGCCAGTCAAGGGAGGGATGTGGAAGACCCTTGACATGGTCATGAAAAAGGAGGCCTGTGGAAGGATGGCTTCCCTGTGATCCTCTGAGATTGCTTTCTGTCCTCCATACTGCCCTCAATGCTGGGGCCAGGTCTGATATTGACACCACATTATGCCCTGGTGCTTCTGTGACCGTCTCATAACAACTGTCCCCTGACTTTGGCCACCATACCTCCAGGTCCTGGCTGGGAAACAAGCCCTGGGATGCTTCGTACTCCTCCTGTTCCTGTGCCTGCCCAAAAATGGCTGCAGCGTAGGCACTGCAGACCTCCTCCCTTTCCTACTCTTTGTGTGTGCTCTGGTGTTTCCTGCCCATCCTCAACACACTGATATTGATGGTATGGTGGGGGTTCACACCACTTTCTTCTGCAAGGCTATGGTAGTCAGGCATGCTCCTGATAGTACTGTAGTGCCCCTGGAGCCACCAGAAGTTCAGCTGGCACCCTAGATCTTGAATAAGCCCTGATCCATTTGGTTTTGGAGCTGTTCTGGTGCCAATCACTATTGTGGCCCCGGGCTGTCATTTCAGCAGCAACATGCTTAAAGATGGCCTAATGCCTGTGGCCCTGGTGGAGAGACAGCCCCAGATGGCAAGAAGGTCCTTCATCTTGACCTGCATGCCAGTGGATCCCTTGAAGACTGAGGACATACTGAGTGGGTTTGTTGAAATTTTTGCAATGCATGGATTATATGATTTGCCAAATATATTTTTATAAAAAGTCATTCCCAACATTTCTTAGAGGTACATGCAACCATTTGGAAATTTGTAATTGGTGTGTCAAAAAGCTTTGAACACAAATACAAAATTACACGAATCATGGTATAGAGCCAGATCTTTAATCAGATTAAGTGGCATATCTCCACTAATTATCTGGAGGACCTGATTCTTTGTTCTGAAATGAAACATCTCCATTATAAAATTATACACCTGGTCTGCTTGTCTATAAAGGGCTATTTAAGCTTCATATCAGTGCCTAACTTTCAAAACTAAGGCTCAGGCAAAATGCTAATCCTATATAGTCAGGGAATCTAAATGTTCGGTGGATCTTTGAATTAATAGTATTGACACATGGAAAATGTAATAGAAGTCTTGGAAAAACAAACATGATGCTCTAGTCCCCGATTCTGCCAGTGAGCCCAAGTGGGTAGACCGCTATGCCTCATGGTATCCAATTTAAATCAGTTGGACATTAAAGAGGCCTGAGCACCTGTGAACATATTGTTGTCTGAGTAAAGCACAGTAGCTTGGAAATCTGGGATGAAATTCTGGCCTCAGTGTAGTCAATGGGAATTTTGCCTTTCATTTTAATGGAACCATGTGTCATCATGGACTTAATTTAAAGTGTCTCTGTAGAAGTGGTTAACTTAGCACTTTGGGCCTGATTTGCAGAGGTGTTTAGCACAAGCAGCTCCCATTGGTTTCACATGAATTGAGGTGACTCCACACCAGGGGTGACTGGTGCCTCCCGGGTTGGGTGGGGCACAACTTGTGGGTGGGCCCAGGGGCGGGACAAAAGCCCCACATCCACCCCTATACTTTTGTGCTGCGGCTTAGTGCCCCCCCTCCATGCCCCTCCTACCAGTCTCCTGTGCCCCACACTAAAAATCAAGCCTTAGGTTCTCAGGCTGAGTACCCAAAACTAGTGGGAATTTAAACTTTGTGATTGATCCTTTTTTGCCTAAACAGGGATGCTAACATTAACCACGCAGCAAAGATGTTTTGAGAATGAATTCATTGCAAGTGAGCTTTGAGATTCTCTGAAAAATACAGGAACTAGGGACATTCTAGACAAAATTGTTGTTGTGTTTTTTCTTTGCACTAATTGTGGGTGTCAGAAGAATGAAGTGCATTCTTTGTAAAGACTTTTCAAAACTGACTCAAGTGTCAAACCTACTTCTGAGCAGACTGGAATGCAGTGGATAGATGCCAAACGTTTATTCTTTCTGCATTTGTTTATTTTTTAAAGAACTAATTAAAACATTTTTAAATGAGCAGCTGTTATGATTGTGCATATTTAAAGGGAAGGTTGTTTTAAAATTTTGTGTTGCCCACTATGGTTTGGTGTAACATCATTCTGAATTTCTGGGTTTTTTTCATATGCATGATGTGGTGCAAGATGGCATTTTGATTCCCTGCTAATAACGTTTTACAACTCGCTTTTAAAAATTATATTCAACTTCCCTGGTATGAATATTGGCATTGATGAACTTTGGGAACTATTAATATTTTGAAGAAGCATGTGGCATTTCCATGATTTTAGCACCAGAGGGCAGTACAAGTCAGTGTATTGTCTTGGTCTTTTAGGTGTCTGGATAAGATGAAAAAAGACAGTATTATTCAAAATGTCTTTTACTTTCTTCTTTAGTTAGTGTTTTTCAAATGACTTTTGAAACATTAATAGCTATTTCATTCTCAAAATGTATCCCCTCCCAAAACTCCAACCCCCCCCGCCAAATAGGCTGTCAAACTCTCAAATGACAAATTTAGGAAAACAATTTGCTTAATACATGTATTCCAGCCAGGCAGCTGGATCCTAGCTACCATTACCAAAATAATGTTGTTATACTAGTCTTTAAAATTTTACAGAAATTAAAAACAGATAAAATATTAGAATCCTCACACTGGTTTTCTTAAAAACCTTAAAAATAAAAATTGCCTTTCAACATCTTGTAGGTTTTTTTGTTTTTTTGTTTTTTAAGTATAAATACATGATCTATCTGAAACTTGGGATGGCAGAAGGGAAGAGACAGTTTGCCATTATAATTTATGGTCTCAAGATCCAAACCTGGTTCTTAGTAATACTTTAACAGCCAGGACTGTGTTATATGCTTAGTTAAATAATAAGAAAATGATCTTCAAATTGGTTATTTTTTATTCTGTAATTCCTATGAGTGGGGCAGACACTTAATAAAAAGTCTATTTATAAACTTTCTGCCTGTCCTCCACCTACTGCTGCTGCCTTCCCAGTATCCCAGGGAACTGGGAAGCTCCAAAGCCACTTGTGTCCTGGGGGCTGTGCTTAGCTGAGGATGGGGACTGGACAGCAGCAGCAAAGATAGATAGATAGATTATAATATATATAGGGGTTCCCCTTCCCCGTTATTGCTCCAGGAGAACCAGGTGGGGAGGGCAAAACTGCTCTCTTCCCATGCTGTTGCCACTGTCCCTGTCCCCAGGGTTGGCCAGAAGTGCCTCGGCAACTACTTCTGCCCCTGGAACAGCAAGAAAAGCAGCAGTAGTAAGCAGGGGAAGCAAGGGAAGGAAAGTGTCTTTGAGCACAAAGGGAAGAAGGG
This sequence comes from Alligator sinensis, assembly GCF_000455745.1. Taxonomy (NCBI): domain Eukaryota; kingdom Metazoa; phylum Chordata; order Crocodylia; family Alligatoridae; genus Alligator; species Alligator sinensis. The sequence goes on from NW_005842194.1 coordinate 399,178, forward strand.
GGTTCAACCTGCCTTTGGGATTTAAAGTTCCTGGTGGCTTCTGTGGTTCACTCCAGTCTAAAAGGGGGTGTAGCCGTGCCACCTCACCTCCTCTGGGTCTGACCCTGAGGATTCTCCCTTAGGTGTATTGGCTGCAACCACAGGTGAGGATTAAGAAAATGTATACCCCTCAAATGTAATTCTCCTGTTGTTTTTTTTTCTCCTGTCTCTCGATGCAGCTATAGGAATAATTATTCTCATTTGTGTTAGTGCCCAGCCTCTTTGTGGTGGTGTGGTCAAGTTACAAAGAAACCACCTTCTGTGGAGGAGCTAATACTTCACAAATACTTTTGTGAACTTTTGCAGAGACCTTCCACAGCATCTGTTCAAAGCTGCAGGGGTTAGTGTCTACATAAAGGTGGGCTGCCAGGAAGACGTTCACAGAGCAGTACAAAGGTTGAGGGCCCTGGTTTTTAGACCTCTCTAGGCCCCTGTCTGGCTCCTACCCACAGAGAAGATTTAGGAAGGAACTCTGTAGGGAGAATTATTCAGTATTTCCTGACCCCATTAGCCATAAAATCTGTAGTGAAAAAAAAGGGTCAGAGGTACATTATGAGCTCCATTCTGTTTGCCATAAGGTCTCTGTTTGATATTTTTGCGTGCAAAATTAAATAATTTGTACATGCATGCACATAATTTCAATGTGATTGTACTAGTGTAACCCCAAAATAAATGATTCTTTGATTTATACCACATGCATCATCATTTTTGGCTCTATTTAGGAGGTCTATTAAAATGCAGTTTTTAAATGCAGTGCAAATAATATCCAGCCAGCTGTGTTCATGAGGAAAAATTAGGACCTACATTTTTTTATGTCAACATTAAGATGTTTATAACATACTGGGTATTTTGAGGGGGATACAGAGTTTGCATTTTTTTTTCATAAAAACACAGAATAAAAACAAGTGGAAAAACCCAAAGAGGTTTTTGTTTTCTTTCTTTGACATCTCTGTTCTCCAATTTTTTAATTGCACAAGTGCATATGGCTTTTTTTTAGCTTGCTTTTACAAACTGACTTTTTTTATTCTTCAACTAACAGTCTTTTCTCTTTAAAAAGAATTAGCAAAGGATTATAGGTAAATCCTTTCCAGTATTTAGGCTCCAAGCAGGTTTTTTGATGTTGCATGCATTTATCTTATTTGGATTAGGTTGCTAAAGAAAAATATTTTAACCTAGTGAATATACTTTTCTCAAATTGTTTTTTTACTTAATTTTTTTAAATATAAACTTTTTAAAATAAGGGTCTACTAGTGTGTGTGTGCATGCATACGTGCATGCATGCGCGCATGTGTGTTTCTAACTTCATAATGATTGTAGTAACTTCTCTTGACAGGCTGTGAAATGTGGATACTGAGGACTGGATCTTAAAGTCCCCTCAAATCACATGTGTGTGAGCAAAAAACAAAATAGAGAAAACCTAGAGGGGTTATCGGTAATAGAATGTGGAACAGCTGAAAACATGGAAACAATTTCCTCCCTAATTTGGGCAGATTGGAATGCATTCCCAAAATCCAAACGGAAATAGTAAAATTTAAAAACTTTTTATTAGTACCTAACCCAGCTGCACCTGGCTGTCCTAATTGCCTTCAACCTAGTCATTACTCGAAGGCATGAAGTTTAGCCACCAACAGCACTTATTAATGTATAATAGGAATTTACTTGTAAAACAGAATTATTGGAATGGTGTGATATCATAAAGACTGAGGTGCTGACATTTTAGATTGTTTTATATAGGGATGTTGAGTTATAATTTAGGAGTTAGATATTCCTTGGGTGATTAATCACTATTAGGTATAATCTAAATGTTTGTTGGATGCACATTGAATTAAAGTCTGTAATTATCCACTGTGGAAACATGTTCATGCAAATAAGGTCATGTTTGTTTGGTTTATGAACAATCTACTTTTCTGGTACTTTGTAGAAGATTGACAAAACCTAGAAATGCAGAGGCAGCAGATTAATGAAATGTTTCAGCAAGACAACCTTCACTGATTTCTGTAAAGATGTCAAAGCCCAAGACTATAAAACTGCCTGCAGTTTCTCCCCTTCATATCAATGGTGTGAGAAACTGAATACATTAATTTTGTTGGACCTCAAACTTAAAATCTGTCAATATTATTCTAGTGATTAATGGTTACAGACTTTTACCTACCTCATAAATATAATGTGCCTTGATTACAGAGGCACTGTTCCCACTGCTGTAGTTAGTTATGTCAGCACTTCCATTGTAAACCCCCTTTTTTAGGGGTTTATAACTCCAACATAAAAATTCAGTCTGGGATAGGTTCTTAGACTGGAAGCAAATACAGATTTGCTAAACAATCCATTGAATGATAGTTGTGCTAAATTATTCAGCTATGCCAGTATTTCCTCTTAGACCTTTTGGCATTCCTAGAACTCAAGATTACTTAGTTCTCTTTAAATGAGGGTTATTAGCCCTCATTCTATAATGCCGGCCAGTGCTTCTCGTAATGCATATTTCTAAAAACTTCTGCCATAAATATTTTAAAATATAGTACGTATGAGCAGTAACTCTTCCAAAACTCCTTTTAGTGTTCATGTCATGATGTTTTGATCCAGAACATAAACCACCACTAAACACCAATTTACAGGAAAAAACTCCATAAGGACCACGATAGAGAAGGGGCATTTAAAATACATTTCATTAACTACAAGGATCTGAGCACTGTCCTCCACTGGTGTAAATTGGCATCGCTCTGCTGATTTCACTGGAGCTATGCTGATTTACACCAGCAAGATACCTGGGTCCCGAACACATTTTATAACAGACTTTAAAGTAAAAAAACAAACAAACAAAAAAACATATAAAAATCTCTCTCTATTGTGTTTTCTCAATACCTGAAATCCTGGCATGGTTCTTGTAGGCAAAGAATTAATAAACAACAACCCACTTATCCTAGCATTACAGATGCTTTCTCAGGATCACTGGGGCCTTGTTTGGTCTCTGAGAGTACTTCCTGACGCCAGCCCTGGCTTCTAGACTGGGGATGAAGAGGGTTGGCCCCTTCCAACTCTGAGGATACTTACCCCTCATCCTCCCTGGTTCTTTGTGGCCTTGACTCAAGGAGCGAGCATTCAGTTCCTCTCCTGAGAATTCCTCTTCTTTCCTCTCTTTTTGGGGTGAACAAGTGCAACCCAAAGATCTCAGCATAAAATAGTCAGCTCTGTTTCAGTAAAGGCATTTACTGAGGTACAGACCACCCAGCCAGAGGTTCTCTGCTGCCCTCCCAAGTTAAGGAGATTAGCAAGCGGGTCCTCTGCCTCTGCACAGCCCATAGCACCCCCAGAGACAGTCTGCTGTTTCCTTTTCAATCTCCCTGGTTTCTGAACCCCAAAGAGCCTCTGTTAGTCTCCTTCCCTAACTGCCTCCCCCAAGTGGACACTCTCATTGTCTCCCCATTGTTATGCTCATCTCTCTTATGATGCCTCTGGGGCATCTGCTTCAGAGGCTGTGTACCAAACCCACTTACTTGAACCATCAACAAGGCTATTGTAATTTTGTTGATGCCGAAGATCCTTCTTGTCCTGTACTGCATGTAGCTGGCACTTAGCCCTTTGCAGGGATGGCAACTTCTGATTGCCATCAGGATCATGATCACAGGTGCTGACAACAACCACTTTTTTTTCGTGCCCTCCCCATGTCGGACCCTTTTGCTCTGCCATACATAAACACAGTTAACACACAAATATTGCACTAAACCCTATTGTCCCTCACACCTAGTTCACTTGTTTGTATCAAGTTGGTCAATAACATATTAAAATATAATTTGTGATATACTGTTTTGGGGGGGGGGAGGGGGTTGGTTGGTTGGTTTTTTTTAAGAAAGTCATGATGATGATGATTTTCTTTCCTTTTCTTTTTTCTTAATGACATCAACTTGTAGGCTGTAAGTTCAAAGTTTAAGCGATTGTTCTAGTTTCTCTCTTGTGTACATACACACATGCATGCATGCACACATTTTTACACTATATTTCTTTCCATCCCTAAAAAACAATAATATTTACCTGTTAGCTTTTGCTTTCTTATGCCACTGCTTGAGTAAGCATTTTTCTTGAAGGATTTTCCTGGTTATGTTGCACAGCACTGGGTTCAAAGGGCATATCTGAACTACATCTATGGCATGCCTCAGCAGGGACACTCCTGAGCAAACCCCACCATCCATATCTACTTGTACAAAGTGTAGAAATGCACTGGTGAATCAACTTGGGGGCATTCCCCAGCACCTGCTGTCAGACATGACAGGTCTTAAGGAGGCTCATAGAGAAGTGCCTTTGGTACAGCTTCACTGGCAGGTTTGGTGAGCAGGAGTGGATGGCAGGACCTGCTTGAGAGCATCTTTGTCAGAACATCAGGATCACGGTGTTGCTTCTTAAGGTGCTTTGTGTTTTCTTTCCAGTGACATGGTTTCCCAAAATATGTATCTATTAATAAGCTTTTGGGGCCCAGTGTAATTAAGTTAACATATTATTTAATTTATTAAGTCAGTCCAGAGGTTGGAAATGTTTTCCAGTGGGGGGGCCACAATGACCAAGCTTGGGTTGGAGGCAGGTGGGCATTAAGACTTGCCAGATGTTGCTACTTCTCTTGGTTGTTCAAGTGTGGACAGTACAGCAGAAAGAAGCTCCTCCTCTACCAGAGCTTGTGCTAACCAACTGTGGCATGGTAAGGGCAGAGATTTTCCTCTTCTCAGGGCTCCAGGCAACCAGCTGTGATGCATCTACCCTCAGGGAGATCTACCCTCTTCCTGAAAACCAGATAGCTGACTACAGCATGGCACAGGAAGAGCTCCCTTCTGCAGGAGCCTCAGGTGACTGACTGTAGCTTGGCATAGAGAAAATCTCTGATGGATGGGCTCTGCAGGCTAGATCCAAAGGTTCTGCAAGATTGTTTGGGCCCATAGGTTGATGACCGCAGAGTTAATCAAATGCCTGTTTAAACATAATTTAGATTTTCTTCTCCATTACATTTAAGTAACTGATTAAATAGAAAGCTTTTTTGTTTATTAAAACTGATTAAAAATAGGGGAGAGGGGAGTTTCACTAAAACTTTGCCCTTTTCCCTCCCCATGTCTTTCTCTCTTTCTTTTTATTGTATTAAAGGTGGAATGGTAGCTTAAGAGAAAAAATAATTGGGTATTATTTATCTGCATATCTAGGGACCTGAGTATCTTTGAATAACTGACTCTAATTAATTATAGAAAGCTTTTCACCTCTATCATGGAATGTCTGGTTCTGATAAGGAAATAATGATAATGTGTATGTTTTAAGTGTTAGGATGCAAGTGTATTTTCTGTTCAAAGTGTATTGTAGATCTTAGTAGGAGAGTGAGAGCGCTTTTATGAAGGAAGCATTCATTTTCACTTTTATTTAGTAGGGGGATTTTAGTAACAGAAGTTAGAAATTGTCTGACTCAAACTAGGATTATGCTACCCTTCCTAAATGGGGGTGTATACACGTTTGTAGGCTTGTCTCATATGATACTTTCTGGAGTTTAAAAATCCATCAGAATTTTAGGGGCTAAGAACCATATGCTTACTCCCCCTTATTCATTTTTGCAATGTTTATTGAGGTTTCATGTAGTTAAGCAAGAATCTGGAAATCTGAATAACTGTACTTTTTAAAAATATGGTGTGTGTGTTGGTGGGGGAAGCATTTAAAAAGCTAGCCCTAACACTCCAGAAGCAGGGCATCCGGCACTCACAGTTTACTTGGCTGATTGGATAGCTTGAAAGCCTTAATTTAAAAGTCATCTTACAATCCTTTTTAATTGGCTCTAAAGTCAATAGTTGAGTATTTGGCCTGATAAGAAGGCTTTTGACTCTCCATGTGCCATAAAATCAGCAGAGAGGCATCTGTTTAATGCAACAATGATGCTAGAATTTTTGTTACTGGGGTTGCTCTAAACAGGATTTACCCCTTAAGGCAGCAGTAACACACCATAAAAAGGCCATTCCTGTATTCCACAGCAGCAAAGTTTTAACATTTTGGCTTTCAGGTTTTTTTAATAGGTAGCAATAACAAGACTTGCATGGGGTGGTTTGTAGAAGTACTGTACATGGTGTCTAAGATTAGAATACTTCCCTTCTAGGTTTTATTGCTCCTGGTTTATATAGGCCTGGGAAAGAGCATCTAACAAATTTCAAGGTTCAGTTCTTGTTTCTGGAAAATTTTTGTGTGTGCAGATTGATGGAGTAAAAGACACACTCCAGTTTGTAATGGAATTAATTTATCAGCTTGTTTTAGACTTTTCCAAACAAAAGTTTTTATTAAAATGGAATTCTAGAACTTCAAGTCTTTATAAGAATAGCCTGTGTAGTTTTTATAACCAAAATTCAAGCTTTGAAAAAGCTAGGCAATTCAACTGAAAGCTAAAGGGAACTTTTGAATCCAAGCACCATTAACTGCCTCTGTAGAAATGCCAGTCCTCCTTTTATTTTTTCCTTTTTGTTCCCAACATCTCTGCTTCTAAATAGTGAGAAGGAGTTAGCCCTCTTAGTCTGAAGTCAGGTAGAAGGCACGGCAGGATGGCACTTCAGAGGCTAACCACCATATCGTCTTGATAAGCAATTATTTGTGTGCTGAAAACCTATTTATGGCTATGGGGAGGTTAAATTTGGAAGAATCACTGACTACAGGGTACCATCTTTGCAGTGTCCTCTGTCATTTCTAGGTTCTTTTCATATGAGTGCTTAATAAATCTACCATCTCCATTCACATTGCAGGCAATTCAGTTGCACAACCTGTGCATGTAGTATTGAAAGTCTGGGCAAGAGAACATTAATTTCACTCGCATGTGTTTCTGGTACTAAGGGTGATGCATTTCTATCATTTGATTTTTTTTTTTTTTTTTCCCATGTGACATCTTTTCATATTACTTCCATAAAGTTATTGTCAGGATGAGGTGTTTTGCATGTATAGATATATTAGCTCTGGATCTTCTGATACTTGCACAATTGGTGGCTCATAGAATTTTAATGTAGAATGATTAATGACTGACCTCACTGAGCTACTTGTCTAATCAGAAATAAGTAAAAAGCATCTTCTCTGGAAGACATAGCTGTAAAGAAGTCTGGAGTCTGCACACTTCTCTCTCGTTTCCTCCGTCCCCCTCCCCCTGCCCTTGTTTGTCTTCTAATGCTATAAACTTGTATGGTGAGTCACTTGAAACTACTAATGTGTACTGGCAAAGCTAACTTCATTTTAATGAAGCATTATTTTTTTTCTAAGAATTTCCCTAGATTTTAAAAAGCCACAAGAATTTCTCAATGACAAGTATTAACCTAGCTTGGGCCTTAACTTCTTTGTATTACATGCTGTCTCCCCCTTTGGGATTCTTCTAACTCATTCTCTCTCGGGATTTATACTCATCCATATTCAGGTTAATTTACTGACCTTTCCCATTTCTTACTTACTTGATTGATTTAGGAGATGTGCAGGCCTCCTGAGGTCTTCAGGATGATGCACCTTCCCTGCTCCATTGAGTCCTCCCTCTCCTGTCAGATACAGGGCACTCAGACCTCAGTGAAGCACACAATCTTTCTCATCCGGTTTGTATTAGCAACTTTTCTCTTCCCTGCTTTGAATACTTTTAGACACTGATAGATTTCCAGCTGTGCAATGGAGAAAGCTGCAATAATTATTACAGAAAAATGCAGAGATAGCTTGTACATGTCCTGATTTTACTGATATATTAGGGTGTCACTCTGACCTATTGCTGCTTGGAAGAAACTCTTTGCTCAAAAGATTGTGCTGCGCCAAAGCATACTTGGGGAAGCGGGGGGGCTGATATTAGTATACTTCACACTAATGGACTCAGCTAAATCTGCCATCTCCAGTAGAAGCAGGCACAGATTGGGCACCTAGATAGCAGACAGGGGCTCAAGCTTCAAGCTCTAATACCTCTTCTGTCTGTTGCTTCCAGTAAACTTCATTTCTCAAAAATGCCATAAATTCTCTGCTTCCCTTTCTGTGTAGGTAGAGATCCTATAAACCTGATGGATATCTGTAGCTTTGCATGGGTCCTGGTATCTCTTGACTTTCTGCATGTAGTGCATGTACTGAGAAACCTGCCAGGTGCTGGAGGCACCAGTGCACTCCAGTGCACATCAGGCACAGGATGCAATTTTTCTTTAGTTTTTTGTTTTACTGCCATAGTTGCTGACCCTACCTGTGAAACAGCTTGTCAGAATGACTTCAGGTTATGCTTATTTGAAAATTCCTTGCAACACTTGACACGCAGAAGTAAGTATGACAGAGAAGAGCATGGTTGAAAGGTTAATTAGGAACGAAAGAATAATATGTCATAATCAAACAATTTCTGAGGATCATGAAATGCTCCAACAATCCTTAGGAAAGCGATCAAGAAACTGATGAGATTTACAAATTGTCCCACTCTACTTGAATCACTACAGTGCCTCAGATAACCAGCATGTGCAGCTGTATATTGTAAAGTACATAAAGCACTTGAGACTTGATTAAACACATGACAAACATCCTGAGCTCTTTGAAAATTTTCTTTTCTAAAAGAAATGTTTAAAGATGTTTTAATTGAAAACCTAATTTCTCGGCAGCTAATTTTATATCCTCTAAAAGCAAGACAGACTAATCTGATATTCTTAAATCATCAGGAAATGCCTTCTTCCCCATTTTAAAACTGATCATGTACATGAGCGCTAAGTTGTTGGGTTTTTTTTTCAAGTAAACTACTTTTCTGCGTTTGAAGGTATTAAGACAGCTTTTTTGAGACGGAAAAATAAAAATATTATTTTTAAAGTATGGCTCCTTTTCCTTTTATTTTGGTTTCACCTCAAAATGAGTTTGTCGAGCTCCATATGGAATGATGCAAAATATCTCTCTGCTGGCTACAAAAGGCGCATGAAAATTTAGTACTAGAAATTTTTTTTGAGGGTGTAGAGGAGAACTTATATCAAGTATGTAAATAAAATAATTTCTCAACCTTACAGGGACAGACCTTTATTCAAATGCATGAAAGGAACCTAAACATTGGAGTTAATTGAAATTCTTCAATTGTTTAAAAAATATGGGGGTCACAATTTTCACAAAAATATCCCATTTTTTACTATGTCTACTATACATGTTTGTTGCATCCAGATGCAGGCTTTATTTTATTTGTTTGTTTATTTATCCTTTTTTTTATTTTAATCAATACTTCAATAACTGTAGCATGTGGCTATAAATATTTTCAATGGTTCAGTTCAATGTTTTCAAGGATGCCAGTAAAGCAGTGAGTCTCAATTTCCTCAGGCACAAGGCAACCCTGGTTAGACTCAAAACACCCCTCAAAATGTCAGCTCATAGCTTTCACTTATGTTGGGCATTTTTTAATTCTGGAGCAATTCTTCTGTTGCAAAGAACTCAAAGACCACAACAGATCAGGTACTACTGCAACAGGTTTAATTCGTACTTGAAATATCTGGGTTTATCTTTTGAATCTGGTAGTTGTGGAAACACTTACACATGTGGTAATTTTTGCATGGCATCCTGGTTGAGAATCATTTCAGTAGAGACTTACTACTATGGCTGCTTGGCCTTCAGGTTACAAGTTCCCAGAAAGCAGTGTTGTTCCTGATAAATTAACCGGCCACATTTAGTCATCGAAATGGAAGTGGAATGGTCTACCCCCCGCCCCAATCCTTCATATTCCTAATGTGTTATACCATGTTTTCTTGTATTTTTGTATCTGTTTTCTGTTATAATTCTGTTGAGGCAATGGGACATATATGGCACACAAGTGAGAATTGTCCTAAACTTCCTTTGTTTTTTTTCCATCCTACTCTGTTTGATTTGCTTTTGAATGCATAATTGGATTCTACTTTGGGACAGTTGTGGAGAAGATGGGTACCAGGTGGTGTGGTCAAGAGGTAGTAGGTCCATACATGCTCTCTCAGAAGGCTGTTCTTCCTGATATCTTCAGTCTATGCCCTGTTAAAAGTACTAGGCTGAACATTCAAAGCTGTTATGGTGGGTTCCAGAAGAAAAGGGGATTATGAGATTATGTGGGTTTATCCCATTATGGCTTTTTAAATGAATACACTGAAGTGGACAGGTTGGCCAAGAGGATCTGTGTAGGGATATGGAGTGGTTTAACATGATTTGTTTGGCTTATGCTGCTTAAGAGAGAGGCTGTCTTATTGTTTTTCATCAGCTATGATATCCAGGAGCAGGCAGAGTTACAGTAAACTAACATGGAGGTGCAATGTGATAGCCTTTAAAAGAACACTTTATAAAAATATTAAAAATTAATGCACTGTCAAAAAAGTACCTGGAGCCATACTTTGTATTATACTGCAAGTATTTTAATGTATGTTTCAGGTACTATGGGTATTACATTTAAAACGGGATTTAACTTAGTGTTTTAAGAGGATTGACATGATATTTAGTAGAAAGGCTTTATTAATTGGATAATGAGCTTATAGGAAAATGACAGGTAGACTACTGCAGTAAACAAATAAAGCAAGCTATAATCAAATCCACTATATCTCCAGCCATAATAGTGTTTTCTCACCAACACTGGGAAGGCAGTGGTTCTGATCATTGCAGCTTTCATCAGGTGTGGATCCATCACCAAGGGTGGTTATGATGGGTCAACATGGTTCTTCTCTCCAGGGATTAGCAAGCTTTTTTGTCAACTTCACTCTTCTCCTATACTTGCTCTTCAAAGCACTTTTTCTTGATGAACCAATGATCAGAGCCCGGATGAAGCCAACAGAGTGGAGGGTCATTGTCCGTGGATTGTTTTGTAGATGTTAGCCCTTTGGATCCATCCCTGGTTGTTGTTGGTGAAACTGATGTGCACAACACCCTTGATCGCTCCGGAGGTTTACCATTTCATTAATTGCAATAGGGCTTGATTAATTGAATCAAACACCTTAGACTGAATTGTGAGGCACTGTATAGGTCATTGTTACAGCAGGGCAGATCCTAATATATTTACCAACTGGAATAGGTGCCTAGATTGGAGAGGGATTTGGCAACAAGGGAGAGGCAATCGTTTTGAAAGGGGAACCTATTCATAATTGATCTAGGGTAGTTAGACATGGGGTGTACTTGATACCAAAAGCAAGAGATGGGATTAACGTTATTGTTTTATTTCAGGGGGTCCCAATCACAAGCTTGCATTATTGTGCAAAAGGCACTGTTATTATGATTTAGTCATTCAAATTTTGCACATAGGTCTGGACAAGCTCTGTGTTCAGCAATGGGTTGTAATACTGTTCCTTGAAATTCTGAAAATAGTATTATGGTTCATCGTACTCTTAAAATCAAATATTCTAGATACTTTAATCATCATTATAATTTACAATGCCAGAAGGCTAGTGTACATTCTCAGCATTTCCATTTGGTATTATTTTACTCTTAATAGTACTTTATAGTCCCCAGCCTTACTTCAATTAGCACCACTGACAGATGCTAATTCAGCATTTTACCTCTAGCCAGCAGGGCTTTTTTTAGAATAAATGTCAGTAATTTTATGTCACTAATTTGAGGTGATATACCTACATGTGAAATTTACATTTTATCTTTCTTGTTATACTTGCAGGAAAAGATGGCAGCATAAGGAAATATAATAGGAGGGCCTTAGGAGATTAGTTCATGCGTGGAAGTTTGACTATGGAACTTTTATAGCTTAACTGGACATTTGCTGCTTGCTTCATCCTTAGCAAGGGAAAATGAACAAACAAACATATTTTTTAAGGTACCTTTAAAGCCACCTATTTTGTCTTTTGAAGGGATGCATAAGTATCTATCATCTCTTGAGAAAAAACAAATATGGTTTAAACCTAGAAGAAAAACATATTTTAGCAGTCTATTAAAAATCTAAACACATTGGATATAGGTGTAGCTTTATTTAATATATTCTGGGCACATAGATACGAGATGCTTAATGGGCAATAGACTAATTGTATCGCGCATTAGCATGTCATGGCAAAAACTGTACTAATGCACAGTACAATTAGTCTACTGTCCATTAAACATCACAGAAAGACTTGTGTGCCATTGCTAAGGTGCATTACAGCTGTCTACTTCACAGAAGTCTTACTGAGAGTGCAGGAACAAACCATCCTGATGTTCAGGAAGACTAGCAAGTATGGCAGAAGACCAGGTTAACTAAGCAGGGAACTCTTCTGTAAATTAAATCACAAAAAGGAAGCTTATAAGAAGTGGAAACTTGGACAAACAACTAGGGAGGAATATAAGAGTATTGCTTGGGCATGCAGGGATGAAGTCGGCAAGGACAAAATGTAATCGCAGTTACAGCTAGCAAGGGATGTGAAGGGTAACAAAAAGGATTTCTACAAGTATGTCAGTAACAAGAGGAAGATCAGGGAAAGTGTGGGTCCCTTACTGAATGGGGGAGACAACCCAGTGACAGAGGATGCAGAAAAGGCTGAAGCAGTCGATGCCTTTTTCGCCTCCGTCTTCATGGGCAAGGTCAGCTCCCAGACTACTGCACCAGTTTGGGGAGGACGTGAGCAGCCAACAGTGATGAAAGAACAGGTTAGAGACTATTTAGAAATGCTGAACATATACAAGTTCATTGGGCAGGAAAGGATGCTCCCAAGGGTGCTGAGGGAGTTGGCTGATAGGATTGCAGAGCCACTGGACATTATCTTTGAAAACTCATGGTGATTGGGGAGGTCATGGATGATTGGAAAAGGGCAAACATAATGCCCATATTTAAGAAATGGAAAAAGGATGGTCCGGAGAACTACAAACCAGTCAGCCTCACCTCAGTCCCTGGAAAAACCATGGAGAAGATCCTCAGGAATCGATTTCTAAACACTTGGAGGAGAATAAGGTAATTAGGAAGAGTTGGCATGGATTCGCTAAGGGCAAGTCATGCCTGACTAACCTGATTGCCTTCTGTGATGAGATTATTGGCTCTGTGGATGTAGGGAGACCAGTGGATGTGGTATACCTTGATTTTTTTAGCAAGGCTTTTGATATGGTTTCCCACAACATTCTTTCAGGCAAGCAAAGGAAGTACAGGCTGGATGAATGGACTGTAAGGTGGATAGAAAACTGGCTGGAGCATCAGGGTCAGGAGGGAGGATTGATGTCTAGTTGGCAGCCAGTATCAAGTGGAGTGCCCCAGGGGTTGATTCTGGGGCTGGTTTTGTTCAATATCTTCATAAGTGACTTGGAAGATGGGACGGAGTGCATCTTCAATAAGTTTGCAGATGACGCCAATCTAGGGGGAGTAGTAGACACTGGTGATGCATAGAAGGTGCACACAAGTACACGTGCACCCCCTGAGATTGGCGGTACACCCCCT
>NW_005842194.1:412634-441875 GCF_000455745.1 Alligator sinensis
GCTGCCCACAGAAGCTCCCCACTCACTGCCACCATGCCCCTGCCACTGCTGCCTGTGGGTGGTCCCCATGCCTCCAGGGGCATGCATCGTTTATGGTAGTAGATATGCTGGAGGGTGAGACTAGGATTCAGAGTGACCTAGACAAACTGGAGGATAGAACCAGAAGAAATCTCATGAGGTTCAATAAGGACAAGTGCAGTCCTGCACTTAGGACTGAAGAATCTGATGCACCAGTCCAGGCTGGGGGTGACTGTCTGGGCAGCAGCTCTGCAAAAAAGGACCTGGGGGTTACAGTGGATAATATGCATAATATGAGCCAACATTTTGCCCTTATTGCCAAAAGGGTAATGGCATACTGGGCTGCATTGGTAGGAGTCTTGCCAGCAGATCAAGGAGAAGTGATTATTCCCCTCTATTCAGCACTGGTGAGGCCATATCTGGAGTACTATGTTCGGTTTTGGGCCCCCCACTACAGAAAGGATGTGGACAAATTGGAGAGAGTCCAATGGAGAGCAGCGAAAATGGTTCAAGGGTTGGGGCACATGACTTACGAGGAGAGGCTGAGGGAACGGGGCTTATTAGTCTGCAGAAGAGAAGACTGAGGGGGGATTTAATAGCAGCCTACAACTACTTGAAGGGTGGTTCCAAAGAAGATGGAGCTGGACTGTTTTCAGTGGTGGCAGATGACGGAACAAGGAGCAATGGTCTCAAGTTGCAGCAAGGGAAGTTTAGGTTAGATATTAGGAAGAACTTTCCCACTAGGAGGGTAGTAAAATACTGGAACAGGTTACCCATAGAGGTGGTTGAAGCTCCGTTCTTGGAGGTTTTTAAGACCCAGATGTTCAAAGCTTTGGCTGTGATGATCTAGTTGGGGATGGTCCTGCTTTGAGCAGGGGGTTTGACTAGATGACCTCCTGAGGTCCCTTCCAACCCTAATTTTCTATGGTTCGCTCCAGCTACTTTGCATTGATGTAGTACCTCATCTTAAAGGTACTAAGCTTAATGTGCTGTAGCAATGGTGCTTTAATGCACTGGTAGACATGCCCTCTTTGTAAAAATGTTTCATCAAACCATCTCTTTTTGAGGAAGAAACTTAGTCTTAAAAATTACATGATGATTCTAATACCCCTGAGCTATCTCCAAGATAACGCTACTTTGCAACCATGCTGCTGTTGAGCATAGCTTTTAGGAAAGCAAAAGTAAATATTTTTGAGATGTGTATTGCTGATCAAAGGCAGAAGTGATGATGATGATTTGATATCAGTAGGCTGTATTCAAGAGAAGCCCTACACTGTTAAGAGCTGGATATTACCCCTTACCTGTCCAGCATACAAAACAGTGGAGAGGGTCTTTTGAGAAGGCAGGACTGCAAGTTAGTAAGATTAAAATATCCGAGCATTAAACACTGAATAAACTAGCACTGCTTCATTTTACAGCTTACATTTTAACTGTACAGACCACATATTTGCAGTCCTATCTTGAATGAAGCTTTTTGTACCTCCTAGTTGTTTAGCTTATAATGAAGGTTCTATCAGCTACTACATTTTACGTTTATCTATTTGACAGACCAGAAAAGCCACACGCGCACAGAGCTGATATTCGCTTTTTTACAAAGCACAGGGCTTATCGGCATCCATGCAGATCTAAAAGTAAGCTAAGCATAGCAATTAGGATAAAATAAGTGCTGCCTAGTTTAAAATAATAAATTGAATAAAGTTTTATTTCATGTAGGTATACATCTATAATTATTAAAGAAAACCGTATAACAATACAACTTGAAGAAAAAAATGAAACTATGAAATAGTATCCATGAAGAATATATATATTTTCCCCTTTCTTTCTCTTAAGAATATATATGTAAATATTTTTCTAAATACTTGCATTGTCAACAATTCACTGACCTTTTCAGTGTAATGACTGCTCTTGTGTAGGTTTTTAAGAAAATTTTCCCTTTTTTATTTCATGGTTGTATATTAATAAAACACTAAAATTATTTGATTGAACTACTTTTAAAAAGAAGTTAGTGCATTGTCTAATATTCCTGCAGCCATATTAGCACCCATTTACAAGAAATCTATACATTTACATAATTGACTTGAATTGGAAATGTGGCCCCAGTCCTTGGGCCTGGCCAGATGCTGATGCTCCACATGGAGATTTACTAAAAATAGAGCTGATGAAGAATGTATTGAATTCAAAATCTTGTCTAACTCTATTCCAACTATGCAGTTGGTCCAACAAAAGATATCACCCTAACAAATCCTTGCCTCTCACAATTTCTGGACCATCACAGCTACAACATAATTGTTATGCTACCATAAAAATAGGGCTAGCATTCCCCCGACAAACAGACTCAGTGCCTATGTTAAAAAAATGCAAATAATGAAACAACCTTTTAAAACAAATCGTTTTTCATCCCACTCTTTATTTACCCAATTTACATTATGTATGGGTTTTAAAAATCTCTGGCTGCATGCATTTCTGTCAGCTATTTGATTTCAAAATATCTCTATATGGGTATCAAGGAAATATAGGTTAAAATAATTCAGTGTTAGGCATTGGTTGAAAATGCCCCAGTATTTCAGTGTTAAAGATGAAATGTATCTCAACTCACTTTTTTCATGTGGACTGAATAATACTACCAGTTTCAGTAGTTATCTAAAATAGAGTCAAATTTTAGATGTCACTTACTTATAAGGCAATATTTCTTTTAAAAATACTTAGAATGTTTTAAAGTCAAATAGGTAAAGAATTTTTCCCCCTTTTCTCTGCATTGAACTTTTAGCCTTGCCCCCAAGTGTTTGGGTGGTATATGTTTTAACATTGATATATTAATGTTGAATTTTTATTGTCACAGTTTCTGTTCGTGCTCCTTTCAAACTCTTCATTTGTTTGTTTCTGAACTTCGGATATCTCGTAAAAATGTCACCATTGTGGTTGAACATTAAGCACCTTCCCATTTTGCTCTGGGCCGTTGAAATAAATTTGGACCAGGTGCTCCTCTCATAATAGAACCCCTTGATGTGCTCTGATAGTGAGCTGGAGAGCGGAAGCTGTCAGCCTTCAGCTGGCTTGAAGAATGCAATTAGAGCAGTTTTAATACTGCTATGGGACCCCATCCCATCAAAGCTGCTTGAACTAAGCCAAGTCTAGAATCCTAAACATGTACATTTAAGCGTGTCAGCTTTGTCTCTTTAGTTGGAATGTGGGTCTGTCAACCCCACATGTTATGTATGGTTTTTTGGGGCGGGTTTTAAACTGCTTCCCTCCCTTGGTAAATAAAGATTGCACTTTGTCTATTACCTTCATGACATTACTAATATTTATGATCCAGTGTGTGCATTTGGACATAAAACATAAAGTGTCAAATATTAAAATCTTAGTGAAGGCCATTCATTTTAACAAACCTGCTATAGGTAAATTGATAAGCAGTTCATCACTGGATGCTTCGACTCTGGCTTGTAAAAGGAAAGGGATCATTATCATTAATTTGACAACTTAAATTGTGAAAGCACTGGTAATACTTTCCATGGCTTCTGTAAATCTTTCTGCTGCGTGTGAAAAAGATGAAACAGTGCTGTGTAAGTATTTTTGTTCTGCCAGTGTTAGAAACTGGATAAAAGTGCAGTATAAAGTGTTAAATTAATTAACTTGTGAAAATGTGCACCAAAAAATCTGAACATGCTTAATTAAAGGCAAACAAGTATTTTGTAGTTAAATCAGTGGCACTGAACTTGTGGATAAAGATATACATATACTTTACTATTTCCAGGGCTGGAGAGATATTTTGAATTTGTTCAATTTAGAATACAGTGAAATATGTGGTAAATATCTGGAATTACACAGTATTTTTTTTTTATTTTTTTTTTTTTACTGAAGACTTGTACCAGTTTCTGCAGTGAACCTTCAAACGAGGCCATCACTGGTCAAAAGAAAGAGAGATTCCATTTTTCAATAGTAAGGATCACCTTTTTCTTTCCTATTTTTTATAGATTTTTTTTTTTAAATTAGGTGGTAGTTTAAAAACTCCTTCCCTGCAGCTCCTTCCACTTCCTTATATCTGAAATGGCTTTACTGGGAGTGATGCTTCTCTGAATGTATTCCAATGAAAGTTATCATCTCATTTGTATTTTTTCTTCCTGTTTTCTTGCTTACTTTTTTCCACACTCCATCTTTCTCAACCTGATTTATTGACACACAGGCACATTGCATTTAGAAGATAGGGCTGAAATGTTAAATGCAAGGTTCCTACTTGAACCTTAATCTTTTTCCATATAAACTTCAGCATGTTCTATTCAGCCCAGATCCTCAATCTCTGGCTAAAACAGGCAGACCATCCCTTCAGTTTCCTCTGTGTTTGTAGGAGCTGATTCTCTGAAAAGCACTGATAACCTACTCATACCTCATCATCTCTTGACAGGCATCTTGAACAGGTTAGTGTCTCTCTGATCCCGGTGTCAGACCTGGAAAAAATAAACCTTGCTAGCCTGACTGGAGCCAGGTAGCAAGCATTGCCTGATAAATAGTTTTGCCCATTGTTCCCTTAGGAAGTCTTGGTACTCTTTTGAAGGCACCCTGTCTCTCCCATTATTTTGCCTCGTACTTTTTCCCCAGTAGTCTCCTTTGGCTTAACTAACATACTGGCAGGCTAATGCTGAGCAGGTATACCGAGGCACTAAGGGTATTCATAAAAAGTATCATGGCTGTTTCCCCCAGTGTCTGCACTATCCTTTGTTACTTCTTCAATTCAGCTTTCTGTTTATTTTCCCACTTTTTCTTTTTATCTCTTATTCATTGACTGCTTTAAGTTGAGTGCTTCCAGCTTTAGATTCTACTGCTCTCACACACCATAAAGTGCCACCTGCTAAACATCAAACTGGTGGCTCTTCTAACATCTGCAGCAGTTGTTAGTGACTAGCTTAAATGTTACAAGTGTTACCAAAAGTAGATGCGTGTAAAGCTGTATTATATCATAAAGGAATCACTAGCATAAGTGCTTGGTCTTCAAATTCATTCATTTACTCCATCATAACAACACACACTGGGAACTGCAGATTACAAGTAGAATGTAAAATGAGCATGCTTCCTCCGTAGTTACCACAGAGAGGGGTTAAGTGATTTGCCCACGGTCACACAGGTTGTCAGTGGGTTTCGACCATGGGTTTCCCAAATCCTGTGCTATTGCCTTTACCACTAAGTCATCCTTTGCTCCCTCTTTCTGATTGTGAGATAATGTATGTATTTTCCTAGGCTGACTTAAAAATCCTGAGTTTACAGTCTTTCTAGTGGACCCAAGTGCAGCCCTGGAATTTTATCATGTTTATAATTTTTCTTCAGGAAAAAATATGGATATGTTGGTATTTGGAAACTTCCATGAAAAAATAACGTTAAATTAAAGAATGGAAATTAATGACCCTTAACAAACTTTTCCCCACAAACCTGGGTACCAGGGCATATGCCAGGATACCAGGGCAATGCTGTGACGCTGATGAAAGAATGAAAAATTATTGGAAGTTTTTTCACTCATTTTTTTTTCTTCTTTTATATAGCTTCTAGCCTAATGGGGCTTCTTAGCACTACAGTAATGTAAAATAATATATATTTATTTTTCTATCCAATTTCATTGCTCCCCATCAAAATCTAAAAACCTCCTTATTTATATCTATTTCCGCAGAAGACAAGGCTAATGTGAACTCAGTTTGCGTGCAATAGGCTAAACTTTCTCCTGATGTAACTTCAGTGGAATCAATGAAGTTACTTGCTATAAACTTGTTGCACTGATTCATTCCTTCTTGTAATTCCTTCTTGTAAATATTTACTAGACTAATAATCTCTGATAATGGTTTACTAGGATTTGGATGTTTTATGTAACCTGTTCCATTTTTCCCACCCCACTGCTACTGGTTTGCAGGGAGTAAAAGAAACCAAATAGAAACCAAAATAACTTTAATTCCCTGTCAGTTAGCTGGTCAAATCCAGCTGACGGAGGGGAAGTATGTCAGGGTGCATACACGTCTAAAGCTGTCCTGAGGACATGCATCTTTATACATACATTCTTCTTTGAATAATCTAGTCAGAGTCTAACATGTGGATGCACATAGCTTGACATTATTCCTTTTTCTTACCTATCAGTTCATTACCATTCCATTTTCTACATTTCTTGACTGGTCTGTCAACTTCTAAATCATGCTGGAAACTAAACCTTGATTGAGAAGAACCACTTAACACTTTGACACCTCTCAGTCCTTACAGGACAATCAAGCAACATTAAGGGGGCTTTCCTATCATCCTAAAAACCAGTATAGCCAGTTAACAAATACTTTGCCTTTCCATTGAGAAAAGAATTCTAATATATGTTGTCAGTCATCCTTCCATTTGTTGCAAAAATACTAAAATATTAGTCTGAAGCATAAGGGAATGGAGATAAGAAACCAAAGGTTTATTTCTCCATTGCCCTGCATCTCATGGGGTATAAGCAGACACCATCTTTGGAGTAAAATCAGCTGTGCTGGGGCCTTTTACTGCAAGATCAGGCCCTTGCTGTTTCCCAGGACTCCTCTCCTGTGAAGCCACACCTTGACCTGGGGCATGCCTCTGCAAGCGGGGGAACCACCACGAGCAGTTCCCTGCTCCATACCAGCAGAGGAATTCCTGGGGTGCAGCCCATGGAGTTTGCTGTTCTGGGCCTGCAGATGCAGGTAATGATTTGACTGCAGATGCAGGTCCAGGTTGGGGCCAGGTGCCTGGGCCACTGTCCCACAGGATTAGGCCCCTGAACTGCTATGGTGTCTGGAGAGTGCAGGCAGTCCTGGGATGCTCACAGTCTCCTGCCATTAGGAAGCAGATGTCCTCTGCGAAAAGGCAGTACAAACTATTACTATAAATTGTTGCCACCCCAAGTTTGGGCATTTGTGGCACAAGGGGCATGGACATGTTCGCTTGGGCTTTGTGCTGCCATAGCAGTTTTTATGGCTGCACAAGGATAACATCTGTTTGCAGCCATCTAATCATTGTACCTATGCCATGGGATTTTTTGAGGTTATACTAAATCAGAATGTAAATATTGTAAAAAGTATTGTATTGCTTTGTACTTACTTGCACAACAATAAGTGACTGCACAAGGTTCAGGACCATGGGGAATGATTGTATTTTGATGCTTTATTTATTTAGAGTAGGGGTCGGCAGAGCCATTGGATCTTGGCCGGAGATCCAGAAGGTTTTGCCCCTGCCCACACCTATGCCTCCTAGAGCTAGGCAGTGAGGGGGCACGTTGTGGCTGGGCAGCTAGAAGCTGCACCTCCATTATCACTGCATTTCCCTCTCCCCTTATATCCAGTGTGGGAGCAGCTTCCAGCCTGTGGGAAACTGAACCAGGGTTTGGCAGCTTCTAGTGGTGCCCACGCTGTAGCTGTGGGGGTTGGGGATGGGAGGACAATGACAAGGAGAAGGAAAGGAGAAGCAGCAGCAGTATAGATTCATGTTTCAACTGCCCAGTTGTGGTACAGCTTCTCACTAGCTAGAAGTTGTGCTTGCATCTGGACTGGGAAGTGGGTGCTGGGAAAAGTGGTGACATGGTTGCATTTCTCACCTCTGTGGTCCTAGCCCAGCCTTGGCACTGGCACAGGAGCTCTCCTTCTGCCTCTGCCCCCCCGCCTCACTACTGCTGACATGCCACCAGGGCTGCACCAGACTGGAGCCAGGTTGTTCTGGCCCATAGCTCAAAAAGGTTGCCAGCCCCCCTGATTTAGATAGCATGTATCTTAAGACAGACTGTTTTATGTTCCGTATGCATGTATTGATATTTGTATTGACTGAGCTGCACTTTATTAACTATGTTGGCATATCTGCCCCCAGAAGTACAGACAATCAGCTAAAACAGAGGTTTTCAACCTTTTTTAGACTCTGGGCACCCCTCCAGAACCATTGTTGTGCTGCCTCAGTGGTTCTCAACAGGGGTTATATCACCTGCACTTCCACCTACCCTGCATACCTCCATTTCCAGGAGCATGGGGAATCGGACTAGGAGGGGATGCGACAAGCCCAGGCACTCTTACCTACTTAGGCTTACCTGGCTGTGCATGAGGTGTCATTGGATGGAGAGTAATATGCTTTGCAAGACATTTGGGCTGGTAACTGAGAGTGGTTTTATTTATTGTGGAGAATTTATCCTCTTCAGGAACTGTAGTGGATGTAGAGAAGCACACTCTTGATTACTATAACATGCTTCTAAAATTATGACTGCAAAGGGATGTAATTCTTTTTAAGTGCAGATAAGTCTTTTACTCTAGGGTATTTTGGAGAAAGAGGGGAGATGCATCTCCTATCTAGTAAAATAACACACAAATCTTAAATCTGTGCAAGGCAGTTAAGCACGTCATAGAGTGTATTGTGAGATTAAACGTTGGATCCAATTTGGCAGGTCTTGGGTAATACTACAGTTAAGATCAGTAAGGTACACTCTGATCCAGTTTGTCAGGGTCAGGCCCTGTTTGGCAAGACACCTAGTTATTTTGTAGTTGCTTTTGAAGCCAGCAAGTTGCCTGCATGCACTGTGGCTATGCTTAAACAATGCCATCAATCTCTCACTTTTTAGTATGCATTAAAGTTTATATTTCCTTAAAGCAAATGTTAACGTTTGGGAGTCAGGAAAAACTGATTTCTGTAAGGAAAATACTGTTTAAAAAAAAAAAATAATGGGCTGAATTATATTCAGAACTAATATTTAATTTGTATTAGTTTTCTATACAGTATAAAAAGGATGACTTACTGCATCAAACTTCTTTCACTCTAGAATTTCTAAATATGTAAGAACTGCTAAAACTATATCCTATCTACAATGAGAGTTGTTTAATCTGCTGAGATATTAGGGGTGGGCAGGTAATGATTTGACTGCAAATGAAAAGCAGGTTCTGTCATAAATTTCTATTCCCCCTAAGCTACAGATGTGCCCTTGCAAGATGCCTGCTCTTTAAAACTGAACATATTTTTGTCATCACCTGCAGACCCTTTAATCAGCCACAAGTGCTGTCACTGTGGTTGAGAAGTCAATTTGTGTGAGCTGAATGGTGTGATGCCTGAGTTGAAAAAAGAAATGGGAATTTATAAGGAAAATCTTTGGATGCAATAGAGAAGTAAAGATAACTTTACAGAACTACATTATCAGTCACAGCAGGCTACACACTAAAGTTTATCTGATCTCTGAGACCTCTATAGCCACAGAGCCTTACTCAGATCCTAAGGGCAAAATTCTTCTTCAGGGACAACTGCCAAGCTGTTATATAGCTACCAGATGCTGTTGCCTGTTGGAGGAGAGTCTGAGCTGTTTCTCTCCACAGCAAGAAGGATCCAGATGCTAGGGGAGGTAGGATTTTTGTGATGTCCAAGCAGGGTGGGGCCCAGAAAGCGGAGGAAGTATTTTCCTGAAGAATGGCACGTGTCGTCTTGAGCAGGTATTTGACTTATTCCAATCCAGAGATGATGAACATTGCAGCAAAAATTAATTCCCCTCATATAGTTGTGAAGACTTCTTTGAGGCCTACATCTCCATGTGAAATGGGTCCTAGTGTGCCTTCACTTAAGGCTTCATCCATGCACATGGCTTGGTGTGTTTAACAGCATTAAGGAACTTCTCCATCCTTGTATAGCTGGGTTTCAGCATCTGGTCTGCAGAAGTATTCATGCCTCTTCCTTAATGTTGTCATGAGTTATATTTCTGAATTGAAAAACCAACACTGAGAATGTCTGTTATACAGATCGTTTGTGTGTGGGCCGAGCGCGAGCCGGGCCCTTTTTTGTGCTGCACGCGGGCTGTGGCCAGCAGCCCGGGCGCGACAAGCTAGAATTAGGCACAGACTCGTAGCGGTAGTTTTAAAGATTGTTTACTTACACCAGAGATGGTCGTAGTGTAGGCTGGAAAACTTGCTTGAGTTGCGGTTACAGACAAAGACAACACGAACGGTCACGTGGAGTTTGCTAGGCTCCACGGAAACAGAGCTCCGGATGCTCTGGGTGAGCGCACCACCAAAATCGGACTCGTAGATACGTCTTATAATTTTTATCGCTCGAAGACGGGAAGAGGTGGGCGATGGATCAGGTCGCCAAGCTCCTCTGAATCTCACACAGGGGTCTTTACCTCCCTGCCGCGTACCCAGAGTCCCCACAGATGGATGTGGAGTCCTCTTCGGCTTGGGCGGAAACCGCTCAAGCCTCTTATACGGCTAGCAAACCAAACACACCGTGCATTTCTCTTGCAACTTGAGCAATGCACCCTGCAAAAGAAGCTGCAAATAGGCGGGAAACTCGTCCCTGCACCGGAGCCTTCCTCCGCAGGAGAAAACTCCACCGTGCAATGAAGCTGTAATTTGGCGGGGATAATTCTGGTGCCAAAGCACACACAAAATCATACCTTTGGGTTATGACAGTTTGAATTGAAAATTCAGTATTATGTTAAGTACAAAAAGTGAAGGCTGATGAAATGCTGGAAATTCCAAGTGGAAATTGGAACAAAAATCATTCTGTACTTTCCCATTTTTTTTATTTAGCTACCAAGATACATAATATGCTCTCTTACAAACATTCAAACTGCTTTCATGTAACTTCATTGATAATGATCTACAATGTAGTGTTGTTATCCAATATATTGAAGCTAATAATTAATATTCATCATTTATACTAGAAAGGGTTAATTTCTCAGGAAGTTTAAAGTTGCTGTTTATAGGTTCATCTTGTAGAATCATATTCAGTGCTGATCTCAAGACTCAAACTCAGGTTGGAACCATTTGCATTAACACATTAACCCATTCAGTGACTTAAATTTATGTAGATGTAACCCTAGGCGTGACCCTACCTGCACCTTCACCTGAATAGTGGGATCCTGGGGTAACTGGTAGTCAGTGGCCCCGCCCAGCTCCCTGGGTAGCTGCTGCAGGGTCCCCAAGCGGAGAGCCTCCCTTTACAATCAAGCAACCTTGCAGACCATTATAAACTATTTACAGGATTTAATTATTTGCAAGGTAACATATAATCAATGCAATAGAGCAAATGTTACACCGCATGACTTGGTGATGGTGGCTTAAGGGTTAATGCTTCTTGGATACACATTACACTAGGGGAAGGTATGCAAATAACCCATGGATAAATAAGGAACCAATACATAAATACATTGATACTCCAACTAATAAACCATCAAGAACTTATTCACACAGTCTGTAACTTGTACACTGTGTACTGAGGACCCTGTGTGCACTGCCCCTGGCTGGGTGTCTCAGGGAGCAGGACTGCCTCTGTGCCCCTGGCACAAGATCTGTGGGTGGTCCCTAATGCTGGTGTCCCTTGCAGGAGCTCCAGGGGGCTCCGTGCAGCAGGTGCTGGCTCCTCCCCTGCAAGAGAGCTGATTCCTGCTCAAACCCCTTCCCCGGCTCAGCAGGGAGCAGTGTCTGGGCTGCAGGTTGTAAGAGTTTCCCCTGCCCAACACAGCCTCACAGCAGGCAGCAAATACAGCCCCTCCCTGGGCCCTGCCTGGCCTGGGTCTTCTGATGGCTGGAGCAGTCCCTGCCCCTCTAGCCCAGGGCTCCCTTCAGCACCTGAGCCTGCCTCTCCCTGGGGCCTTCTCATTCAGGGGAAAAACCAGGGCAGTCTCCAGTAATCTCCCCCTGGTCCCTGTGCTCACCCAGCCACACAGGGGCTTGCAAGAGGATCTTCCCAGGCTCGGAGTCTCCTCACAGGCAGCTCCTCTCTTGTGCCTGCCCCACAGGGCTCCAAGGGGGAGGGAGGGAGAACAAACCTAGTGCAGCACTCTCGTTGCAGCCTTGCTGCTACTTCTGCAGGGCTCTGCCAGGGGCTCTCGGGGGAGATGGCTGTGGGGAGATCCTTTCCTTGATCTCCAGCCTGTCTCCCACCCTCTCTCTCTCCTTTGTTCTCCCTCCCGGGAAAACTCTCAGCCAATCCCAATCCAGGACTCTCTCGGGTTTTTGCTAATCTCTCTCATTCAAACCCTGCTGGGGTTACATCACCCCTCACACTTCCAAGAGGGCTACCTCCAAAACAGCTTCACACCCTCAGGGCAAACGGTGTCCTACTGAGGCAAACTGTTTCTTCGCACTCTGTCCCTCTTCAGGGCAGCCCTTCCTATTGCTTCAGGTGGGTCCATTTTTAATGCTGCTACATAGATATAATGTACCATTTCCAACGTTTTTCAAGGTGTCTTCTACCAAAGCATTGTTTGAATTAACTGTAGGGTGTTGGATTAAGATGAACCCTGAGTTATAAGGCTGAACAAGATAATCTCTAATTAATGACTCTGTAAATGTAATGATTCCCTTCTTTAGAAGCAAAACAGAGTAGTGACTATAAGCCCTCAAAAATCTAAAAATCTAGAAATATGCTTCCATCAAGAGAGTCTTGAAGCATTCTCAGGATTGAAAAACCTCTGATGGTATATGCTCAGGAAGGAGGTGTGGTAATCAAACTCTCCCCGTTCATGTTTGCTCCTGGCACACGTAAACTCAACACTTGGGCAAAGCAGATGGCTTAGCTTTCTCAGCAGTAGTTTAAAAGTGTCCTCTGACTCCAAATGTAGGCATACCAACCTAAATAGATAGCTGAGGCAAGTCCAGTGCCCATCAAAACAGACATAGAAGACTTGACCTCTAAGCTTAAGACGATGAGAAATTAACTGAAATCCAAGATTGTAACAGTAAATGAAGTTAATGACTTGGAAGAAAGAGCCACTGTTAGAAACTGGCTTAGAAGAAATAAATGAGGCAGTTGCTAAACTGCATGGAACTCATAGAACAGGCAGAGGGAGAGATACCACTTAAATTAGTTAATATTGGAAAAAAAGAAAAACCTAAATATAGAACTAGGGGGATTACCTGAATATGTTGAAGGAGGATACCAATCTAGTATGTAAAAGTATACTGACATAACTGTTCAAATTAAGCTGTCTGATTAAAAGTGAAAGTGAACAGATCCAATAGGTCTTTCTGTGATCAGGGGGCCATCCCAGGGCTGAGATCTCACGTCAGCCCGCCCACCAGTCTGTGTAGGGCAGCCCACCCAAACTCTCCTGCCATGACTTGCTGGTTTAATAATTTGGTGTTCTAAATGGGAGGGTGTCCCTTATAATGCCCCAATGCCAGGGGGCACTATCCACAACTCCGTACTGTTCCTACCCCGTGGCCCATGCCTTGCAGGTGGCATCCAGAATATTATTACTCCTCTGGTCTAAAGCCAGGCCAAACTTAGTCCTCTGTCAGGGCATGCTGCTCTATACTGAGCCTCACTCGTACCACCCCCCTCTCCCTGAGGCCTCTTTCACGCTGTTCTGTACTGGGTTTCTTTCACTCTGCCCTGCTCCTCTGAGCGGCTCCTGTAGGCCATGAGGCTTATCAGTTTCATTCCTTGATTGGCCAACATGCAGCCTTTTGGGCCTCTCCTGCGACCCTCATCTAGATACTGACCAGCCAATTCACCAGACATTGGGCTACCTCAGCCGGGTGACTCACTATGTTTATGTACTCCTGGGGATTGACTCACGTGCTGCCCTTCTGGCAGTCCTTCAGCCCGACTGAACACACCTGGTGCTGCCCTTCAGACAGTCCTTCAGCCCTATTCAACACGTATCTTACACACAGTCTTTCAGTCCATAAAGACACTCCCTACTCTGTGTGGGCCAACCAAACCTTATACTGCCCTTCTCTGGGGCCACTCTCCTGCCCTTTCTCCCTGGGCTACATTACTGTCCCCTCCCTGGGGCTATCCTTGATCTTCCATCCCCTGGGCTCAAGTGTCCACAGATGTGCTTGGCCCCTTTACCCACAGTGTTGTGCAGGCTGGGATTATTAAGGCGCCCCTACCTGCATTTCAGTGATTCATAGATTGTAAGGCCGGAAGGGACCTTGGAAGATCATCAAGTCCAGTCTCCTGCACCAAGCAGGAAAGACAACTGGGATCAGGTGACCCCAGCAAGGTGACCATCCAGTCTCCTCTTAAAGATTTCCAGGGTAAGTGATTGCACCACATCTGGAGGGCGCTTATTCCACAGTCTGGACACCCTGACTGTGAAGAACTTTTCCTAATGTTGAGCCTGAATCTATCTTCCAGGAGTTTGTGGCCATTACTCCTGGTTTTCCCCTTGGGTGCCCTGGTGAACAGTTGCTCACCAAGCCCTTGATATACTCCCCTCGTGTAGCAGTAAGCTGCTACCAGTTCCCCTCTCAACCTTCTTTTCCTTAGGCTGAAGAGCCCCATATCCCTCAGCTTTTCCTCATATGGCTTGCTGTGTAAGACTCTAATCATACGGGTGGCTCTTCTTTGGACTCTCTCAAGCTTTTTTGCATCCTTGTTGAAGTGTGGTTCCCAGACATGTACACAGTACTCCAGAAGTACAATGTCAGCCTGCTCTTTCGTGTCTAGGTGGTGAGTTACTTGGTCATAGAAGGAGATGATGTTGGTAAGGTAAAATTTGCCTGTGATGAAACCATGCTTGCTGTCATTCAGAATCTTACCTTCTGCAAGCTTATCGTAGATAGACTCCTTGATGAACTTTTCAAGGATTTTCCCTAGGATGGAAGTTAGGCTGATTGGGGAGGTTAGCAGTCCTGGCATTTGAATGACACTGTCCCTCTAGGCCTCCCTACTCCAGGGTGCAGTTCCAGGTCATTCCCAGGACCAGGGGCCTTCTGCAATCCCCATAGCTCCTGCCCTTTACCTCCAAGATGTTGTGAGCAGCAGCTCAGCCGGGTGAAGTTGCTCCCTTGGCTGCAAGCAGCAAACTGCTACCTCTCCCTGGCTTGCCTAAGTTTGAAAATGTCTGCCTTAATCAAACACCTTCTGGCTGCCTGCTCCAGCCCTTAAAGTGGCAGGCACCAAAGATGCACTGCCACACTCTCCTTCTATATCCTTCCCAGTTTGCATTTTTCAGCTCCACAACTCGAGGTGGGGAGAGAGAGTTTGAGCGCAAGCTGAAATGTATATGCAGCTAGTTAGTATAGTATAGCTAGTGTGGTGTAAACTCACTCCTTTGTTTAGTCCATAAGGACATCCCATTGGAGAAGAGGATATTCCCAAGGGTTAGAAACTAATAAGCTGCTGAAAAAAGTTTTTGACAGATGGTAAAAGGATGGTTGGAAAAGAAAAGACAAAACTCTAGAGGATGTATACAGACAATGGTAGAAGTAAGGTGAAAAAAGGACCTGAAACACTTGAAGATTAAACTAGAGTCATCAGGAATGAGTAACTGAACTATGTTAATGTTGTAAAAAAGTTTGATTCAATCGGAGTATGGCACAACTGTGCATTGTGTACCTGTGTTCAGTAAAATAGGGAGTGGCACACGCAGCTATGCAAGGCCTTAAATGCCTATATACCAGTGCTCGTAGTATGGGGAACAAACAGCAGGAACTCACCCTCAAACCCAGACATAGTAGGGCTTACAGAAACATGGTGGGATTCATCCCATGACTGGGCAGTTAGCATTAGGGGCTATAGGCTCTACAGGCAGGATAGAGAAGGAAGGAAGGGAGGGGGTGTGGCGCTCTATGTCAAAGAGCAATACACATCCTCTGCCAGCAAAATGGGGTCGGAGGAGGGGCAAGCTAAAGTGCTCTGGGTCAAGATACAAGGGGGTCGGGAGAGGGATTTAACGGTGGGGGTCTACTACAGACCCCCCCAACCAAGGGGAGGAGCTGGACCGGGAATTTTTGGGCCAGTTTGCAGAGGCACTTAAGGCCAGGGATGTAGTTGTCATGGGTGATCTAAATTACCCGGACATCTGCTGGGAGGAGCAGTCAGCCAGGTTGGACCATTCCAGGAGGTTCCTGGCCAAGATACAGGACCTCCACTTAACCCAGGAGGTGCACAGTCCCACCAGAGGAAATGCCCTGTTGGACTTGGTCCTGGCTATAGGCGATGATCTGGTAAGGGGGCTCCAGGTCCTTGACCACCTGGGTGATAGCGATCATCGCTTGCTGGAATTCATCATCCAGCGCAGGGTGACAAGGGCCTGCAGCAAGGTGGTAGCCCTAGACTTCAAGAGGGCCAACTTCAACGAGTTGAGGAGATTGGTGGGAGAGGCGCTGGGGTTCTCGAGGGCAGGGGAACTCAGTGCCCAAGATGAGTGGTCGTTCCTTAAGTAGACGATACTCAGGGCCCAAGGGGTGACGATCCCAACAAGAAGCAAGGGGGGCAAGAGTGCCCAAAAGCCCCCCTTGCTCACCAAGGACATCCGGGAATGCCTGGTTGCCAAAAAGGTGGTGTACACCCGGTGGAAGGGGCGGGGGCTATCTCCAAAGAAGAGTATACCTCCAATGCTCAGGCTGTTAGGAAAGCTAAGGCAGACAGAGAGCTAGGACTAGCGTCCAAGATCAAAGATAATAAAAAGTCCTTTTTCAAATATAGGGAGGATGAAGAAGGCACCAGGAAACGTGGGGCCCCTGCAAGATACACTGGGCAATCTGGTGGTTGCGCCAGAGGAGAAAGCAGACGTCTTTAACAAATTCTTCACCTCCGTTTTCTTGTGCAGGGACCGGGACCGAGACTCCCCCACCGTGATTCAAGACGGACTCGAGGGGAACGCCTCCAGACCTAAGGTTGAGGAGGACTGGGTTAGAGTGCTTCTGGAGGGGCTGGACATGTTCAAATCAGCAGGTCCAGATGCTCTCCAACCCAGGGTGTTGAGGAAGCTGGCAGGGGTTATTGCAGGGCCCTTGGCACGGCTTTACAAGCGCTCGTGGTGCTCAGGCCAGGTGCCAGATGATTGGAAGATAGCCAGTGTGGGTCTCCATCTTTAAAAAAGGGAGGAGGGAGGACCCGGGCAACTATAGGCCCATCAGTCGTACCTCAGTCCTGGAGAAACTCTTTGAGAAGATCATCAAGGAGCACATCTGTGATGGGCCGGCATTGGGGATGATGCTGAAGGGCAACCAGCACGGTTTCATTAGGGGCAGGTCATGTCAGACAAACCTGATTGCCTTTTACGATCAGGTCACAAAAGCATTGGATGCAGGTGTCACCGTGGATGTAGTCTTTCTGGACTTAAGCAAGGCCTTTGACACTGTCGACCACCCCATCCTCATTAAAAAACTAGGCGACTGTGGCATTGATGCCTACACAGTCAGATGGATTGCAATTTGGCTGAAGGGTCGTACTCAGAGGGTGGTGGTGGACGGGTCATATTCGACCTGGGGGGAAGTGGGCAGCAGAGTCCCCCAGGGCTCGGTCCTTGGGCCTGCACTGTTCAATTTCTTTTTCAGCGATTTGGACGACAGGGTGAAAAGCAACCTGTTTAAATTTGCTGATGATATCAAAATTTGGGGTGAGGTGGGTACGCTAGTAGGGAGGGAAAGACTGCATAAAGACCTGGATAGGTTGCAGGGGTGGGCTAACAAAAACAGGATGCTTTTCAATACGGACAAGTGCAGGGTGCTGCACTTGAGCAGTAGTAACCAGCAGCACACTTATAAGATGGGAAACTCCCTTCTTGAGAGCACGGAGGTGGAAAGGGGTCTTGGAGTCATCATTGACTCCAAGATGAACACGGGTCGACAATGCGAGGTCACGGTCGGCAGGGCTAACCGGACCTTATCATGCATCTCTAGTAGGGCCAAGGAGGTGATCCTCCCCCTCTACGCAACACTGGTCAGGCCACAGCTGGAGTACTGTGTCCAGTTCTGAGCACCCCACTTCAAGAGGGATGTGGACAACATTGAGAGGGTCCAGAGGAGGGACAACAGGGCAGACCCTACAATGAGAGGCTACAGGATCTGAACCTGTTCAGCCTTCACAAGAGAAGGCTGAAGGGGGACCTGGTGACCGTCTATAAACTCACTAGGGGGGACCAGAAGGGTTTGGGGGAGACCTTGTTTCCCCTAGCGCCCCCCTGGGATAACAAGGAATAACAGCCACAAGTTGTTGGAGAGTAGGTTTAGATTAGACATCCGTAAGAACTACTTCACAGTTAGGGTGGCTAGGATCTGGAACCAACTTCCAAGGGAAGTGGTGCTGGCTCCTACCCTGGGGGTCTTTAAGAAGTAGCTTGATGTCTACCTGGCTGGGGTCATTTGAGCCCAGTTTTCCTCCTGCCCAGGCATGGGGTCTGACTTGAAGATCTACAAGGTCCCTCCCGACCCTACTTCTATGATTCTATGAAAATAGGTGGAGAACCTTGCATTTTTCGGTGTTGAACACCATCAGGTTCTCATCCGCCCGTTTCATGATCCTGTCAAGATCTGCCTGGATCACCCTCCTGTCCTCAGGTGTGGATGCTTTACTGCAGAGTTTGGTGTCATCAGCGAACTTGGCCTGTCTGCTTCTGACACCAGTGTCCACATCATTGATGAAGATGTTAAGCAGTATAGGCCCTAGGACAGAGCCTTGAGGGACCCCACTGGTGACCATGCACCAAGACAATTGACTCCTGTTGACCACCACCCTCTGGGTCCTGCTGTGGAGCCAATTCCCCAGCCAGCAGATCGTGCTGAGGTCGAGGCCGCAGCTAACCAGTTTAGCCAAGAGATGATCGTGGGATACCAGATTGAAGGCTTTTTTAAAGTCTTTTTCCATGTCACTGAAATGGGAATATTTTACTCAAATATAAGATAACCATGAATAAAACTTCTATGTATGGGAAATGTGTCATAAATTTCCAGGTATGTAATTTAATTATTGGAGGTTTGCCTTGAATTTGTCTTCTTTCCCATTACTACAGCAGGAAAAAATAAATCGCCGGCGCCGGCGAGGGCTCGAGCAGAGAAGTTGGCTGGGAGGTCGACTGGCTAGCCTGTTGGCCTCCCAGCCAACTTCTCTGCTCGAGCCCTCGCCGGCGCCGGCGAGGGCTCGAGCAGAGAAGTTGGCTGGGAGGTCGACTGGCTAGCCTGTTGGCCTCCCAGCCAACTTCTCTGCTCGAGCCCTCGCCGGCGCCGGCGAGGGCTCGAGCAGAGAAGTTGGCTGGGAGGTCGACTGGCTAGCCTGTTGGCCTCCCAGCCAACTTCTCTGCTCGAGCCCTCGCCGGCGCCGGCGAGGGCTCGAGCAGAGAAGTTGGCTGGGAGGTCGACTGGCTAGCCTGTTGGCCTCCCAGCCAACTTCTCTGCTCGAGCCCTCGCCGGCGCCGGCGAGGGCTCGAGCAGAGAAGTTGGCTGGGAGGTCGACTGGCTAGCCTGTTGGCCTCCCAGCCAACTTCTCTGCTCGAGCCCTCGCCGGCGCCGGCGAGGGCTCGAGCAGAGAAGTTGGCTGGGAGGTCGACTGGCTAGCCTGTTGGCCTCCCAGCCAACTTCTCTGCTCGAGCCCTCGCCGGCGCCGGCGAGGGCTCGAGCAGAGAAGTTGGCTGGGAGGTCGACTGGCTAGCCTGTTGGCCTCCTGATAGGGAAGGCTGCTAAAGGACGGGTATAAGAAGGGACCCCAAGTGGGGACCAGCCGCTAGGTCAAGTGGAACTCCGGGCTAGCGGGGACCCACTTGACGCTAGCAATCACGGTGACTGGGAGTCCACACCACTCGCGGTGTGGGTAAGATACAGACCTGAGCACGGGGATAGCTGAGGCCGGTGCAGAGGGCTTCAGGGCCTGAGTAGTTTGTGGGGAGACCCGGGGCCACTGGCGGCATGGCCGGTTGGTCAGGAGAGATCTGGCTGGATACTGAAGAAACGCTGAGGTGCTTGAGGGCCAGAAAACCCACGATAAAAAGGTGGCGAATGGCCGGGGTGTAGGAGAGGTCGGAGCCCCTTGAGTGCCCGCCCCATGGCGTGGCGGTCCTGAAGGCTACCCCAAGGGAGAACCCCTCCACTGAAGTTATCATCAAAGTCGTGGCACGCGAGATAAGGGGAACCCTGAACATCAATGGTCCCCACCCCAGACCTTGGCCCTAAACAACCTCCGAGTCGGGCCAGGGCCACTAGGGAGTGCCTTATCGACTAGAGGCGGGCACAGGGAGGAGGGGAAGGTGCTAGCTGGTGGAGCAGCATGAAGGGGAGCAGCCAAGATGGTAGCCACCCTCTCATCCCTCTGACCCCACTGGGGCCTCCTTGCCAATCACTGGTGAGAAGCAGGGCCACATGAAGGGCAGCCCTCTCAGCCAATCAGCAGTGAGGGGCAAGGCCACCACAAAATGCCCACAAAAGTGGCCACCTGGTCTGCTGCTGCTTGCCCTTGCCCTCACTAGACTGCTGCTGGACCCGTCGCAGCTGCCATTATGCGAGGCACCCAAGCCATGATGTCCAGTACTGACCCAGGGCTTGAAGTGAGTTCAACATCCCTGCTTTGCACGATTAAATTGCTTCATTGTAATTGGTATTTAAAAGTTCAGCATATGTCATATGGCTTGTCACAGAGGTCACTGTTTTTTGGTAAGGGCTTGTTTTCTTTTTCTGGACAAAGATTGCAGATGTTAAAGAATGTCAGTGTCAAAGAATTGTGCAATGCTGTCAAATTAACTGTAAAGGTAATATAATGAGTTTTTCTGTGGAAGGATGATGAAAAAGTATTTAGAAGTACTTAATGAGCACAATCTTTTATTTGAGAATTGGAAAGAGCTCAAGAAAAATTAAAAGTAGAATGATAGATAAAGTATGAGAGATCCATATAAATATAGCCCCATGAGTGTTGATAAGACTACAAATTGAACTGCAGTTTTAGTGGCAGCTATGCACAGCACAGTTCAGAGTACATTTCTGGATGTGTCTGTACATTTCTTCTTACATGCAAACAACATGGAGTATGATACCTGAGAAAAGGTAGGAAAGGTACCCATGTATATTAGTGCATAACAATTCATTTATGCTAGGGGAAAATGAGTCTGTTGATGACAGCTGCCATTGAAAAAGCCCTGGGTCAGTGGTTTATGACGAAAGGAAATAAAAGTGATTAAATTATTGATTTGAAAGCTTTAAGGGGTTGAAGAACAACACATTATTCTGCCAATTAAAAACACTGTAAGAGAGTTACGCATTAATGAAATATATACTACTTTTTCTGCTTATTATAAAAGACTTAAAGCTTATGAGTCTCCAAGCTCTAAAGTTATTAAAAAATAAGCAAAACTATCAGGCTTGCCAAAACTATATGAAATTAATAAGTAACTTGAAAGGAATGACAGGAGAGAGAAATCTTTGGAGCTGTAAAAAGTAGTAAAACTATTAAAACTCTAAAAGTAGATCAAATGAGGATAAAAGTTAGTAAAAGGGATTTCATATATATGCTATAAATAAATTATACGTATACACTATATATATATAGTGGACATATCCTGTCATCAAGAGTATTAGATATAATTCATAACCAGATATTATTGGATATTATTTCCAAATGATCATACAGTAATCCTTCTGGGAAATGGTCAAAGAACTCAAAGAAATGAATAATGAATCTCCCACCCATTAGAACCTGTTAGACTACTCATATTTTCTCACTGGAAAAAGAAAAGTATTTGAGAAGTGTAGGAATGCTTTTTAAAAATATTATGGAAAAACCAATGTTTTAATTATGTACTTATCGAGAGAGAGGTAGGTATTTGGTTACTATTTGCTTAATTGTCAAAATACATTAGAAACTTGTTAGGTTAATGCCATTTCTTTTCATATGAATAATTGTTGCACCTGCTTGGTTGAAGCAGTTTCTGGTAATTTTATTAACTTGTGTGAAATAGTATGGCTGTGCAAATCTTTGGTTGCTGATTCAGTTCGGCAGAGATTCAGCCCGACAGCCACCAAATCTCCGAATCCGAATCAAATCAGGAGACCCTTTAATCTCTCTGAATTTAATCAGAATCCTCTGAATCGATTCGGAGAGATTCGATAATTCAGCCATAGACATAGGTTTTTATATGTTTCTTCTACATACCTCGAGATACCAGGCGTGGCTCATGAATGCTGAGATGGTGGGGCGGATGGAGCATCCCATGGGAGCACTGGGGGGGTCCCCTACATGCTTGGCGGCAGACCCAGAAGTGGACTAGAACTACTTCTGGTTCATTTCTGGGTCCACCATGGAACGTATGGGGAACCCCCCTACCCCCGGCTCAGCAACTGGTGCTTCCTGGGTCTGGAGAGGGCACCTGTGGTCCCCCCACAGTCAATTGCTGAGGCGGGGAGATGCAGGCAGGGTTCCCCGCATGCTTGGTGGCAGACCCCCACTCCCCCGCCTGTGCTCCCATGGGACACTCCGTCTGCCCCACCATCTCAGTGTCCCACAAGCCACATCTGGTACCTCGAGGTATGTGGAAAAAAACCATATAAAGCTGTGTCTATGGCCGAATTGTTGATTCTCCAAATCAGAATTGAATCTTCAGAATTGGGACAGTGGTTTGAATCAGCGAATCGAATCACTGTCCCCTGAATCAGGCTGAATTCGAATCCAAATTAAATACTGCCCACTTCGCGCACCCCTAGTGAATAAATAGCAGACTGTGGATGGTGCCAAAGGCTCATTCTGTAGTATAACAATATCATTCTGTATGAAGAGATTTGATTATTAGATTAGAATATAATATTTCTCTAAATAAAAAACAAGTAAACTCCCTGTTATAATAATCAATCTGTGTCTGAAATGTATATGGCAGTGTTTTGAGAGCCAGTGAAAACTTTCTAAACAAATAATGAATGGCAGCTGCATTCACTGTGTATCATCCAACCTGCTTGCTTAGATTCTGATTTAGGGTAGCGTCTCTATTCAGAACAATATTTACGCATGTTTCTAATTTTAATCACATACTTTAATTCTATTAAAGTCATTGGGAGTTGGTCATAAATACGTAGTATCTGATCAAGTAATTAAGATTGCTGCAATGTATACACACACCAGGAATGATGTTAAGTTTCACAGGCATCCTTTATTTTGTAATTACTCGGGCCCAGTGCAGGCCAGGTGATACTTTTGAGACTAACTTGTTCAGAAATGCATAGGTTTTTGTAGGCAACAGGATACTTCATCAGATGCTGTGAATAGATTAACATGACTAACTGTGTCGCTCTACTTGTAATTCCTGAACTTCTCTGTATTTTGTTCTGCAACCTTAGCATTTTCAAATCTTTTAAAGCTATTTTTTTTGTTCACATTTGAAGTAATATAATCTGTGATGTTTATTGGGTTTTTTGTTTTTTTTAACGAATGCAATTGCCACTGTGTCAGTGGGTTTTTTTAGGTATTGCACTCATCTTCCAGAAACTCCTATCCAATATAATAATACTGTTGAAGGTACCATCGCTCAAAGTTGTTCTCCAAGCAGTTTTTTTATCCCCTTATCCTTTTTCATAGAATCATAAACCTAGGGTGAGAAGAGACATCAGGTAATCTAGTCCAAATAGCTGCTCAACTTAGAGCTAGGCCATGGATAATGGAACCCTGCTGTTGTTTGGCAGGGTGTTTGGAGGTGAGGGGTTTCTATGTTCTGGGCATAGTTTTGCACCTGAAATGTATTGCACCTGTAGTTCATTTGTACTCATTCCTGGCAATTTATTTAAAAGAAGTTCATTGCAAATATAAAATTACTACCGGGGTTAAAAAGTGCTACCTGGATGCTATTATTTTTGGTTGTTAACATTTATACAGTTGAGATCCATGGTGTCAGGGCTTCTGGCCAGTCAGGCCTGGCTGGGCCAAGCTCTTGAGCTTTCACATCTGACCCTGCTCCTGGCCTCATATGGCTGCCCCAGGTTTCTGTAATTGGATTGGCTGCTGAGAGTGTCACTCAGCCCTTTTAAGCACACCTGCAACCTCAGGCTGCAGACATGCCTTGACAACAATCTGTCTGCTCCAGCAAGCCTCACGTTCGATGCTGTCTCTGGTTCTCGTGACTCATGACTTGGCTTCAGCTTTCTCTGATCCTGCTCTTCGGTCTTCCCTGGAACTTGGTGCCCAGCGCTCTGATTCGCTTGCCTTCTGACCTCAGCTTGCACCCTGGACTACATCTCTTGGATTTCCTCTTTTCTGGTGCCAAAGTCAGAAATCTGTGTCCCCTCTTAGCTTACCTCCTGGTTGCCCTTCAGGGACCTATCTACAGGCCTGGCCACCTATGTCCTGGACAAACCCTCACATGTGGGAATGCTGAGAAAGCACTAGTCACAATTTCCCAGGTAGCAGGATTCATAAATAAACATGTGAATGTAGATAAGGATTTAGCAGTAATTCTCATCCCTGCAACTCCCTTGAAGAAAAGCGTCATCAGAAACTCAGTATTGCATAGATTTGTAGATTTATACATAAAGCATGGATGCATATATGTATACATGTACAAATACAAAGTCCCTCTAAACAATTAGAGACATGTATTGGTTGCAGTGGGATTTAGGAGTAAAGAATTAGGCAATGTTAGAATCATTAAGTCTTGAGAGAGAAAATATGGAAATTACAATAAATGTGTACATTCAGAGACTGACTTGCTGACGGGATGCACATGTGTTGGCCACAAACTTCAGCTGGGTTTGTTGGCACTCAACTCTTCTAGAAATCAGGTTTCATTTTATGAATATGTGACTTGACATCTAAGAGCAAGTTTTAAGTGGTATATGAAATATATACACTCTGATAGCTTTGTAGTAGCTCCATCTACTATGGTGCTAAATGGAAATATTTTGGAATGAAGTCTATGAAATTGTAAGTATGTGACTTCAATCATAATTTATCTTTTAATTGTAAATTGTGTATATTAGCTGTTATAAAGATGTATTATATAATTGCCAAAGGTGACCTATTAACTGAATGCACAAGAGTCACTAGTAAACTCCAATTAGATTCTCAGGGGAAACTTTAAAAATGGAGCTGACCTCAATATAGTGCTGCTTTTGTGAACTGCATAGAAGAACAGGCAACTTTAATTTGACTCTGGGTTTTATGAAAATTGACTCTTGCCGCTATTTGCTTATTAAGCAGCTAATTGCCTGATAGCTGTCAAAAAAGAGTATGACCATCACAGAGATGCTTGGTTTTCAAATATACGTAGATAAAATTTCAAGGCTGTTTTTGCTATAACTGTTGTTTCTCAAGTTAGAATCCAGGACATTGTATTTGAATATAGTTTTGGTGTGGTAATCATTGGAACAATATAATAGCTTAAAAAAATAGATACTTGTAAGTCAGAAATAAATCAAGGTGAGTTTAGCATATGGAAGTGCCATTGAGGGGAAGTTGGAGACTTTGGCCAGGTATAGATATTACACTTTTCCCTGTATAAGTGATTGGAAACTGGTCTATACTCATAACAGCATGGAAGGTCAGTACACATACACTGGTTTAAAAACAGGCAGAACCTGGTCTAAGCTTTGCCTTCCCCAACCAAGGGACAAATGGGTGTTCGGTTTACTACTGATCTAAACTACTCTACTTGCAGAAAATGGTTTAACTGAGAACAATATTGCCTTGGGCTTTTTGAATATTTGTATCTAGCTTCTGTTGGGAGGGGGAGGTTAGCTAGACCTGTCTTTGGTTACTTGCTAAGATGATCGTGACCTTTATAGAAAATATTACTCAAGAATTTTTGCCAAATATTTAAACAGTGTTTGCATATCCAAAATTCCAGATGTGGTTTCCTTGATGGTTTTTATTTTATTTTACTTTGGTTTCCTGCTGGCTGGTAAAAGCAGCAGACAGTACAAATTTTTTATATATAGCCTCTCGGTTAGACAGAAATAAATCTACTTTAAGACCTAAAATACATAAATAATTGTCC
This sequence comes from Alligator sinensis, assembly GCF_000455745.1. Taxonomy (NCBI): domain Eukaryota; kingdom Metazoa; phylum Chordata; order Crocodylia; family Alligatoridae; genus Alligator; species Alligator sinensis. The sequence goes on from NW_005842194.1 coordinate 438,286, forward strand.
AAGTTTTTCTTGGCATGATTTGGTGTTAGTTCCACATTTTCTATGCTCGGTCTGTATCTGTCATCTCATACACCAACTAAGCTTGTCAGAAGACCACCTGTCCTTTTTAATATTGTAGAGTAATATGTATATATTTTTTCACAAGTAGTACACTACTTCTCAAGACAAGGCAAAAAGGGATTGTTTCCCCCTTTATCCGGTTCACAACCAGACAGAAGTCTGCAACCATTGCTTTTGTTTCTAAAAGAACATCTCTGAACTTTTTTATTCCTAGTAACTATGATGAATGGAGTAGGAGGCAGCATAGAGTGATAGCATTAAAATTCTATTCAAAATAATTTAGTACAATATGAAATTGTATTTTATAAATTGTATGTGGTTTGTATCTTGATTTCTAAGTGCTTTGTGGTGGGGAAAGTGGTGTGGTGCATTTCAGCCAAGGCTGCAATACGGTGTGAAGTTTTAAGAAATAGTACTACCATTAATTAATTCTCGGTAACATGACAAATTTATTTTTTAAACATTTTATTTAAATGAATTGCAGCTGCAATATATAGTAGCACACATTTGATTATAGCACAGTTTGAGTGCTGAAATGTTTCATTTTTACACCAGCCATTGCACCTTGCGTCTTGAATGTTGCAGAATAGAAACCTCCTCCTCTAATTTGGATCCGTCTTGAGAAGAGACTGCCAAATATTTCAAATTCCTCCTCAGTTTGACAGTCTTTCAAACTAGTACAGCTGTTTGTAACTTTCCATACTATGGGGAGAAGTTTCCCTCCCTTCCTGCCCTCTTCTGGCTACTGTCAGTACACAGATACTGTCATATTTGTGACAGAATAAACTCACCAGAACTTGTTAGGAGAATCATGATACCACAACAGTTTCTTAGAGCAAGAAATCCCAATTGTTCCTTAACAGCCCTTATGAATAGCAGAACAGGAGGACACTTTCCTCATCTAGTCCCCATGAAGTAGGAAAGACAAATTCAACACAGTAAGTGATCCAACCCTAATAATTAACTCTTTACATACAGCAAATGTTCTATAAAAAGCTCTGAATAATTTTGCCTACACCATATCCACCCTGGTACTTGAGAAGGATAAGCACAAAGTTCCTAGCATTGTGAAAACATATCACAGTAGTACCTTGTTTTTAAGTTTAATTTGTTTAGCTTTGTGATGTGCCCAAATAGGAATTGGGGGAGAGAGCATTAAACATGCTCACTTGTGATTTAGGCAAAGTTATTGTTGAAGTCAAGTTTCTGGCAAAACAGGCTGAAATTTTGAACTTTGTTCATAAGGGAAGCATATAGCTCACTCTGGAACTTTGTTTCTTCATATTGTAAAGAAAAGCTGGGGTTGAAAGTGGAGGAATATGCTCCTCTAACCTCTTATAATTACCCAAGTAGTGAAGTACAAGTTTTATTTCAACATTTAGCAAATAGCTAAATTCTGGTTGCCATTCATATAGCGATTTAATTAATGGTATTTGAGTGTCTGTGTTTCTGGATTTAAATCTCAAGTGTGGGTATAGTTTGAAAAACTCAGGATTATATAAGCATGGCAATTTTGTATTTTATTTAAAAAATGTGTATATACCAGAATGAATAATGTTTTTGATTAAATGTAAGAAACTAGCATTTAAATGATTAACTCCCCCTCCTTCCTCTGTTGCACTCAAAAGACCAAGGAGTTAAGCTTATAGAATGATAAAGCTTGTTTATTCAGAGAACAGTATTCTGCCTACTGTTCTCCTGCTCCCTCCTGCAATCCCTGGGCAAAAATAACAAATTATACGTAAAACTTATAAAGATATTGACATGTCCTCCTGCCCCCTTTCCACTCCATCTCCCTTATTAATTCAAACTGCTTTCCCCATGGTCCAGGAAAGCTTATCTTTGAGGTACTTTCCTTTTTATGAAGTATTCATTAATTCTGGATAGAAGGAAGAACTAGAACTGAAAGTTAATTCAACATGTGTCATTTCCAGGGATCCATATTTTCCGTTTTCTCCGGAAAAAGAGGAAAATGTGGATTTCCCCCTTTACCAGAGGAAAACACATTTTTCATTTTAGCAGAGAAACCCATGGATTTTGCAGTTTTGTGAAGAGCTCTCTCCAGGCTGGCAGAATACCATCCTGCAAGGTGCTGGGAGGAGCGGGAGGAAGGTGGTCAGGCAGGGGGCACCATGTGCATTTATATGCACATCGCCACCAAGCAGCCTGGAAACCAGTTCCTGCAGGTAAGTGGGTGGGGGGGGAGGGGATTGAGGCCCCCAGAGGGAGGGAGGGAGGGAGTTGGGCAGGACTGGGGCCATAATGCATGGCCATATGGCCCCGGTGGGGAGTGGGATGGGGCTGCAGTCAGCTCATCGGGGAGCAGGGGGTGGGGCTGGCTCCCTACCACTGCATGCCCTCCTGGGAGGGTAGGGGGACCCATGCCCCCCAGACCTGTGTGTGGGGCAGGGGAAGGCTTGGGCTCCCACTATGTAGCCCTCCCCTGGGGCTTCCACAGCCTGGCGGGTGTAACCTGGCACTGCAGGGCAGAGTGGGGCTGTGCAGGAAATCTCCTTGCTGCTGCAAGCTCCGCTGTGCCCTGGCGACGTGTCTCCTGCACATGCGGCAGCAGCAAGTGGCATAACCCTGTACTGCTACACCTGCTGCTGCCGTGTGTGCAGGGGGTGCCTTGCCAGAGCAGCTCAGAGCTTGCAGCAGCAAGCAGCTTTCCTGCTCAGCCCTGCTGTGTCCTGCAGCACCAGGTGGCACCCACTGAGCTGCAGAGGTTCCAGGGGAAGGCAGCAGGGTGGCAGCCTGAGCCCACAGTGGGCAGTTTGCACTCACCTCTCCCCCATGCACAGATCTGGGGGGCACGTGTCCCTCCTACCCCCTTGGGAATGCATGCTGTGACGCGGAGCTCCCCACCACCCCTGAGCCTGCAGCAGGCAGGCAGTATGTGGGGAGCCAGACTCTGCTTTGCTGCAGCAGTTGCCTCCTCCTGCTGGGGGCAGGGGTCTATGGACCAAGGGGTGGGTGAAGTGCACCAGCAGAGCTGGGGAGTTTGTGGGGGGCACCAGCAGGGCTGAGGGAGGGGAGGTCTGTATGGGGCCTTTCATTTTAATCATGGATTTTGGGGGTTTTATCAGAGAATTCGTATTTGGGGGGGCGGGGGGGGGTTATCCGGGAAGATCAGAACACCTGATCATTTCACTCAGGATGCCTACAAAAGGGTTTCACACACACTGCAAACAACTAATATTTAGATTAAATTAGTGACCATATTTTCCTAGTTTCAAAACAGGACAGTCAGTGCTCTGGCACACTTAGCTGTCTCTGAATTCCAGTCTCAGTTAAACTCACTTGAGGTAGTTTGGGAATGGATGAAGTGAAACAATTCTGTTTTAAGCCATCCTTTACATCCTGCTGACAATGGGAGAATAGCATTCATTTGACCAAATTGATGGGATGCCTAGAATTGGTTATTAAAATGGGTCTGTCCTGGTAATTAAATGGGCCTGCCATCTTAAATGTATATAGCGCTGATAATCCGGTTGTTTATTTTTACTATGCAGGATGTACCATAGTTTTAG
>NW_005842194.1:441902-445772 GCF_000455745.1 Alligator sinensis
AAAGAGTAGATTGTGACCCTGTTCTGTTCCTTATAAAAATATCCCAATTGGGTTAATATGCAGACTGTGTAATTTGTATGGCCATATTATGCAGACTTTATATGCTAAGTAGTAAATTACTTCATGAATTTACTTCATTGAAATTGATAGGCTCCATTTGTGGAATCGCATACTATTCAAAGTGAAGGAAGGTGATTAGAATTTGGCTGAAAATGTTTTCTTTCCTGCACAGAGGGACGATAAATATGCCCTAGATTTATAGCATAATCAGAGTAAATCTATGCAATATGAGGGGTGAATTTATAGGCCCATTAAGGTCAATAGTATTTTTGCCTCTGATTTCCTTGGATCCAAGATTTTACCTAGGTGTACTATCTAAGATTAGGCTTTTTGATTCTGGCATCTGACATATAGCTAGGGATTTCTGTGACCGAGGCACAGCGGAGGGGGTTACGCTGAGCACACGAGAATGGGGGTGAGGTGGGTAGGCAAAGTCTTCCCTGCTTAGGGTAACATATTTTCAGTTCCAAAAAAGAGGACACCTGCTGGGGGGATACCTCTGTCCCAAGCCTGTGGCCCTGCCAGTACCCTTCGCTTCCAACCTGAAGCCCCCGGGCCCTGCTGGTGCCCCTCATGCCTGACCCACATTCCCTCACCCACCTGGGTTATGCTGGTGCCCCTCAGTCCCAACCTGCAGCCCCCCCTGCCTGCTGCTGACTCTTACTTATGACCCACAGACCCCTGGCCCTGCTGGTGCCTCTCACTCCTAATCCACAGTTCCCTGCCGCTTCTGCCCCCCCGGGCCATGCTGGTTCCCCTTGCTCCTGACCTGCAGCCCCTTGGCCCTGTCAGTGCCCCTCACTCCCGACCCACAGCCCCGTGCTCCCTCCAGCCCTGCTGAATGGGGCCCCCAGCTGCCCCTGTCCCACCCAGGCTGGAGTGCCGTAACTGCAGCAGCTCCAGCTCATGTGGGCAGTGGCAGAGTGAGTCTGATCTTGGTGCAGGCTGGAACAAGGAGGGAGGGAGGCCTGTGGCACCCCCTGTCCTGGGCTGGGGGTCCCACACCAAACCAGGAGGCCTGGCCACAGCCTCTCTGGGCAGCATCTTCCAGCCAGCCCGGCCATATGCCTTCCTGCTGCCCCTGAAGGAGCCACCCGCCCCCTCCCTCTGTTGGATTGGCAGGGGCCTGACCCCTGCTCCCTCTGCCCTGCCGCAGCCCCAGCATCTGGCCACACACACACAAAGACAGAGCCCCCCCAGTCTGGGGGCCCTGGACAGTCCAGCCTCTGCTCTGTATAGGCTTACCTGTATCCAGCCACTGGGGCTGCTTCCATTACCCTGCCTGGCTGTACGCTGGCCATGTGCATCCACGTGTGTGCATGCAGACATGCATGGTGCCCGCTGCTTCCGTTTGCTGCAAGCGGCATTACATTTTTCTGCATTTTTCTTCAGGAAATAGAAAACTTGGATCCCCACCATGTTCACCACTAGGCAAGCCAGGAAATGAAGTTCTTCTACTTACCAGCATCCATCTTGAAAAAGGACTAGTGGAGGAAATCCTGAACATTTGTTTGTATTTCAAAAAACTGCCTGGATGGAGGGGGGGACACAGATTTCGAGATGCATATGTCCCAGAGTCAGTGTTTGTTCATAAATCCCTACTCAGATAAAACTTGTTCCTAAATGGTAGCTTAAAATAGATAATAACAGGAACTGAAGAAAATTTTAGAAATAGAAAATAATAAATGAACAGAGAAAGATTAAAAAAAGAATGTTTCTATTTAACTACTACTACTTCACAGTCATATTTAAACTCTTTGGGAGCTGCCTGTGGCTTGAGACCACAGTTTTTTATCTATTGCTGATCTCTAATTTCCTTTCCAACTCGAGTATAATTCACTTTTTTTTTTTAATTTTACAAAAAAATTGATCACCTCCTGTAGGTTGCACCAAGTTTGTATTACAAAATTAGAAAAATGTCTGTCCAAATAATGATTTATTTCCTGGAAAGCTTTCAGGATCTTTTGCTTGCACTATCTGCTGGCTCAAAGAGTTAGTTTTATAAATAAGGGTCTATTCAAATTGTGGTTCCATGGATTTTGCGGAAACTGCAAGATAAATTTAAAAAAACTTAATAAAAATAAAATGCTGGCTCTCCAGTGGGTGCCGGTGGTCCTTGTTGCCACTGCAACCCAGCCTCCCAGGGAGAGGGAAGGTTCCGGTTGGTGGGGCCACACGAAGGGCAACAGACAAGATGGCAGCCACCCCCTCATCCCTCTTCCTCCCTCAGGGACCTCTTTGCCAATCAGCACTAGGGGGTGGAGCCCCCAGAGCACATCCAAGAAATATCCATGGAATTTGCTAACGTATCAAAATTGTTTCATGTCTCTCCAATATAAGTGGACCCCTGTTTATAAAGTTGCTTTTTAATAAGTTGTGCTTCCTAATTAAGCAGCTGTCTGACTCTCTATAGCTTATGTAAACCTCTTAGATTTTTTTAAAATAAAAGTATCTACCAAACCCCTTGTGACTGTTTTATTATGGAAGCATTAATACAAACCACTTCATGAAGACTCTACTCGAGTATAAAACATTTAAATATTCTTCTATATTGAACCAAAATTTCCTGCAAACCAAACTATATTACAGCCCACTTCTAGTGGCTAATTCATGTTAAATTATTTATTGGAGTGATATTTTATACATAAATAAATCTTGTGCACGTTTCATTTTAAATAATGTTGTGTAATGTGATTTTTTTTGATGCCATAAATGGGAGCTGAGTGCTTAAATCCCATGACTTTTAACAGGAGATGGGCACCAAATTGCTATATCTTGTCATGAGAAAATTTGTGGTAGTAAACTTTTCCCATTCATAAAGTAAAAAAGTGAATAAAATAAAGTATGATCAAATAAAATATAGTTTAGTAATCGCTGTAGAACACTTAAGATCAGATATAGCACCAATTTAATATCAGTGTAATATCAATTTAATTAAATTTAATATCCATGTACCTATCAGATGAAATACGTTTTAAAAAAATACAAAACAAAAAGGATTTAAAATGTATTAATACAAAACTGAAGGAAGATCCGTGGATAATTTGGATGAGTCTTTCTAAGACTACCATCAAATGAACCATTTATGAACATTGAAGGATGTTAATAAATTACAGGCTCTATTTTTACCATGTCTTGTGTTTGCATTTACTTTTGAGAAACTGGGGAAATCTAAATGGAGAAGTTATTAAGTTAGTGTTCAAGTTTATCATACTAGCTATTCTTCACTAGTTCAAAGTATCTGCTTTCTATAAATATGCAATAAGTGCAAAATAGCTTACTTGAGTTACTGCAGTCTTATAGCCTATACACATCATTATTGTTAGGTTCCTGTATAGACAAGTAATCTCTGCTCCTTTCCTATGAGCTGACATGGAGCCAGGCAACACAGCCCAGCAGTGGTGGCTTACCACCTCCTGGCCCCCTCCACCATTATTCCCAGTGTTTTTGCAGATCCCTGATAACCTATTGCAGAATCATAGAGTTCCACAGAACAGTTTGAAAAACACTATCCTATACTACTCTTGTTGGTTTTACTTCAATACAAATTATCATAGGTTCTGTTGCTTATAAAACCTCAGTGCCACAAACAGTTAAGGAGTTATGTAATTATGAGTTATGAGTCCCAAGTTAAGTACATGCAAAGTGTTTGCTGCTTTGGGGTTCTAAGAAAATAATGTAAATTTGGATGCAATGCACAGGGGCTATAGGATGAAACAGTTTTATAGGGACTGATGCTTATTAAATAAATTAAGAGCATGCGCTCTATAACAAAACTTCATCAGAGTTAAATTAAAGTGCTCCTGCTGA
>NW_005842194.1:445782-482745 GCF_000455745.1 Alligator sinensis
CTAAATAGTTACCACTAGAAACTGTATTTGAAAGTTGGTAGTCTTCCAGTGCTGTTTTAAGTTATGGCATTGGGATTAGGCCCCTTATTGTACCAAAGAGCTATTGTTATGGATTGCAGGTTTCTGACTTCACCTCATATGCTACAGATATTTTGTATAGTTTTTATACCATCTTAATTTTGTAGTATAACAAAACAAATCATTAGCAGGCACATATTACTTGCTGCAGGTACGAGAGAGAGAAACTAGAAGGAAATCACTGAAGAAAAAAGCTATAATGTAAGTGAATGATTTGAATATAAAGCAAGATGCCAATGAAGTATTGGTAATTTAGAGATTGATACAAATTACCCAATGTGGTTCTTGTCTATAACTTTGGTGTTGTCCTAAATAAGATTAAAAGAATCTACTAATGAAAACCTCTTTACTGAACTATATTTCAGTATTAAACGACTCTCCCTTCTCATTCCACTCCTCCTGAAGCAAAATTTAAAAAGGTTGAACATTTTCCTTTATGAACAGTTAAATTATCATGGATTACTGTAAAGGTTTGATTTCAGGCCAAGATTCATTTTTACTTGATGTCTAGTTTTTAAAAACAAGGGATGTCTGATGGGGTACCCACTATGACTTGAGTGCCTGCCAAATCTTGTATGTCAGCATTCCCTCTGATCTTTTAATGGGGGTTAAAAGGAGAAAACCAGGGTTTTATTACAAGTGGAAAATAGTTTGTTTTCTTTGGTTATTATAATGATGGTAGTGTATCACATACCCTTGTTTTATTTTTAATAATGTTTTGGATTTATGTGACTATTGTATACAACTGTAAAAGGGAACTCATTTAAGAATATATTAGAAAATTAAATATTTAAAGTGTCAGAATAAATGTTGGATATCAAATGATATTTAGAGCTGTTGTATGTCATGGCAAACTGGAGTTAGACACCTTTAAAAACATATTTTTTTGACTGTGGAATGTGTTGTCTGATATCTAAGCCTTAGTAGGTCACATGGACTCATTGACCCCTGCAATGGAATGAGCCAGGGAACAGGGAATGAAACAAGAATGCAGTTTTCCAGGGCTTCTTCCATTCTTTTGATTTGGAGGAGTCCCTCACCACTTCATAGAAGGCGACAAACTTTTTATAATTACTTTTTGTGAGAGGGGACAAGAGGGGGACTTATTCGGGGCGGGCAGATCTGGCTGTGGTCCTTCAGGAGCAGTGGGGGTAGAGGGTAGAATAACCCCCCTCCCTGCCTCAGGGGCCACATTGACCTGCTACTGCAGCAGCGAGGGAGAAGTGCCCGGCAGACCCAACTCAGGTCCCTTTTGGTGGGACAGGGAGGGGAGAATTAAACCCCTCTCTGCCATTTCGGCGCAGACTGGCCATGCCACCCAACACAGCTTCCCTGTAGCTGAGGACATGTTCTAGTGCTCCAGTTCTTGGCCTGAGCAACTTCAGGCATGTGCCCCACGTCTGTACTGTGACAAACCGATTCAACCTAGGCAGGTTAGACTAAACTGCCAAAAGTTGGATCAATTCAAGATTTGAATGTCTGTTCCTAGCTTGTGCCTCCAGGAAGACTTTTATGTCACACAGTTGGCCATGACTCCAGGAAAAAAACTTTCCCCCCCTATATTCTGCCTTGTAGTACCAAAACATGTCTGATTTGAGGGTGTGTGGTAATATGAGGAAATATAGTATGTAGTATGCTGTTATGGCCCTGCTCTGAAAATGAATAGGGTACTTAAAATATAAACAATATTAATATCATTTGTTTGATCAGAATTAGCCATGTTTTCAACTTTAATCATTTGGTTTATGTAATTGTCTTTTGAACTACTGGTTTGCCAATTGCCTAGTTTAAAATGTGAAGGTGAATTTTGAGATACAGAAGAGACTTAAAATTGGAATCTTTTAATATGTATAATACATTATTTTTCCCCCAGCTGTCCAAGTGTTCAAAATTCCAAGATGGTAAAGTTAAAATATGTTTGAAGAACACTTGCTTCCTCTGTTGCTGCTTTGTTTTTGTATAATTGTGACTGAGTATGAATCCTGAGTCATAGTCCCCTAGCTTTCGTATTAAATCTTTGCTTGGTGGTTTTTCTTTATTCTTTTTCCTTTTCCTTTTCTTAGGAAAATGGTACCGGGAAGAATTACATAAATATCCATTTATAAAATTGGGGGGGGGGGGAGGAAGAAAAGGCATATTTGGGGGTTGTTAGTCTTGACAATGTTGTCTTGGGGGTCATTTTACTATAATAGCACTGCATTTTTCAGTTGAATATGCTTTTTGCAGATGTGACAGTAGATTTACAGTCTACTCTGTTGCTGCAATCTATTTTAAAATTGTAAAGAGTATAAGGAAAGATACGTCTTCGCTATTTTTATCCTTATAATCTATTACCACAAGTGAGATATTTCAAAAGTTAATGTCACAAACCTCACCAAATCTTGGAGCATTCATGAGGTATCATGAAAGTTTTCTTATATTGATTTCACTGATATAGTATGTATGATCTTGTTGTGAGGCCAGTGTTATATTGTATCCATTTGTTGCATGTCTGATGGCATAGATCAGAGCTTTCCAAACTTTTCATGTTGGTGACACACTTTTTAGACATGCATCATTTCGCGACACAGTAATTCAGTTCCGGGGGAGGGGCCAAGGGAAGCAGACGCGAGTAAGGGAGCTCCGCGGTGCTCTTCCGCAAAATTTTCTGCATTTCGCGCGACACACCTACACACTGCCGCCGACACACTAATGTGTCACGGCACACAGTTTGGAAAGCTCTGGCATAGATTATAGTATGCTGTCTGTATATGTCTTTTTATTATTTTTGAACATGGACTAATCAAGGGAACTCGGGTATGCATATTTAAGGAAAAGTGAGTAGGCAAAACTGCTAAGTATCTCTTGCTATTGTCATTAAGGCAAGGGCAATTGCCACTCCTAGTCACTGACACAAGGGGCCGCTGGTTGGAAAATCACCCACATGATAGTCTGAGCGAAATGACCTATTAGCCAGAAGAATATCTCATGTCCCAGGGAGATAAATTTGAAGATTCTGAGACTCATGAGGGGAGCTGGTTTGGAGGTATTTTAAGGGCTATATGTAAGGTCTTGAGATTTTCTTAGGCTTTGGAAGACACCAGGTCCCCAGCAGTCAGGGCTGCCAAGATCAGCCTGAAGACAGATCTCTCAAAACAGTCAGGATACCCAAGGTCCTAGATGGCAGCCAGTTAAGAAACTTTGTCTTTTTGTTACAGTATCTTCAAACTTATGATCAGTTTATCTTGTATTAAATTTACCATATTTCCAGTTTCAAAGAGGATACCTGTGGAGGAAGGGGGTATATGATTATGGAGGGAGGGGAGGGCAGTGATATGCCCATACCCTGGCCCCCAGACCATGCTGGTACCCCTCAGTCCCCACGTGCAGCCCCCTATCCCCCCCAGCCCTGCTTCCCATGCAGCTCCCTGCTGCCCCCAAAGAACCCCACACCCTTCCCCAATCACCCGGCCCTGCTGCAGCCGAGGCCCGTGAATGGACCAGGTGAGGGCCCAGCCTCCAATCGCCTTCCCCCACTGCCCCCAGCCCCAAGCACCAACTTGCTGGGGCAAGCCAGGAAGTGGTGGGAAAGCAGAGGCAAAGCAAAATCCCAGACATTTGCTGATATTTAAAAAAAACGCCTGGATAGAGTGGGAGGATTCAACAAGAGGACACATCCAGGAAAACCCGGATATGTGGTAACCCTATCTTGTATGATTCTTTTATCTTGTATAATAAATTATTTTGTTGTTACAGATTGGGCAAGTGATATTCCACCTTACCACAGGCAGAGATCAGACTAGCCCGTTCTATGGAAAGGGGACCTACAATTTCTCTCCTAACCCAAAGGGGAACCATGTGGAGCTGGCAGATGCCCCTGCTGCAGCTGTAGGTCTGGTGTAAAGGCAATGGAACTGAGGTTTGCAGGGATAAGGAATTATCCCAGGGTAAACCTTGGTCTATTCATTGAGACAAGTGAAATTTGGGGATCTGGGTATACCCCAAGGATGGGTTTGTGACAGTTAATAGTCTCAAAACAGTGATACTGTTGTAATTCCAACTAACCCAGTTTATAATGGTCTTCCTGTGCACTGAATTTGAGCCCCTAACTTTTGTTCATCTCTATTGAGCTCTGCATTTGCTGGAGCTTTGAGTTTTGTAATCAGTCTTTGCAAATTAAATGGATTTAGACCTTCCTGGTTCCAGCTTCTTCTGGACCTAAAAAACCTGGATAATTCCTGGTTAGAAGGCTTTGCTTAGACCAATTTGTCACATTTGGGATCAGGAAGACGTTTTACCCCACAATCTGACTGACATGGACTATGGGCTTTCTTTTTTTTTTTTTTTTTCTTTCTCTGTAGCCAGAGGGCATAGGTCTCTCATATCTCCTTGATTATATTTTAACAAACTACTTTTATCGGGATGCTGACAGTATGCTGGCCCTTCTGCTTTACATGTAGCAGGGTAAAGGTGTTCCTGGTGTTGAGGGATAAAGTGCCGGGTAGTTATGCAGCAGGATCATATGTGTAGTTTTAAGAATAGACTAGACAAACACTTACATGAGTGAGTTTCGATAGGGATGATTCTACCCAGAACAGGGGGCTAGATGACCTCCTGAGGTCTCTTTCAGCCTTACTTTTCTGTGATTCTATGAACTTTGGGGCCATTTGAATGGCACTGAAATGCAGTTTGTGTCATATTTTCAGTGGTGATTTCTGATTACTCCCTCAAAGAATGTGTTATTAGCAGGGATCCTGATTTTCCATTCACCATAGAAAAACATGGTAAAACCTGTATGTTCTTATTTTAAGGAGAAAAGCACAGAAAATGGTGGGTTTCCCCTTGCAGGCTGGCAGAATTCCAGCTTGCAGGGGGCGGGACGAGCAGCAGAAGGGTGATCAGCAGGGGGTGCCATGTGCATGTGCACACATACACATGCATATGGCTACCAGGCAGCCTGGAGAATAGCTCCTGCAGGTAAGTCGGGGGGGGGGGGGGGGAGATTGAGGCCCCCATAGGGAGGGGGAGAGTTGGCTGGGGCTGGGGCTGCTGCCCAGCCTGGGTGGTGCATGAGGCTTGGGGCCTAGGGCTGGAATGTGTGGCAACAGGGCCCAGGCAGGGAGTGGTACCGAGCTATGGGCAGCTTGTCCAGGGGGCAAGGAGGGGAGGCTGGCTCCCCGCTGATGCACATACTCCTGAGGGTGTATGGGGGGCACATGCCCCCCAGATTTGTGCTCAGGGCAGGTCTGAGCTGCCCACTGTAGGTCAGGTTCCCTGCCCTACTGCCCTTCCTCCAGGGCCTCCGCGGCCCAGCAGGTGGGACCCTGCACAGTAAGGCAGAGCGGGGTTGGGAAACTTGGTGCCACTGCCACCAATCCCGTGCCACCCTGGCGAGGCACCCCCTACCTGTCCAACAGCAGTGTGGTTGCCAGCATGGAGTTGTGTCCCCTGCTGTTGCTGGGCAGGTAGGTAGTGCCTTGCCATGGCGATGCAGAGCTCCCAGCAGTGGCAATAAACTTCCCTACCTGGTCCTGCTCTGCCCTGCCATGCAGGGTCCCACCTGCTGAGTTGCAGAGGCCCCAAGGGGAGGGCAGCAGGGCAGGGAGCCAGAGCCTGCAGCAGGGAGCAACTTGCTCCCCCTCCCCCCTCCGCCCCCCATCTCAGCTCTGGCTGTGCTGCCCACGCGGGGAGGGTGAATGGGGGGAGCCAGGCTCCGCCACATTTTTAAACAGAGAAAACCAGGATCCTTGGTTATTAGCTTCAGTAATATAGAAAAATTGAGATAAAAGGTTAATGATTTTCAGGTACAGTGAATTAAGTCAAAAGAGCAGTTCTGATTATTTTGTCTGTCTGTGATTGAAAATCCTGAACCATCCTTTCCATAAAATAACATGTATAACATTTTTTTTGCTTAGCCCACCAAAATTTGCAGAAACTGTAGCGTAGTTTTAGTTCACGTAGTTCTGTTTGCTTGCAGAAATAAGGCCTTAATTTAAAAAGTTGTAACCAACTGCATAAATGTTTACTCACTGTTTGTTTTTAATTGCATCTCTAAATTACTCTGAGCATAAAGTTGGAATGCAAATTTAGAGGACTTATTGTATATTATTGTATACCTGAGAATTTGGAAAATAAGCATGCCGCAATGTCAGAAAAGTACCTGAAATGCTATGGTTGGCATTTGTCTTGCCTGTTTTTTTCTTTGAAAAGTTTTGGTGGGGAAAAAAAAAGGAGTGCTCAATGTCTTGGACCCAGATCCTGGAAACGCACGGTTCTTAACTGTCCTCAGTGTTCTCTTAGCTTGCATGGAGTAGCTTTGAAGGTCTGGGGCCTTAATTCCTATGCCACATTTCTGTGTGGTTTGTCTGAGTTTGGATTAATTGTCCTTGTTAGGCAGTAACATGTTTTTAAGATTTAGTTATAATTTTTTATGTGAACTGTTCTCCTGTCAGTGAGCTCATACACTTCCCATTTGGTACAACTACTTTGGTGAGAGTTACTTAACGTGGATAGCAATGTATGGATTAAGTCGTGTGGGTTAAACACATTATACAAAAAAGTGTTGCAGATGTAATGTTGACTTTATACATCATACATTTCTCTTTATGCATGAAGTTAAGAGAGGGAGACACCTAATTTTTAATATGAGCAGTTTACAACCATTCACAGTTAAGCAGTTTATAGGATTCTTAGCTACAAAAGGTGATCTAATTACAGAGGAAGGGAAAACAATATAGTGAGAATATTTACAATGTGTGACCTATTTGAATTATGATCTTGTTAACTATACAAAAATGACAAAAAGCAGAAACCTCTCACTGCATTTAGTCTTTTGTTAATGAACTTTAATATAGAAGATGTGCAGAAGGTTAATTTTTTTCCCTCTAAACATCAAAAGAAGTGTGCACTCTGAGTGAAACTGTAGCTTCTAAGATTCAAAATGGAACCCTCAAATGGAAAAAAATGATATTTTTTCTGTACAACTAGCCCACACCAGAGTGTTTAATTTCTGACAGTAAATCACATGCCAACATGTCTAATGCCCTTCTAAATCAACTGAAGGTGCAAGTACTTCCTTGTGATTTGGTTTTACTTCCCTTTTGCAGTTGATGTTAACTGTTCTTATCTGCAGGCTTTAAATGTTGATGGACTGTCATTTATAAAACATCATCATTGTATAGTGACCTTCATAGGGAAATTTAATACATGCTTGGGCTTTGGTTGTGATTTTTGTCTTATGTGTAAGAAAAATTGGCAATAAAATTGGTATGCAGAAATACAGTTTTCTGAATAGAGTGATCTAATAAAACATCTGGTTTCACAGTAGTTAAAACATTTCCCTTAAAATGATTCTGCAAACCTATAGCATAGCAATTCTAATATTGATTGCTGAGAAAGTAACGCACTAAGTACGTGAAGTCCTGTAGACTGTGCAATCGTTAAAATGTTCATTATTATTTCTTCTGGACAAATGTTAAGTAACCCAGGTGTTTTGTTGGTTTTGGGGTTTTTTTGCATGCTCATTGCATACACACAACACATAATGCATGTACTCCCAATCCTCTTTTATTGTGCTATCTGTAGAAATATATGGTGGGGGTGCTCAATCCCTGCCCCTGATGCTAGATCTGGTCCCTGGTTCTGTGTCTTGTGGCCTGCAGGGTTTCCCAAGGGTTTGGAAAATTGGCACTGCTTCCCTACTGCCAAATTTTTGGACCTGTGAGGAGCCCCAAACCCTGCATGCTAGATTGGGCATGTAGGACCCCATCCTGGCATGTGGGGGTGACCCCAGGGCTTGATTCTAGCAGACAGGGCCAGGTAGGGGTGGCAGGGCTTGATCCAAGTGCAAGGCCCAGATGGGGTTGGCTCAGAGCCCCCATGCCCAATTCTAGAGCACAGGGTCCATGCAGAGCCTTATCCCAATTCCATTGTGCAGGGGCCACCCAAGGCCATGTGGAGCCTGATTCTGTTGTTCAGAAGCCATGCAGGGCCTTATCCAGGCATGCAGGACCCTATTTTTGCATGTAGAACCAGGCAGAGGCAGCATAGTGCCCAATCGTAGTGTGCAAGCCTTGATCCAGCCCGCAGACCTTTTCCCATGCTACTCATTTGGCCCACTGGGCTAAAAGCTTGAGCACAACTGATTATAAATTCAGATTTATCCTAGATAAACTAGATATAGAAACTGTGGGGGGGGAGGGCAGGGAGAGTGGAAGAGGGAACAGTTGACTGCTTTTACCAATTACTTGAATAGTGACTCATTATTACCTGAATACTTTTAATTCAACATTTGAATACTGACTGGTGTGTTGGCTCTCATTGCTCATTGCAGAATGTCTGGCATTCAAAAGCTTGTCTAACTTCATCCCAACTATACAGTTGGTATAATAAAAGATAGCAGCACCCTAAGAAATCCTTGCCTCTTGCATAATTCCTGGACCATCACAGTTACAACATCATTCTTAACACTTCTATTAAGGTAAGCATCAATAGGTTTTGACTCCTCCAAGATGTCGTGTATCTCTTTTAAAATAACTAGAGTTAATGCTGATTTAATTATTTTACATTAAGTACAACGTAAATTGTCTTCACCTATGTATACTCTCATGAGCGGCGATCCTGGCTTGCCCTGATAAAAAAATCGCAAATTCTCTGATGATAAACCCAAAATCCGTGATTAAAATGAAAGGCCACTATATATAGGTATGAGTTGAACACAATGCTTTCTTGATATACTTACAATACTAAAGCAATTTGGAAGTCTACCAGTGCCTCAATCACTGTAATAAAATACATTCTAAATACCTATACATTTTGGTATTTGATTTTGGGTTATCATGGAAAATCAGAGCTCCCCCTGCCCCCTTAACTCACAGAACAGAGGCCCAGGCCCCTCATTCCCAATCCACAGCCTCCCAGCCCTGCTGGTGCCCCTCACTTCCCGCCCTCCCCTCCACAGCCTCCTGGCTCTTCTGGTGCCTCTCACTCCCTGCAACAGCCCCCACCCCCCCTGCAGCCCAGCCAGAGGGGGCCCCCAGCTGTCAAGGCTACAGGGCTAGGAACCAGAGTCTGCAGGCCCCTGTCCCCCCACAGTAGCGCCTGAGCCCTGGTTGCCTCCCTCAGGAAGCAGCAGCTGCTGATGTGTGTCAGAGCGAAGAGCCCAGCTCCTCCTTGCTGCCTGCTGTGGGCTCTGGGGAGGGTTGGGGGAGGGCAGCTCCCTGCTGCTTCATGCACTCCTGGGGGGCCAGGGGGAACCCTGTGCTTACTAGATATGGTGGTAGTGGGTGCAGGCTGCCCACTGTGGGTTCAGGCTTCCTGCCCTGCTGCCTTCCCCTGGGGCATCCACAGGCCCATGGGTGCAACCTGGCACTGGAGGGCAGAGCAGGGAAGCTACTGCTGCTGCTGCTGTGAGCTCCACACTGTCCTAGTGAGGTGTCTCTTGCCCATGTGAGGGGTATAACCCAACACTGCTGCCACATGGGCAGGGGATGCCTCGCTAGGGCAGCACGGAGCTTGCAGGAGCAAGCAGCTTGGCCCCACTCTGCCCTGCAGTGCTGGGTCACACCTGCTGGGCTGCAGATGTCCCAGAGGAAGGCATCAGGGCAGGGAGCTCCAGCTTCCTCCTGCCCAAGGCCCATGAATGGGTCTGGGGGTATGGACCTCCTCTGCCTCCTGCCCGGGAATACGCACAGCAGTGGGAAGCTGGCCCCACTTGCCTGTCCCCTGGACAAGCTGCCCATGGCCCCCTTCCTCTGCCTACCATGGCCCTGTGGCTGCACACTACAGCCCCAAGCCTCATGCACTCCCTGGCTGGACAGGAGCCCCAGCCCCTGCCATATCCAACCCATTCCCTTCCTTCCTATGGGAGCCTCAGTCCCCTCCCCCCTCAACTTACCTGTGGGAGCTGCTCTCCAGGCTGCACATGGTGACCCCTGCCTGTCTGGCCTCCTCCTGCTCCTCCCCAGCCCCTTGCAGGCTAGAACTCTGCCAGCCTGCAGGGAGCTTTTTGCAAAAGAGCAAAATCTGCAGGTTTCTCCGTTAAAATGAGAAATCCACGTTTTCCTCTGGTAACAAGGGAAATCTCTGTTTTTCTCTGTTTTTCTGTGGAAAATGGAAAACCCAGATCTTTGCTCATGAATGAGGCAAACAATTTGCTCATCTAGATGGATCCAATGGAATAGCATTTGGATTATTTGATAGCAGCTCAGAGCACTTTGCTAGATTTGCCTACAAAGCCCACAAAAATATTGTCTTTTTTACAGTGTAGTCACAGCGGGTGCATCTGCACGTGCAATTAGTGTGAAGCAATAAACTCCAGAGCAGTTTGAGCTAGAGTAAACTTCTCCTGGGTGCAGCAGCTACATGTGTGCCTGGGACAGCAGCAACTTGAGCCTGGGTGGAGCAGTTTATGCCAGAGCCACTCAGCCCCAGGCTGTGGGTGGCAGCAGCGGATGGGTTGGCTGGGGCATGAGGGTGCTGAAAGTGCGGATCTGTGTGGCTAGACAGGAGTCTGGCCCCCAGTTTTATGCACCTGGTCAGCATCTACATGTGTGTTTAATCTCAGTAAATTACCCCAACATAAGATAGTATTGTCCCTGACTATCTTACTATTTTACTTCAGTGTTAATTAGTTTACTGAAGCCTAATATCATCCCACGTGTAAATGATGATGCTTTATTTACTCCACAGCTAATTAGTCTACTATGGAGTTAAGCACCTGTAGATGCAGCTAGTGAGTGCAGCATAATGTAGAACACCCAAGCTAGTTTAATGCTAGCTAGCTCAGGAACCAGGTAATACAAGGTAGTATGGCACTCGCTGTAAGCTTCAAGATGCATCACAGGCAAATCCTCATTCAGGTTGTTCTTGAGTTTCAGTTATAGAGAAGAAAGCCCAGAGCTACTGTTTTGTTATGTTCTTTTTGGGGGAGTAACATGGTTTCAACCAAAATTATAAAGCTGCACAGATTCCCATTTGTGCTGTTGCTTAACCCTATGTTGAAGCTCATCTGATCTGTTCCTGAGGTGAAGGAAACACAGTAGTCCATCTTGTATTGTTCTCACCAGCTCTGCAACAGGAGTCAAGCACCACTATTTTTATCATATAATCAGCATGTATTGACTGTCTTACCCAAAATGGCAGATAAGGGCACAGGGCATGAAATCCAGTTGTAAAGCTTTGGGATGCACGTGCAAATAATGCAAGCTAGTAGGACAAGTTAATTTTATCCTTCTTATTGTCATATTTGGGGTCAGTAAGAAATTTTACACTATGGTCAGATTGATGCAGACTGTGGGAATGTTTGCCTTCCTCTGTACTGGGGGGAATGGCTCCCTACCTGGGATCTTTTGAACATATATGACAACAGACATGACAACAGAAGCAGGATGTTGGCTGTCATGGTTGCCCTGATTTATCTGTAGCAAGTTAGGGTGTTAGGTCTGTGTTGTACCAGAGTTGACCGTGGTCTTGTATAGGGTTTAGACTATGGTTTGGATCCTGCTTCAGGCACAGGGTTAGACTAGATGACCTCCAGAGGTCCCTTTGAGCTCTACTTCTCTATAATTCTATTATTCTGATGTTGATGATAACATCCACCATCCTTTTCCCAAGAAATGGATGGTATTTACTAGTAACTGAACATTGGTATAAATCTGTCATTATTCTGTGCTCAGTGTCTGAGTCAAGGTGAGAGATTTTTCCCTCTCGGATTCCCAGTTTATTGACTTTACTGTGCTGAAAGAGTTAAGTTTCAAGATTGATGGTTCTTTTGAAATATGACTTATACTTACAATTTCTTTAAGGTGAATCTCCTAGCTTAGATATTGGAGTTGGATATTTACATAGCAGTTTCCCTTTTGAGAACAGACTGATCCAATAGTCAGGAAAACAGCTGGGGTTTAACTCTGTTCGGCTATTTTAAAAAGAAGATTTTCCAATAATAAGAGTCCTCACTGCCTTCCTTTGGCAATGTGTCTGTTTCAACTTGCATTTCTACTTTGGCCAATATTATAACTCAGTACAAAATATGTTGAACAGGATGGTGACACCAAATAGAAGGCAGGATTCTTCACACTGCTGTACTTAAGCTGCTTTGAGTACTGTCTGAGAAGCAATAAGGAATACTGTAATTCTTTTACTGTATTTACTCAAATACTAGACAAGGGTTTTCTTTCCCCAATCAGCCTGGGTGTGGGAAGAGGAAAGCCCCTCATGTTACATTTGCATGCAAGGAAACCTGACTAAATACATTGTCTATCCATTTAAACTGCTGGCAGAAGCAGCATGTGCTCAGTAATGGAAACCAACTATGAAGCTGATTAAATGGAGTCAACACTGAGCATGACTATAAAACACATGGTCCATATTAGGCAAACATATTGATGGGAACCTACCACAAGGATAGGTTAGTGCAACCAATCTGACTAAGATATATACTAGTGCCCATTGTGTGCGGCCTCCCTCAGCACTGATTCTTTTCCAAGTCATGGTGAGTCACTGCACTGAATACATTTCAACTTCCTCTTCAGCTGAGCAGCACCTTTCCCCCCATCATTTCCAATTATTCCTGTTTCTTCACCAGCCTTAAGTGGCTGGCAAACATCACCAAACATCTGTGTAGGTAAGAGGCTCTGTCACCCCCTCTCTGTCATATATGGTTAGCGTGTCCCCACTCTCCATGACATGGCGCTGGACCAGGTAGCCCTGCACCTCATCTGCATATAATTTTTGGAGGATCCCAGGACTTGTGACAAGAACATCTGGTTCCAGTCATGAGTGGGGGGCTAATTAACACATGGCTGTTTTGTTGGGGGTATCTGAAATATGCACATATACTGAGAAATGCTAAGCTGTGGGGTCACCATGGCTTAAAACACTCTTGACTCTGCTGGGGCCCAGCCCAATGAACTATATGGTAAATCAGGACTAATTGGCTGATTTACTAATATCATGCATAGTTTGTTCTATAGATAAGTAGGTACAAAAATGCTGCTTAAAAGTGTGTTCATGGAGTACCTATGCTAAAACTTGCATCGGTTTCAAAAGAGGTAGAGTGCATCCATTCTGGATGAACTAAGTTTGTGGGTACCTATAATAATATCCCTCTATGCAAGTGTTTTCAGATTTGCCTCTCACTTCCATGTGCTCAGGGAGAGCACTGTCTGACAGTAAGGAGGAAGGAAGGGGCAGCAGGGGGAAGAATTGGGGGGCAAAAGGCAAGGTGGCTATCTCACCCCCCCCCCAATTTATTTTCCCTGCTGTAGCAGTGGGAGGGGAACATTCAAAGCAAACCTCCAATAATTAGATTCTATGCCTGGAAAATTATAACAATTGTATTAATTTTCCTTGTATATAATTTAATTATTAGGAGGGGCTTGTCTTGTATTCAGGGGTGTCTTCTCTTTGAGTAAATATAGTACTTATTGCTGTGTTTCAAGGAAATTAAAGTACAGTACAAGTATAAGGGATACTGAATAGTGTAATGACAGAAGCAGACTCTTCATTTAGAAAAGGGATTCTGTGCTAGTACTTTATGGATATAGCTTTTTGGTCAAACACTAGGCAGAATAATATATGATACTGGTTCAGAAGACTGTTTAGAGGTTATACTAATATGCTCTTTAGTGCTATATCACTTTTTAAGGTGCTCAATAGATAGTCATATAGCAAAGTGTATCCGTATTGTGTTTCTGTGGCATATAATTTTTATATTTATTTATTATTAATTTATTATCTTTGTGATGTAGGGGAGAACTGCTACCCTATTTTTCCAGGTAAATGCTGAGTCACAGATAAAGTAAAGCCTGGGTTTTCACTGCGTTATTTACTTGGGCTATATATAACTTGAGTTTTGCTCCTAATCTGACTGCAATGGTGCTTTTAAACTTAAGCCAGGTATAGGGTTTGGGAAGAGAGGACTGAAGCTCGACTGCTACTGAGAATACTTAATAGGAAGGCAGCAATTTGAGGTATGACAGTACATCAGCTACTAATCCAAGTACTGTTTTGCAGTGTGGTTGTGTGCTCTCTGTTCTCATACAAGATGGGCTTGCATATGTACAAGTGTACTAGTTTGAGCTAGCTCCTGGGTGAAGATGAAGCGCTGAATGACTTGCCAAAGGTCATATAGGAGGCCTGTTACTGAGCATGGAACCGAATGCCAGTCTCCATAATCCCACAGTAGCACCCTAGCCCCCAACTAGATCATCCCAGCCAAAGCTTTGTCCAGCCAGGTCTTGAAAACCTTCAAGGATGGAGATTCCACCACTTCTTTGGGTAACCCGTTCAAGTGTTTTACTACCCTCCTAGTGAGAAAATTCTTCCTAATATCTAGCCTACATTTCCCTTGCTGCAACTTGAGACCATTGCACCTTGTTCTGTCATCTGCTACCACTGAGAACAGTCCAGCTCCATTCTCTTTGGAACCCTCCCCCCCTTCAGGTAGTTGAAGGCTGTTATTAAATCCCCCCTCAGTTTTCTCTTCTCTAGACTAAATAAGCCCAGTTCTCCTCAGAAGTCATGTGCACCAGCCCCCAAACCATTTTGTTGCCCTCCACTGGACTCTCTCCAATTTGTCCACATCCTTTCTGTAGTGGGGGGGGCCCAAAACTGAGCACAGTACTCCAGATGTGGCCTCACCAGTGCTGAATAGAGGGGAAGAATCACTTCCCTTGACCTAGTGGCAACACACCTACCAATGCAGCCCAGGATGCCATTAGCCTTCTTGGCAGTAAGGGCACACTGCTGGCTCCTATTCCGCTTATTGTCCACTGTAACCCCCAGGTCCTTTTCAGTAGAGCTGCTGCCCACTCAGTCAGTCCCCAGCCTGTACTGGTGTATGGGAAGTCGTTTTGTTGTTTTATCTCAGACCAGATTCTGTTGTCTATCCTTACTCTTTCCTGCGTACAAAGATGGAAAAGCAAAAAGGATTTAAATTTTCAGACATGAAAAGGGCAGTTACAATCTGTTTATCATACTATCTCTAGATTAGAAGGTTCAGTTGTATTTGACAAGAATATTTTTGTCTGCTTCCATGGGAACTATTTCCTTGTGGGTTATAAAATGTATTTGAAGGCTTAAATAGTCAGAAGGATAAAGGCTTACTCCATAAGGGCAATGTCAAATTTTCTAGACCAGGGAATTGAAGTATATCTGCTGAATTCTTCAGTTTCAGGTGTCCCTGGGCGCTGACAGACATGGGGGAAAAAAAAGCGCTTTACCAGAAGAGGAGGTGCAGTAGTTTGACCTGGCTCCACAGTGTCTGTGGAGATCAGGCACTTCAACGAGGCTTTTTGGTGCTTTTATCTAAAGTTGATTCCATCTTAGATAAAAGCTCCAAAAACCCCCACTGAAACGCCTGATCTGTACAGATAATACCTCTTCAGGGCATGCCGAGCTGAAAGTAAAGCACTGTTTGTTTCTTTGGTTTTTTTCACATCTGTAAACATGCATAATTGCCTCTGTCTGGTTTTCAACCATTTTAGACTTGAGGCACCCTTCCATAACTTGTAATTGAGCAGTATCCCATTAAAAACGAACTTGTTTATTCAAGTGCTTATTGAAGAGAAGTTGGGCACTGGAGGTACAGGGGAATGGCAGGAAAAGACTGAGCCTGAGCCTGCGCTTTCTCTGCTTACCTCATCACCCCTGGGGGCACTCTTCAAAGGATCTTGGGATACCCCGGTGCCCTGGCACCCTGGTTGAGAATTGCTGGCCTATGTGGCAGGAGGTTCCTCAGGCTTTAATCTATTATTATACAACATTGG
Source organism: Alligator sinensis (assembly GCF_000455745.1). Classification (NCBI taxonomy): domain Eukaryota; kingdom Metazoa; phylum Chordata; order Crocodylia; family Alligatoridae; genus Alligator; species Alligator sinensis. The sequence continues at coordinate 461,607 of NW_005842194.1, forward strand.
AGTTCTTAACTTTTTTCTTAAGATCTCCTATGTCAACCTCGTTTCTAACCCATGTAAGTGCACACTGGGCACATCTGCAGGAGACATTACTGCTCAGTGGTTACTGTGCATTTGTTTAGTACTTGTATAATTAAGTACTAAATAATTGTGCAGTAACTGCAGTTACTGCACATTAATGCCAGCAAACCCCTTTTTAGTGATGCTATTACTCAGTAGCCTAATAATATCGCACAGTAGTGTATTAGCACTGCTGGTACTGTGATGTGCTACTGCACAATCTTATTTAGCTACTATGCAGTTAGTATCTCATGTATCACTTGCTGATTCACAAATAATATGTGTGTTTTTAAAAAGGTAATTGTCCAAAATTCTGCCCTTTGTAAGAGCAAAGCTTTTGAGATGCACAATATCCAAAATTCCTTTGGACGTGTAGGAGTTGAGGACTCAACACATATTTCTATGGTACCCTGGTAACATCAACACTGCTACGTTTGCCAGCAATGAATGGGGAGGAATTGGTTCAATACATTTTTAGTGCTGGTGAGCTGATTGGTATGTAACTGCCAAGAATTAGATCTAGCTGCAGAAAATTCTGAAGAGACATTCTTTAAAATTGGAAATGTTTTGTTTTCACTGAACTTCCAATGAAACCAAAGTAGGGTTAAGATATATACCTGAAGTAGCTGAGTGGTTCTCCAGAATTAACCTCCTTAGAGACACTTTGCTTTTGAATGAAATTCCAGAAAGTTCCTAAATTGCTAAAACTTCAAGTTTATTATGTGCAGTTTATATTGTTTATTAAAAAGATTATAGTACTATAGCACATGGTATAGGGACGACATTGCTTAGTGTTAAGCATAAGGCAATTCTATCACTAATTTTTAAGGTATTACCATGGGGAAGTCACTTAAATGCCAGTATCGTTTACACCAGTGACAGGATTTGTATGATGATAATCTGTAAACTACTTTGAGTTAATTGGGATAAATTAACTGTGTACAAAATCAAAGTAATAGTAACTGGATTATTACAATATTCTTAGTGTGATTAACAGTAATTTTATTTAAATTGGGGTGTTCCCCTTCCCCCCCCCTTCTTCCTGCATAGGAAGTATAGTAGAGTCCCTGATTTTCTGGATTGATTGTCTTTTCTTGAATTCAAATATTTGTTATGAGCTCTTGTACTTTAACTCCTGTCCTAGGTTGTTAAATTATTAACAAAGAGATTATTTCTCAAAAATGATTTAGGCTTTGGCTTAGACACCAGAACAAAACAAAACAAAATAAAGTTTGATTTACATTTTCTTTCTCAGTTAGTATTGAATCTTGAAATAGGATTATTTCAGTAATTTCACAACCAGAATATCTAAGGTTAACCCCCCTTCCCCCTCCACCCATCCATCTCTACCCTCCCTATTCTCTCATCCACAGCCTCCTTTATTCCTTAAAAATACTGAGCTTATGCCCTCTTTTAATTTGCAAATCACTTTTAAAGCTAAAGTCTCAAAGCAGAAATGATCATTTCTCTTGATAGTTACAAGCACAAATATGACATTAATGTATTCCTATAATTTGAGAACAAAGCTGCATACGGGGCTATTAAGTCACACACAGCTCAATAATTCTGTACTGTGTATTGTTACTATCTGCCCTCAGTACTGTACCCTCGATACAGTGAATTCAGAGATCTTGGCATTAAGAGGCTTAATTAATCCCAATAAAGTATGAAAAAGTACTCCATGCCATTTTTACCTCGGTCTTCACAAGCAAGGTCAGCTCCCAGACCACTGCACCTGGCAGCACAGTTTGGGGAAGAGGTGAGCAGCCAACAGTGGCAAAGAACAGGTTAGAGACTATTTAGAAAAACTGAACATGTGCAAGTCCATGGGGCCAGATGCAGTGCACCCAAGGGTGCTGAAGGAGTTGATTAATGTGATTGCAGAACCACTGGCCATTATCTTTGAAAACTCGTAGTGATTGGGGGAGGTCTCAGGTAATTGGAAAAGGGCATATATACTGTGCATGTTTAAGAAAGGGAAGAAAGAGGACTATAAATGGAACTATAGATGAGTCTATAGTCCAGGGAACTGTAGATGAGTCGACCTCAACTCGGTGCCTGGTGGAAAAATTATGGAGCAGATCCTCAAAAAATCCATTTCTAAATGCTTGGAGGAGAAAGTGATCAAGAACAATCTGCATAGATTCACCAAGGGCAAATCATGCCTGACCAACCTGATTGCCTTCTGTGATGAGATGACTGGCTCTGTGGATATGGGAAGAGCAGTGGATATGAGATACCTTGACTTTAGCAAGGCTTTTAATATGGTCTCCCACAACATTCTCACAAACAGGGTAAGGAAGTGCAGGTTGGGTGAATGGACTGTAAGGTGGATAAGAAACTGGCTGAAGCATCAGGCTCAGAAGGTAGTAATCAATGGCTCCATGTCTAGTTGGCAGCCTGTATCAAGTGGAGTGTCCTAGGGGTCAGTACTAGGGCTGGTTTTGTTCAATATCTTCATCAGTGATCTGGAAGATGGGGTGGACTGCACCTTCAGCAAATCTGCAGATGACACCAACCTGTGGGGAGAAATAGATATATTGGAGGGTAGGGCTAGGATTCAGGGGAACCTAGACAAATTGGAGGATCATACCAAAAGAAATTTCATGAAGTTCAAAGAAGTGCAAAGTCCTGTACTTAGGATGGAACAGTCCCATGTACTGGTACAGGCTAAGGACCGACTGGCTAAACAGCAGCTCTGCAGAAAAGGACCTGGGGGTTACAGCGGACAGTATGCTGAATACAAGCCAACTGTGCCCCATTGTTGCACAGAAGGCTAGCTGCATACTGGGCTACATTAGTAGGGATGTTGCCAGCAGATCAAACCTCCATCCTTGGAGCTTTTAAGACCTGAGTAGAAAAAGCTTTGGCTGAGATGATCTAGTTGGGGATGGTCCTGCTTTGAGCAGGGGTTTGGACTAGATGACCTCCTGACATCCCTTCCAGCCCTAATTTTCTATGAGTCTATGATTTTAATGAAGGAACGAACAGGTACATCAGGGCTGATAGGCTGGTGGCCCAAAAGGACCACACCTCTCTCCTAACAACACCCTCTCCCTATCAGCCTCTCAAGCTGTCAGGTTGTCAGACAGCTGACCCAGTGTGGGTCTAATGTCTTTGGAAGATAGGGGCTACCGCCCCCCCGGTTCCTAGCCCTTTGGGTTTAAATGCCACCCCCACTACCCAACTGAGAAGCAAGGGCAGATTTAGGGCATCTTTATGCATGCTTTGGGGTGGAGAAAGGCTTTAATTAGAGCTCCAAGGGTCACTTTAAAGCACCCAAAGCATCCCATGTATTCAGCATCCCAAGCTTCCAAATGGCAGCAGAGAGCAAACTTCAGTTAAAGTGACAAGCTTTAGTTAAAGTACCCCTGTGGCACTTTGAAGCATGGGGACACTGATACATGAGATGCTGCAACGCTTTAGAGTGGCTATCAAAGCACCCCCTTGCCACCCTCAGAGCACATGTAAAAACGCAATTAGTGCATGTCCTCAAAAGAAGGCTATAGCTTCAGCCCAAAAATGTGGGGTGGCAAATTTTAACCAAGTTGGGGAAGAGAATAGATGCAGAAAGTGAAGAAGGACTCCATACTGGTTTCTTTTTGCAGCACTAAGAGTAGATGTCTACATATTTTCCACCCTGTGTCTACTTTACCTTATTTCTTTTTAATAAGAGTCTGCAATGATTCAGTTTAGAGTCTCCAGCTCTCATACAGAGAAATATATATGAAAGAATGAGCTAGTAAGAAAGCTGTAACACTTTGTCTGAGAATGTGCAACATATTTGGAAATGGAGAATAGTTTTTCCCTTGAGCACTAACTAATTTGTTTATGCTAACCACATTTTTTATCAAAAGCAAAACTATGGTTCTTTTAGATGAGTGATATGAACTATCATTTTAAGATTGTCTGTGATATGGCTTCTTACTCCATTAAATTGCAACTACCTGGCTTGTAATATTCATTTTCGTATACCCACATCTTTTGGCTCCTAAGAATTGCTTCATACAGATGGTGTACTGTATGCATGTAGTGGTTTTTAAAAATGAAGTCTGCTATGCTTCCTGGACTGTTTATTTCCAAAGGATAGAGAACAGATGATGGTTTTCTACATGGAAGAGAGAGAGAGAGAGAGAGAGAGAGAGAGAGAGAGAGAGAGAGAGTGTGTGTGAGTGTGGGGGGGTGGACAACACACACACACACACACACCAGGTGTTTTTGCCAAGTAGGAACTTTTCCCACATTAGTATTTAAGGAGTAGAGTTTAATGAAAGTGTTTAAGAGAGTTAAATACCTTTACACTTTATACAAATTAGATGTGCTGAGGTGTAATGAACATTTTTAGTATTTAAAAGTAACACATTTAATGGTTTTATATTTGCTTATTTTGTAGTCTCTTAGGTTTTATTTTTTCATTAATAATAGTCTGCTGTGTAAAGAATATATAGGAATCTAAATAAGATGAGATATAACTACTTCTACAGGGATTTAGATGAACATTAACATGTTAAAGGTGCCATAGAAAACTAAATACATAGTATAGGGAATGCATAATCTGGAAATGTTTAGGAGCAGTGCAGTCAATGTTAAGGGTACTATGTTGGACAACATCTAAGGCTCAGATTGACAGTATTTATTTGCTGAAAACTTTTTTGGGAAATAGAGTGCCTTTTTGGAATATTTTTGTATCTCCTGATCTATACTCCCATCCCTCTCTGCTTCTTGATTTAAGTATGTTCTCTTACCTGGCCATTTGCTTGCTTCTTCCACTGAATTCTTGGGAAGCGTATACTAGGCCTATAACTTCTGCTCCCAAATGTGCATCAGTTTATTAGACCAACCAGCTGTCTTTCCTGATCCATTTATATTTTGGAAATGTTTACATCCTTTTGGTCTAAGCCAGTATCCCCACTTATCAGAGGGATAATTATAGTCTCTCACTGTTTTTTCCACTATGTTTTGGTAACATTTGGATGTTGTGGCTGTGATGGTCCAGAAATGTTGGGAGAGGTAAGGATTTTTGTGGGTGATATCTTTTATGGGCCAGTTTTGTAGTTGGTATGGACTTAGGCAAACATTCCTTTTCAGGTCTGAGGAATGAAGCAGGCACAGCTATGATTAGAAACAATTAACAAAAGAAAAAACAGCTTGATTAGTGGAGATCAAGAACTTTCAAAAAGATAAGAGAGTAATTATCACCTCTATAGTGAAGAAAGATTTTCAGGACATTTTTCAAGACAGAACTACCACTCCCTTTTGGACCTCACTCTCCTTGTGCTCATGGGAAATTTACAAAACACCTTTAAAAGGTGAGACTAAGAACAAAGTAGGAAGAACACAGCAATAAAAAGGGAAAAATGTGGCAAAGTTGTCAAAAATATTGAGCTGTGCCATTGTAACTTGCATAAATGTGTTGTAAATTGAACTTGCCTGATTAAATCCCTTCATTTTGCTTTCCAAACTTAATATAGAAAGGGCAAGGAAGTCTGGGTAGAGGCTAAAGATTTGACTTCAGATTGAATTTGGATATATGAGTTTGATTCAGCCCTCAAACTTATAATATTCATAACATTTTAGAAAGTTTAGCTGCTTGTAACATAGCTTCCCAATCTTCTACTCTTGAACTTTATTGCTGTTCCTTTTGTTCCAGAATAGCATTTGGTCTGTTTTATTTCCCAGCTTTGGAAAAAGACTAGTTGCTTAATCCAACAAAAGAGCTCTCTGTCCTGGCAAGAGCTGAAAGTTCAAATGGTCTGCTGGCCTTGTGGTGAAAATATATCGTCATCTGGCAGGCTGTGCACAAACTTTACTTTGTTTATGGAGACAATTTTTGTTGATCTTTTCATTCAGAGGAAAACTGAAAATCACTTGGCAGCACTTGCAAACAGGTGAAAGAGAGAGGGATGGATAGCAAAAATTAGCTTTACAAAAAGTTTTTGCATGTACACTTCATTTATTTCCTGTTGAAGCTCTGTGCCATGCCAATCCCTTACCTAGTGCTTGGAGTTTCATTCATAGTCAGGGAAAGATATATTCAAAATAACTCCTGTATTCTAAAATTGGGAATCTGTCCAGAGACACTTGAAGTCTAAACTCTGTTAAATGTGGAAGTTTAAAAAATAATCTTAATAAAGTGCCATAGCTTTTGCAGTAGATTGGAAAGTGCTGTATGATCCAGTTCTACTGAGAATCTTCTAAAAGCAGCAGAACAGCTATGACTTCACCCGTTGCTATGGAAGTAGCACTATTGGTCATTGCTACTTGAAATTTCTCTCCATAAAAGCACAGGTCTTGCTGCATCCTAAAATAAATAAGTACTTCTAGAACTATACATTATAGTGGATTTATTTTTAGTTTAATTTTTTACTCTAGTAAATAAATGTTCTATTTCTCTATATTCTTCCAAACGATTTATGAGAATACAATATATTAGTTCTAGTGTTTCAGTAGCTTGTAAGATTGAAGCTTTCAGGAGTTTTGCTATTAGTTTCAGAAGGAACAGACTGAAATCCAAAGTTTGTAGTTTCAAAAGTCTCAGGCCATATACAGGCATTAAACGTTTCTACTATGAGAATTGCAGCTCTCCCAGTATAAACCAAGAGTGCACAAACATCCCTTCAGTTTTTCCCAGAGGAAACATGCCTCCTCTGAGAGAGAGATCTTCCCAGTTGACACACGGAAAAATATCCCTTGTGAAAGAGTTGTCTTGGAAGAATGAATACCTCTGTGATGCTTCCTGGCCTGGTTTGGGAAGGCAGTGGAGCACCCGCCTGGTGCTCGGCTGCAATTTAAATCTGAGGAGCCTGGATTAGGGAGGTTCTTATTCCCACTTTCGTGCACTTCTAGCTTTAAATCACCATGCATGCAACCCATCTGGGCTGTTCACGTAGTAATTTTTAAAGCCAGGGGGCTACCTGTTTACATCCCATCCTTTTCCAGGCAGAAGAGAGCACAGGCTGTCACATAATGAGCTCCCTTAAGGAGAGGGCACGTGGCCCAGAGAACAGCCCTCTAGTGCTTCCTAGCTGGGGAGCTCACTTGTATGGCACTCCGTGTCTGGAAAGCATGTGCACTCCAGCTCCTGCCAGGCTATTTTTTCTTGAATTTCACTACTATTTCACTAGAAATTAATGAATGCCTGTCCATGGCCTTAATGTTCTTGGCCTATTCAGATCTTACCTTTTATTTTTATTCCATAAATCTGTACACAGTTATAATCTACACAAGAAATTTTAAGATCTTTTTAACAGCTTGTAGTTTGCAAAATGAAGGATTTGAAATATAAGAGTATGTTTTTGCAAAAGCCCTTGTGTTTTTGTAAAAGGCTGATGGAGTGGGTTCCCTAGTGTGGGGAGCTGTGGGGCTCTCCCTGCCAAGATTCTGGCATATCCCCTGCCCAGCATCTTCCCTTGCTTGTGACTTGTGGGAAAAACACCCTAAAATGCCAGGTTACTGTAAGCCCTGGGGCTCCTTGAGCTCTGTCAGGTTGATGGCCTAGGACCTGGGTTACAGACTCAGTTTTTAGACACCCTGGGGGCACAGGGACCCCAGGAGTGGGGAGAGGCTCCCCAATCCCTAGGTCTCAGCTAAGGAGTCTGTAGGTTGAGCGAGTCAATTGACTCCCTCTGTTTGGCACTTGCAAACTCATGTCTCAGGCTTCCTGTTGGCAGTGGCCTGACTGGGAATAGTGATCAGATCCCCAAAATAGGGCCATCTGCCATGCACACATGGCATAACAGGAGGTGTAGTGGTTTGGATTAGGGATTAGATCCCAATCGTGCCATTAAGTTAGTGTGTGCCAGCTCCAAACCAAAGATCAAAGTACAAACTGGAAGTTTAGTAGAAGGAAGTACAGCGCAATTCAGCAGTAGTTTACAGTGTACATGGATTCTGTGGGAAATTTTCAAGATGGAAGGAGAAGCAGAATGATTGTAGACAGAAAAGGAGCCAGAGGGGCTGTTAATAAGGCTGAAAAAGGAGACCTGCGGGGGGGTCTAGTTGAAGGTTTGGAGGTATGTAGATTTCATAGACATTAGAGCTGGAAGAGACCTTGCAAGATCATCGGGTCCAGCCCCCTGCCCAAGGGGCAGGAAGTCAGCTGGGGTCACATCACCCCAGCAAGATAAGTATCCAAGCATTTCTTAAAGGTATACAGAGTAGGTGCTTGCACCATTCTGGAGGGAGTCTATTCCAGACTCTGGAGACTTGGACAGTAAAGAAGTTTTTCCTTATGTCCAGTCTAAAACAGTCTTCCAGCGGTTTGTGACTGTTAGACCTTGTGTTCCCTTGGGTGCCCTAGTGAACAGATGCTCTCCCAGTTCCTAATGCACACCCTTTATATACTTATAAGCTGCCACCAAGGCACCCCTGAGCCTTTGCTTCTCCAGGCTGAAGAGTCCCATGCCTCTCAGCCTGTCTTCATAAGGCCTGTTCTCTTGACCTCTAATGCACATGGCTGTCCTCTGGAATCTCTCAAGCTTCTCCATGTCCTCTCTAAAGTGTGGAGCCCAGAACTGGATGCAGCCTCACCAAGGCCGAGTAAAGCAGGAAGATGACTTCTTAGGTCTTGCTTGAGATGCACTGGTAGATGCAAGCCAGTTTTATTTGCTTTGCTGGCTGCTACATCGCATTGGTGGCTCATGTTCATCTTGTGGTCAATCCGGACCTCCAAGTCTCTTTTGGTCGTGATGCTATTGAGTGTAGCACTGCCAAGCCTATAAGTATGATGTGGGTTTTTTCTCCTGAGGTGGAGCATCTTGCATTTCTCTGTGTTGAACGTCATAAGGTTTTGATCTGACCACCTTGCAAGCCTGTCCAGGTCAGCCTGAATTGCCAGCCTATCCTCTAGTGTGACCGCATTTCCCCCTAATTTGGTGTCGTTTGTGAATTTAGCCAGTCCGCTTCTGACACCTGAATCCAGATAATTTATGAAAATATTAAAGAGTACTGGTCCAAGTACTAAGCTTTGGGGAATGCCACTGGTCACCATGTGCCTTGTTGACTCTGTTCCATCGACTGTCACTCTCTGGGTCCGATCGTGGAGCCAGTTCCCCAGCCATTGGACTGTAACATTGTTGAGGCCACAATTCCCCAATTTTACCATGAGGACATCATGGGAGACCAAGTCAAAGGCTTTTTTGAAATCTAAATATGACATCAACCTCATGTAAGAGGGGTTAAGAAATAATACCCTTTTTACATACCTCCAAATAGCTGGCAAATAATAGGGAAACATACTAGCAAAGTCAGTCTCATCTCTGGTCTCTTAAAAGGATGATGTCTACAGTTAAGTGGATTAAGTCCGTGCATTAGTTCTCATGGTTACAGCTCTGCTGATGACCCATGCAATGATTAATGTGGCTGCATATGTTAGAAAGTGTGTTTTGGGTGGTTCACGTTTCAGTTTCCTTTTTTAAAAGCTTAGAAAATTAAATACAATAAAACTGTTAAAAGAACATTAAGCTTGCAAGGATCATGGAGCACCTAAAAGCTAGAAAGTGTCAGTGATAAGCTTGCTGAGGCAATCTTTATGTGCCACATCTTTGTGTATGTTAATTTTAATTCAGTCTTTTTTATGTGATTATGCAGTATTTTCTTCTATAGGAACCCTATCTCATTCAGTGTTGGAGCTGACTTTGCAGCCTTTTTTTTAATGCAGTCTTTTCATTGGTGATTGTTTATGATTATTACATAACCTGTTTGTTTTTTTCCTGTTTAGTTTAATTTCAGCAATGATGGCTTAGTCCTCTAGAGAGTTCTAATTTAAGGCAACAAAATAATAAAATTATGAAATACCATGTGAATTTGTTATTATTGTTGTTTTAATCCGTGATTTAGTTGGTTGGTTTTAAAAACTGTATACTTCATTTAATTAGCATATTATGTGGGTGTTTAAAGCTCATGGTTGGATTTATTAAGCTGATTTCTATAGCTGGAACAACAGGAATTGTCTGTATGCCTAACCTCTATTTTGGTTCATGTAACTTTTGAAATTTAAATTTTTCACACATTTATGATGATGATAATTTGCCTGGCTACCACAAAAAGACATCCCATTGAAGCCAATGATAGGTAATGGAGAAACAATTTCAGACTTACACAGGCTTCACGTTTTATGTTTTAATATCAGTAGCAAAATCAATGAGAGTATTGTCTGATTATGGTCTGTAGGATCAAACCCATTAAGTTCTTTCTCACTTCTTCAATTCTTCCATCCATCCAATGGGAAATTAACAGATGGTGATACCTGAGGTTCAACTTCTAGTTTTCTGTCAAGGTTGGTCATGTCACCTTTTTTATATGCGTGCAGTCTCTCTCAGTGTACCGTGGACTATCTGGAAACAGTTTGACTTCTTAAACATGAGAGAGAAAATTCTAGGACAAAATGAATTAGTCATAAGACTTTCATTTTGTCATATAAAAAAATTACAATTGTATGAGTAGGAAATTTTGTGTATTAACTATTTGCTGATCAAAGTGAAAAAGCTTCAAAATTCATTAGGAAGCAAATTGATTAAAATGATATTAGTGATGAATTTTGCAAAGTAATTTTAATATTGGTACATTTGACAACCCCAGTTTTACATTTAAAAAAAAATCAAGTGTGATCATAAATTGTATGGTATTTTTTCCAACTGCCAGTGCAAGAACATATTGTCACATAGGAAAGTTTATAACATAAAATGTAAATCTCTCCTTTTTCCCCAATACAAAATAAATGAAAACTGAAGCATGAAAGCAATAACACCCATTACTTATGCAGACGTATCCATAACAACTAGTACTTACCTCAGTGCTTTTTGCTCAAGGATGATGAACTTATATATACACTGGTTTTTCTCATCAAGGCATACTGTATCCCTTGTGTTTTCATAAAGCACTGTAATTGGAAATAGTCTGACAGAAGCTTTCCAAGTCTTCATCTTGGCAATGAATCTGGCTGCAAAATGATTCTAGTTACATGAAGCATTTGAAACTGTTTATCTCTCACTGCTGGCATTCATTGATTTGTTTGTATTTCTTCAGTGCCTTCCCCAGGCCTATAAAATTCTTTGCACTGCTTCAGCCAGATATTGTGCCAGGAATATGACAGCAAATTCAAATGGAGTGCTGCTTTTTGATTAGTTATAAATACAATTTTTTGTTCTTCTCACCAGCTCTGAGAACCAGTGTCTGAAGTAGTTTGGATTCAATGCTGACAGGTACATTTTAAGTACCAAAGAGAATCTCATGCATCTTATTTACAGTGTTGCACCTTAAAGTTTCTAAGGTTTAATGCTGCTGGCAGTAATATAACTCAACAGTGTTATCCCTTTTCTTCTTCACACTCCAATGTTCAAAACAAAACCTCTCAAAATACTGGTAGACTTGTCCTCACTCTCCCTGTGGATCCTGGCTTTCATCAGCAGATGTACAAAAATGTTCACTGAGTTTCTTGGCTTGTTTTTGTTTGCCTGTTTTCTTTGGGTAGAGTTGGGGGTTTGAATTAAAGAAACACTCCTCAGCACGAAATTCTTGAGAGGTAAATACAGGATGCATGTCAGCTTCCTTTATCAGGGCTCATATTCTAAAAGTATGAGTAAAGATTCATGTAGACCAGTGGGAAGCTCTCTGTTATTCTGCCAGGCAAATAAATAAAAGAAAAAGTCATTGCCCTGACAAACTTGATATCTAAGGCTGGCAAAAACTGAGAGGAGGCAGAACTATTAATTTTATTTTACCCACTGGGGCTTGGAGAGTGAACTCTGTGCCAAATTGGGAAACTGAACCATAGCTCCTGATGCCAGTTCGTTCTACAAGACCATTCTTCTCCAGACTTTTGTGCTTCCCATTTTCAAGATTTGGACCAAAATAATAACCTTTGCTTGCTGTTGAATCTTTTAAACAATTTTAAAAAATGCTAATCTGTATTCTTGTAGCTATTTTAAATAGGAATTGGAAAAGAAAGCATAGATCAGGGTTTGGCAACCTTTGCCCTGCAGGCTGCATCTTGCCCACAAAATGATTGGATCTGGCCTCCAAAGGGCAGTTTTATTTAATGGCATGCTGATTCCTAGCTGCCCAATTCAGCCCATGTTTGGGGCTCTATATTTTGCTAATGGTACAGTGATCCCCTCCAGCCACTCCAGTGTTTCTGCTCTGTGTATAGGTCTGCTCTCCCTCTATCTGCAGTCTCTGGTCACCGTCGGTGCCAAAAAAGCCACTCCAAATTCTCCTTTCCCATGCTTGCTGGCAGCACGACTTTTTGGTTGAGGTTGCATTAGGGGACCCTCCACACAGAGCCAGGACAGCTGGAGCAGCTAGGGGGAACAGTGGCCCATGGCACTTGCTAGGTCATAAGCTGCAGCCTGCCATTAGTAAAAGGTTGCCAACCCCTGGCCTAAATGACCTGAGTGGATTAGTTATCAGCAGGGATCCTGGTTTTCTCTATTTAAAAATTCAGAATACTCTGATTAAAAAAACCCCAAATCTGTTTTTCTGTGATTAAAATGAAATACCATTAATGTGTGTGTGGATGTATCAGTTGAACACAATATTTTATTGATATATTTACAATTTTTAAAAAGTTTGGAAGCGTACCAGTGCCCCAATTATGTTAATAAAATAAATTCTAAATACCTATGAATTTTGGCATTTGATTTTGGGGTTTTTTTATCATAGAAAATCAGAGTTCCCCCTTCGCTCACCAGAATGCAGCTCCAGCTGCAGCTGCCTGCTGTCCCACTGCTTTGTGGTGTTGAGCAGCTTTGATAATGCCAGAGCCCTGCCCCTGCCTGTGCCATTGCCCCTCACTTCCAACCCACAGCCCCCTGGCCCTGCTAGTGTCCCTTACTCCCAACCCACAGCCTCACCCACATCACTGCTGGTGCCTCTCACTCCTGACCCACAGCTCACTGCCCCCCTCAGCCCTGCTGAAGGGAGTGCCCAGCTGCCAGAGCTGGAGGACTAGGGCCAGGGCCCACAGCCCCCCGCAGCACCCAAGCCCTGGCTGCTGCACATGGGAGGTGGCACCTGTTGTGGCCAAAGTGAAGTGTGGAGCCCAGTCCCCCCCTCCCTGGGGTGGCGGGGAGTGGGATGCAGGCTGCCCACTGTGGGGCTGCCTGCCCTACTGCCCTCTCCCTGGAGGCCTCTGTGGCCCAGCAGGTGGGATCTGGCACAGGAGGGTGGAGAGACTCAATGCTGTCACCATTGCCACTGCCACTAGGAGCCCCATGCCAGACCCACTGCTGCGGTGAGGCACCCCCTGCCTGCCCAACAGGAGTGGTGGGGCATGACTTTGTGCTGCAATACCCACTGCTGCAAGGCAGGCAGGGGGCACCTTGCCATGGCAGCTTGACTGGTGTGGGGCTCCCAGCAGTGGTGGTGGCAGCAATGATACTGAACTGCCCTGCTCCACTCTCCCATGATGGATCCCATCTGCTGGGCCATGGAGGCCCCGCAGGGGACACCAGGGTGGGAAGCCCTGAGCCCCACAATAAGCATCCTGCATCTTCCCCACCATGCACACAAATCTAAGGGGCATGTGCTGTGGTGGCAAAGTAGAGGGTGCTACTACACAGAGCCACCTGCCTCACTGTGCCAGGCCCAAAAACCTTGCTTCAGGAATCCCTATGGAGAGCCTACGGCCAGCTGTCCTACTTCCTGGAGAGCACCCTGCCACCACCTGGGCACTGGTCTCTGTTAGGGCTCTGTGCAGCCTGCGGCACACAGGCCCTGTGAACCTTGGGGTTGCTTTGCCCACTGGTAATATTTCTGGGTGCCTCATTCAGCCTGAAGCATCCCAAACATAAACCTCAGGTAAGACTGAGGGAACATAAACAGACAAGCTCTGCTGGTCAAACTGGGAGCAAAAAGGCTTGCCTCTCCCCCTCTACAGTACCACATAAAGGCACACTGTAACCTGATACCTTTATTGATCAGAGGGAGAGTTAGGAGGATAGAACAAGGAAGTCAGAATATGCTTTGAGCAAACATAATCAGTACTTATACAGTCTTGGACATAATAATACTTTTAAAATGCATCTGGCCTAGACATAAATCCTAACTCCTGGCTGATTTCCAGGTCTTTACTTACAGAGAATCATCCAGGCAGTCACCTGGAGGCATGGTGCTTGTTGCTTTTCAAAATGCCCGCCACCAGGAAGAGCGCAAATTCCCCCTCCCCTCTGGAATTTATCCAGCCAGGTCACCTGGTTGACCAGCCTGAACCAAAAAGAAACCAAGCCGGGGGGGGCAGGGTCCACCTGGAATGACCCAAGTGAGAGGCAAAAAGAAAGATTTCTTCACATGTCCCCCCCGCCCCCTTAATTCTCCCCCTCCCTGGGAGTGTGCACAGTGTTGGGGAGCCAGCCCTCTCGTTGCACCCTGGATGAGCCACTCATGGCTCTATCCCACTCCCAGACTGGGTCCCCTCAGGCACTTCCCTACCTGGGCAGCACTCCTAGCCCCAGCTGTTGCCCTACCCCACTTCCTACCTCACCATGGGGACCTCAATCTCCTTCCCCCCTCCCCCTCCCCCCATGGACTTACCTGTAGGCACCTGGGGGAGCTGCTGTCCACTGCCTGGCTATATTGTTGGCCACGTGCACGTGTGCATGTACATATGTCCATAGTGCCCCTGGCTCCTGCTCCCCCCTCAAACAACCTCTTGCAAGCTGGAACTCTGCCAGTCTGAAAGAGGAAATCAGCTGTTTCCTGCATGTTTCTCCTTTAACGGAGAAAATCCATGTTTTTTCATGGCGAACAGAAACCCCAGATTCCTGGTTATCAGCATCAGTTCCCCAGTGACGTGTTCTTGACGTATCATTATCAATTGTTACTTTGTCAGGTTCCTTGGTTTAAAAAAAATAAACTCTATCCTCTCTTTAGTGCTCCAATCTATCTGTTCATAGACATGATACCAGTGTCTGCTCCAGGAGAGCTTAAAAGACACTACCTGAGCCAGTACCATGCAGGCCTGCTACCTTGGAAAAAACTAATAGAGCATTTCCAAATGGGGGTAATTTCTTGTTTTATCCAGCGAGCACACAATTATTTTCTCTTCTTGGGCCCCCTTCTCCACCCTGGATGGTGCAGCGGCAGTCGGCATGAAATAGGGAGAGGAGTTACATGACAAGCATGGGAAAGATGTGAGCATCTTCAAAGACTGACTATTCCTGGTATCATCCCACACACCTCTATTTTGTAGGCCTACCTTTTCACCAGGTTTTCACAGTTTAAATCCTTACATACAAAGCTACTGTTGGCAGTTATCAACCTTTTCAGGCTGTTTGCTGGAATGACCCAGCTTGGGTGAGATTCAGGTGGGTGGGGCCCTAGGACTCAGCCTCTGCTTTTCTCTGTAGCAGGTGTGGTGGAAGCAACCACTGCCAAAATCTGCTGCTGAACACCACTGAAGGCCCACATTTGCAGGTTGGATCAACAGTCACAGGTCAGATCCCACTACGTGGAACGTGTGCTGTCCACACAGATTCCATGACCTGCCTTCCATCCCTGCTAATTGAAGAAGTTTATCTTATGGGAACATGGACACTAAAATAGTGTTGTCTGTGTGGACAGCCCATCTTGAAGAATCACAGTTAACGTAAGATAAGAAACCTTTCCTTTTCTTGTCATGAATGGTCAGTTGGGGAATGAGTCTCCTTTTGACTCTTAAAGTAGGGAGGTAAACTATTATTACTGACCTCTTCTAACCTCTGTGAGCATAGCGAGGTGTGAATTTCTCTAGGTGTGGATATGAAGAACAGAAAAAGGGCTCCAAGCTCCCCATGTCCAGTAAATTGGGGAGAGGAGATTTTTGTAAGTTTTAGCCATCCTAGATTTTTGTTCATTTTAACCCTAGCAATTGGTTTATAACAGTGAAATATTCAGTGCATTCTTTTCAAGGAAAATGACTAGATTTTTAAAGATCTAAAATTCTCATTTGGGTCTCAGGTTTAATGGATATCAGCAACCTTATTTGTATGAGAAGGATTCATACAAACTCATTGCAGTTCATCAGATCTTTTACTACCAGGTAATTAGCTCAACCCTAGTTCATAACAAGAATGACCAAAACCCATTTCTGCCTGATGCTTATTCAAAGGGTTTCTGTGAGATGAGTTTATACTCTGGGTTCATGTCCAGAATCCATGTATCCACATGGCAAAATAAATCAGTTAAAAGCCCTGTTGATCATCCTAATAAAAAGGCCGTGGACTGAATGGGTATGGAGAATGAGCTGTTCTCTGTTCAGCGCACATGAAAAGTAGTCCCTCAGTAAGGGTGCTTGTAGGAGAGTTTGTATTGTCACTGCCAATATTTTATATTTGTTCTGTGAATAAAATGTAGGGCTTCAGTTTTTGCAGCTGTCACTCTTATACCTTTCAACAACATTGAATTCACTTAAAAGATTTTTTTACATTATGTCATGGAAAAGGAGATACAAGTATACTGAGGAGGTGTGAAGCAAGGGCAATAGCCCTACTGCAGAGCACAATTTCTGAGTTGATGCAGTGGAAAACCTGTGCTAAGTGGTGCCTGAAGCTTTTATGACTTAGCCAAACTGAGGCCCTTGATTTAACTGCTTCATATTAACATGCGCATTACCCATACAGAAAAATACTATTGAATTCATCATCAGTACTTGGCATCAACAGATTCCAACTTGTTTGCTTATGTGTAGGTTTTTTTCTCCTCCTGAAAAAAAAATCTATTTAAAGTACTTATTAAAATTAGTCTATTTATGTTTCTGGCTTCTGAACTAGAGAGGGCAAGGGAATCCTGGAACATGCAGCTTTCACTGTCTTATGGGGCTTCTAAGCTTCTCATTTTCAGCTTATAGCCAAAGAGTCTGCCAGTCTTTTTGCTTGAGATGGTTTAAGGAAGGGGTGGGCAAAATACAGCCTGTGAACCAGATCTAGCCCACCAAGGGTTTTTATCCAGCCTGTGACAGGTCCCTTGGCGTGGGAGGAAGCCCTGATCATGGCACGTATAGCCAATCCCACCACCCTCGCCCGCATTAGGGCTGGGGAAGTACAGCAGCTGGATTCCACTTCCCTGCAGCCCCAGCTGTGGTGGCTCCTTCTGCCTGCCACTACTGCCAGACCTGGCCCCACTATCCAGGCACCCCAGGCCTTCTACCCCACACAGCCTCGGGTGTGCCAGATGGAGCAGGCGGGCAGGGTCTCCATGGAGATCCCTACAGCCAGGGCGTGCTCGGCCGGGTGGATGGGATGGGGCCACAGGTGGGCAGGGAGCAACATCTGGGAGCAGGATGGCCAGGTGGGGCTGGGACTGAGGGCAAATTCACAGGGTGGTGACAGCGCAGGACTGGGGCCCAAGGCAGAGCTACAATCTGCTGCCTGCATGTCCCTGCAATGGGTGCCAGTTCTGCAGGCAGCGGTATGCCAGGAGCAGATCGCGGCTCTGCCTGGGCCCCCTGCGCTGTTGCTGCCCCACAATCCTGCCCTACAATCCTGGCCCCACCCACCTGTCACACTCCCAGATGCTGCTCTCCACCTGCATCCCCATCCCATCTGCCCTGTTGAGCATGCCCTGCTCATGCGGGTCCTGTGTTAGTCTCCATGAAGACCACAGGATTGCCAGGCAGTGATAGTGCAGGGCTGGGCCCCAGGGTATATCCACTTAGAGAGTTTTTATGAGGTGTCACTGGTTGGGAAAGCACCTCCTCTCCCCCCAGCCCCTGACAGCTCACCAAAACTCCCTAAGTGGCCTTCTGGCCCAAATAATTGCCCACCACTGGTTTAAGATGCTCAGTTCTTAGTCTCTCTCAATTCATATTGCCCTCATCACATCACTTTTCACCATCAGTGATTCTCTTTATCGTCTCATCAGAGTTAACACATAATCTAATGACTGACTTCAGTCAGGATAAATAACAGAGGTGTTAGCAGGCATCCGTGTGCTCTTCTCTGCAGATCAATAACAATCTGCAAGGTAAGAGATGATCACATTCATATAGCATTAAAAAAGGCTATTTGCTGCTGACAGATGTGGGGGGAAAATGTGCTTTACTGGAAGAAGCAGCCCGTTAGTTTGACTCAGCTCTGCAGCATTTGTATAGATCGGGTACTTCAGCAAGGGTTTTGGTGCTTTTATCTAATAGCTGATTGAATCAGCTATTAGATAAAAGCACAGAAAAGCCCCACTAAAGCACCTGATCTATACAGATGTTGGGTGAGCCAGGTCCAACTAAACACAGTGCCTCTTCTGGACATGCCCTGGGCTTGGTGCAGGGATGCACCAAAATTAAAAGTAAAGCACTTAAAAGTAAAGGGGGAGGTTTTTTATGTCTGTAAGCAGCTATAAAGAATAATCAAAACTGTGCTGAGTGGAGATACGTTATTTGAATTAATAGTGGTTTTATGGTGATAGATATAAAATGCTGAAGAAAAGTTGGGTGGAAAGTGTTTGTGCAACTTCTCACACAGTCGTAATATATATATTAATTTTCTCCCACAAAAAGTAAAATTTATTCTGAATTAGACTGCATGTAAAAAATGTTTAAAAATGACTGCAATTACAACAGTCATCTGAGTATAATTGCAATTGAATTTCTTGCACCTGATGTACAGGTGATTTTTTAAAATAAATTCTTTGTCAAGGGAATTGCCTGTTTGAATCTTTTAAATTAATCGTTTGTAAATGATAATCTATCAGAAAAAAAAACATAGTAAAGAATATGTTTGAAAGGTTGTTTTTTTTAGAGACAGATTGACTAATTAAAAAGTGATGTTCAGTGGACTGATCTAACTGGGCAGAGAGAAGGTTTTTTGTGTGGATTTCTTTCATCTATAATCTTATACCTAAAGCAGATGTAAATTGTTGCAAGTTGTTATTTTTAAAGCTGAAAGTAAGCTATTTTCAAAATCCGTGTCATCCTCCTGGATAATCGCATAATGAGTAATATTTCAAAGCTAGTCTGCAATACATCTAACTAACTGCAGTGTTGGCATCTGAATAAAATGCATTCATAAAAATTTCAATTACTCTTAAAGCTAATGAGTTAACATTTTAATGTCTCTATCTCACTCTCTTGTCTGTTCATAGAGATATTTCACTATATGCTTTATATCTCTGTTTTACCGGTAATTATTTTTCTAAATTAAAAATCTCTGATGTCCTTACAATTCCATTGATACAATAAACCTAGTGGGATACTTTTCATACATATGTGGGAAAGTGAAGGAAAATGTCACTTTAGCAACAAATTTGGGATTTAAGATTACAAATAGTTGTTATAAAGGACAGTGACTTTAAAATTCCCAGGCTTTATGACAATAAAAAACAATATCTCTTTAGTGGTTTGATAGTAGTAATATATTGATTCAGATATTGGACAATATTTTAAAGAGTTAAAGATCATCATAGTAAACTGCATTCATATCTAATGTTGAATTAAACACTTTATCTTTGCTCGTCTCGAAATTCACACAAAATGTCTACAGAATGTACGGTAAATCGAAGATTTTTTTATAATTACTGATGTCCACTTTTAGGTGCTGACAAGTAGTAATTGAAAGTTGAGTGAAATAATGGATCCATTAGTGTTTCTGGATTGCCTATAATTAAAATTATACAGACCCTGTAAATATAGTTAATTTAACAGTGTTTCTAAAGTTTTACAGTAGTACCTTTTGAAGTTGTACTGATTTGGCAATGAAGCAGTTGCTTGTCTGGTAGAAAACAGGCATCAAGATTACAAAGTATAACCACTCCATGTGTGCAAAAATATATAAATAAACCTTTCTGACCTTTCACGATTCATGGCTTTGTTTTATTCCCTTAGGAAAGACTGGCACTGATACTGTGTGCTTGACACAAACTATTCATTTTTATAACTTATGTCCTTTATCACAGCCCAAGCAAAATAGGATTGTTGGAGCTTTCCCAAAGAATTTCCCAAATTCTTCAGGTTAATTGTCAAGATAATCCTGCTATACGTGGAGTTGAGCTCATGGTGAATTTACCATGCTTAAGGTCTCCTGTTATTTCAGATGAGATCTGTTACCAGATCTTTCTGGAGTCCTTTTGTGTGAGCATGTAAATCAATAATATCTCAGTGGCCAGTTTCTGTTCAGGTTTTGTGGCCATGAGAGAGAAGCCAAAAGACCTTCCTACACCTCTACCTTGTATCAGATATATGAAAAAACAAAAATTTCTAATGCAATATTTACATTCCAGATTGCATTTGTGGGCACCTTCTCTTAAGTGATAAAAATGCTTAAAATTTTGCTCATTTGATATTAAATCCTTTGAAATGTAAAGAAGTTAATATAATTGATTCTGGCAGACTTGGTGAATGCCTTTCTTTTGGTTTAGTTTGTGCCATGCAACAATGATGTGTATTTTTATGCATTTTGGTCATTTAAACGAGTGTATATGTATTACAGTGAGGACTGTTGTGTGTTCCAACTTTATTCCTGTGAAGAAGGTGATCATTTCACAACAATTTATTCCAATTTCTTTGTCTTTATATTTGGAGATTCATACATATTTATTCTGAATGTAGTATTTTATGACTTCATATCATGATTATAGATGAATATTCATCTATAAAGAATATGCCTGACCTCAAAAACCTCTGTAGTAATGTTAAGGGATCTTGATGAGCTCAGTGATCTGCTTTTACTCAATAATTGATTTTTTTTAAAAGGCTTATGCCTCAATATTTCTATTTCAAATTAAAAAATTAAGTCTTCTTCTCCCTCACCCCAAATGAAAGATTAGTTTGAGGAAAAATAGCCCAGAAGAAACGAGTGCTAAATTGTTCAAGTTCAAGTACATGTTAAAGTGAGTATTATTCTACACTCTCACTTCACTCTAAATTTCCATGCTTATGATTTTAAGACTGAAATGTTACTAAAAGCTTCCTTTTTTCTCTCTGTGCAGGTATTAGAAGCTGATTCTAGCAACCTGGAAGTTTAAAACTACATATAAAAATACTGTACAAGGGTGTATGTACAGACAGCGTCTGGGATGAGCCCTCTGTAACTGCCAGTATTACACAACCAGACCCTGGTAGCATTAGAAGTATAATCTAGGTTTTATGGCTATCAGTCCTGTGATCTGATCACTTGGC
>NW_005842194.1:482776-495971 GCF_000455745.1 Alligator sinensis
ATTATGAATATATATATTATATAAAGTATGCACCCTCTTCCTTTATTATATATATATTCAAATGTTTTTAGTTTTTTTTCAAATGAATGAGAATGCCTAAAGGTTTAATGCTCTGCCAGTTTTTCAAATGAAAACAAATCCTTTGTCAATGACTTTGAGCCTAAAACCATGTCTATAAGGAACACCTTCTGTTTTTCCTTCACTCAGAAAACTAAAAAGAGACTCCAGTCAATTAAAAAATAGATATTTTCATTTGTGTTTCAAATATTAACTCTGAGGCAAAGCTGATGAAAACAGTAACCTGTACTGGAGATGCTGGGACAACCTCAGTTAGAGCAGCTGATTATAACTGTACTGAAATTCCCAGTGGTTTTGTTCTTCCTATAATAATTCTGCAACCAACTCTCCCCTGCCTTTAACACATTCCATAATTTTAAAAGATGGGATTTACAAACAAACCTGAAAGGGTTAGATCATATATCAAAGCGTATATAACATATTCCTTACCGCTATTCAGGCAATGAGTTTTCTTTATATAAAATTATAGGATCTTTTCCTACATCTTTCTTTCACTGCCCTTCTCCCGCTTGGTATACTTTGAGTGTTATAATAATGCTGACCACAAGGTGCCACTATGGTATCATCACTAGTGGAAATGAAGCTGAACCCAGTGACTTTCCTGAGCCTAAAACTCTGTTGGCTTGGGTTTTTTTCCATTTTTGTGTCTGATTCTGAGGACCCTCTAACATAATTAAGTAATTATTAATTAAAACATTTATAAGAGTAAACTGTAAAATTAGAAAACCCATATATTTAAATAGTTGATATTCTTCCTTGTGCTGAAAATACTTTATAGACTGTCAAAATTTAATACATTTTAAAACCTGATATATTTTTCATCATTATTTGTATTATTTTCTGCATTGTATTGAACTCATTTTGGGCAGTGAATAGACTTGTTAATTCCTTCTTATTTTGAGTCACTAACATTTGATTTTTATTCACATTATATCCTAAATGCTTTATTTGGTATGCACTGTTTGCGTGAATATTTTAAATCCATAGTATTTTTCTTTACTTTTTTTTAAAATCAACTGTCCACAAAAAAGCTATATGCACAGGCATCTTTCCTTTTGACTCTTAGTAAGGACCTTATTTTTAAGTCATTAAACCAGCGTTTCCCAACCTTTTTCACCCCATGGCACACTTATATGGCCTCCCCCACCCCATGGCACACTAGCCGAGTGGGGGGAAGTGGGAGTAGTGAGTGGCTGAATGCCGCAGACCGGGGAGGGTGGGGGTAGCAAGTGGTAGAACACCGCCGAGTGGTGGGAAGTGAGTGGCACAGCATTTGAATCACTGGCTGGAGCCACGCTCCCCACCCCCGGGTCTGTCTGTCTGCCCACAGCAGCAGCAGGTTGGGGACATGGCTCCAGCCCAAAATGCCGCAGCACGCCTGGACGTGCCTGATGACACACCAGTGTGCCATGGCAAACCAGTTGGAAAATGCTGCCTTAAACTACAGTCATCACTCTCAGCTATTGAACCTTTCAAAAACAGCATTACAGCAAAGTCTGCACTCTTTCTGCTACTTTTACAGTCAGTAGGGCTAGGGACAGACATTACACATAAACTGGTTTAAATGATCAGAAACTGGTTTAAACCTGTAACAGAACAGAAGCTCAGTGCACATAAACCAGTTTAAAAATGGCTGAAACTGGTTTAAGATAAATCTGGTTAAATGTAGTATCAGACTTCACTGATTTGGGTCACACCAGTTTATGAAACTTCTGTCCCAGGCCCCTTCCTGGTCCAAGTTTAATCACAGTCCCCCAGCATCCCAGCATGCTTTCCAGTTCTGGGCTGGGCTGTGCTGTCTGCTGCAGAGAGCAGGGCTGCCTCCACCCCCCTGCTCCCTAGCTGGAGCAGTGAGGGCTAGCTGACAAGGTGCTGGGGAGCGGGGCAGGGAGGCAAGCCCAGCTGGGGATGCAGCCCAGCCTGTAACAGGGAGACTGCCCTCTCCCAGGCAAACCGCAGCTGGGGTCTGGGCCCAAGGAGCAGGGGTTAAACACCCCTTCCCCTGCTCAAACTTACTGCTGGCTGCAACTGTGGACTACAAATCCCAGAGTCACCTGAAAGCAGGAAGAGGAAGCAATAAGCAACCCTGCACAGTTCTGCTACTGTGATTCTGGACTGCAAATCCCAAAGACCTTTGGGGCCAGCAGGAAGAGGAAGTGAACACAGTCAGAGAGCTGTACTCTAGTGCCTCTGGCTTCTGGCCTGAGCCACTCCAGGCATGTGGCTGCATTTCTTGAGTCAAAGGTAAATGTCTGTTCACTTCTGTTTCAATTTCATCTGTGCATTTTAGACTAACCTGCAAAGACTGAATTGATTCAGCCTCGGGCTTTTTGACCATCTGTATGTAGCCTAGGAGTCGGTAACTGATGACGATGTAACAGTAACCTTGATGATGGCTTCAACTCTGCTTCTTCCATTTGAACCACAGACAGCTTGGAGTTTTTTATATCAGCTTTAAATGGATTCCATGCTAATAAAAAGAACCAGAATGACTGCTATATAAACATGAAGTCCTCTACTTGAAGAACCAGCTATAGCATAAGCAGAGGCAATTTAAGACTTCTTTTTAACCTATTTCCTCTTTCTGGGTTTCATAGCTGATGTGAAAGAACTATACAGATAAAAACACAGTGGAGCTTTGGCATTTTGTTGAGGCTGCAACTTACTGGTGTCAGTTTTGATAGAGTGGTTTCTTCCCATCCTGTAAACTTGGATTTACTAGGAACTGAAGTGAAATCACCAAATCAATTCACATAAGGCACCAAACAGCTGCTGGCCTTGATTTAAACTGGTAATCTTAAAGTTAAATGATCTTTAGTGCATTATCTACATGAAGAGGGTTTATCCTTGAATATTTTTTTCAAGAACTACTACAGAAGTTGCACAAATGCTAGAAAAGCAGTGTCGTTAATACTATTATTTGAACAGAGCTGTGACAGTTTGTCAAACTTGAGGCTGTGCTCTGCAGCAAGAGTTAGTTGTTGTCCCGGTGAATGCACTTTCATAAAGGTGGCACTACATCTTCCCATCATCCTAAATAAAATAGATGCCGATTTATCTGTCAGCAGATAGAGTTCTGTTTAATATGAAACAGTGGTTCCACAAGATTTTGTAATGATGTTTTTTTCTGTAAAAGAAAAAAAGGAGAGAGATTTGGAACAAAGTCACTGATATCTGTGTGTTTAACAGGTACTTGTGTTTAGTTTTGGATCTGACACAGTAGTTGTGGTCAGGCCTTGGAAGAGTTATTTCCAGTAAAGTGTATTTCCATTCTTTCATGGAGAATGAGAGGGATAGGAATGCAGTAATCAGAGACTTACATGTGCAAAGAGGGTGACCGTATAGGTATTTAGCATCCAAAGAACTGGCTTGATTTGCATCATGATGAATGCATCTACACCATGCACTTTAATGCGCAGTAGACTATTTTACTGTGTATTAAAGCATCACATAAAAAACCGTGACATTACAATAATGTGCAGTAAAATAGTCTACTGCGCATTGTGTTACTAAAAAAGGATGCAGATGCTCTATTGTGCATCAACACAGCCCTAGTGCTCATTTAGTACCTTACATTGGAGGTACTAAATTTAATGCACATTAGAAAAAGCGCTTTAATGCACATGTAGATGTGACCGTTGTTTTCTTTCTTCTTCTTCCTTCCCTCATCCCTGTATTACTAGTTGCCATCTCCTGGACAGACCATGTGAGGTTGGCAATCTATGTCCCACAGGCCAAATCCAGCCTGCTGAGCTGGACCTTTGGCAGTGCTTGGTGGCAGGGCAAGGGAGTGCTGCGCCCAGGTGGCTGGTTACTTTCTTGTGCCATGCTGTAGCTGGCCAAACCCAAGCTGAGCCATTCTGGCTAGCCATTGGGGAAATATGGTTGCGGAGCACTAATCCTAAGGCAACAGACTGGCTTCCTACGTTGTGAAGCAAAATACAAACTCTTTCTTTCTGATGTGCTGAAGGCCTTTTTTTAGCATGTGTGTCAATAAACAGAAAATAATTTCTAGGTCAATAAGATTTCCATTTTGCATTCAGGAAAAACTGGAGGGATTTACCATGTGAAATATTACCCACCTTTGCCTTTAGCAGTTCTTTTCAGTTTTGCAAGCCAAAATTAGAAGTGACCTGTTTTCAATGACAGATCAAAATTTAGTGCTATGTTGATAGTCTAAAACGAAGATCTTTTGACATTACAGATGAAATATGCACCACTCTGGTTCAGTTGTAGTTTAGTTAACCATAGAGTTGAGATTTAATTAAATTATTTTAACTCCTGGAGATCATTACTATTTTGGGGAACAAATCCTTTAAGTATCAGAACTGTCAAGATGTATATCTTAAACATGATTTAAATTAATATTGTTTGATTTATTCTAGACTTTTAAGCCAGGTTTCCATTATTAAAACGATACTCAAACAAGCTCTTGAGTATTTAAGCAAAAAAAATTAAAACATGACTATAAATTTTGTATTTTTAATAGGATGCCCAACTGTTGTGAAATAATTGCCTGCTGCTTATCCTAGAGTGAGAGTAGATAGTCATTTTAAGTAGCAATTATTCCATTTTTTAGTTGCGCAGAAGTATATTTTATGTAAAAAAACCGAAGAAATAAATAATAAATTGCAGAAGACTGGAGATAATGGATAGAGAATTTCAAAATTCTGAGAGAACCTGTCTTCCCACTGAATTCGGTAGGTCTCTGCAAGGATTTGGGGATCTGCCTAGAAAATACTGGCAGCAGGACTAGCTTTGTAGCAGAGCAAACCACAAAATTGATGAGTGATCAACTAGCGTTTTACATCAAGAAGCTAGAAAGTTGTTTTGACATTAAGTCGGATCTTATGGCTGGGGCTGTTTAGTGGAGATGGATAATGGTGATACAGTGCGTAACTAGATTCGTAGATTGTAAGGGGCTAGAAGGGACCTTGCAAAATCATTGGGTCCAGCTCCTTGGCACTAGGCAGGAAAGACAACTGGGATCAGGTGACCCCAGCAAGGTGACTGTCCAGTCTCCTCTTGAAGATTTCCAGAGTAGGTGATTGCACCAACTCCGGAGGGAGTTCATTCCACAGTCTGAACACCCTCTGGGACAAGTGCCCACCGTTCTTGTCTCTGTGAAAAAGAGGCACTTGTTGATTCACTCTTATTTTGTTTGTTTGTTTGGAGACAGAGCTAAAAGATAACTGCATTATTATAGGATAATGCGATATCCTATAATGTTGTATTTGCCCTTTTAAATAAAAATAATTTGGGAATTTCAGATTTTTTAATTTATCTTCATACTTAAATATATTTGGAAGACTGTATATATCAGAAAAAAGAAAGGGCAAGTGATGGTGTAGCTGGAAGAAAGGGCAAGTGATGATGTAGCTGGAGCAAAAACATTATATTCATCTGTCAGCAATTTTAGAGGGTGACAACTTCATATAAATTTTATTGTGTTTGGTTATCTTTTTGGAAGTTGATGAGAACTTGTATTTTCATATATTTTAATTTATTTTTAAGTAATACCCAATATGGATATTTCAGTTAGCCTTTGACATGGATATGAAAAACTTGGTATTTTAGTAAAATGGCTCCCTAACTTTTGGTTCCAGTCTTCAGTATAGTCCAGTGTATCAGCAGTAATTGGTTGTATCTGAACTATATAAAGTTGAATAGGCTTAACCATTTTTTTTTTTTTTTTTTTTAAATAAAGTCCCAGAAGATTCATTTCTCTTTTTTTCTGTAAGGACCTTTCCAACTGTGAGTGTGTCTCTTGTCTGTTGACTTGATTAATGAATATTTTACCCACTAAAAGTAGCCATTAATTATTGCCTTGGGTAGCAGCAATAATTATATGTTTCAAATAAAAACTAATTAACATAATAAGTGGAGAAGCATCATAGCTTATGAAGTGCACTTGCGGTTAGCTACATCTAGAAGATCATGAGAAGTCAATATGTGACATTTGTATCTCTGCAGCTATTTACCAGCAATTACTTTCCATTTGAATGGAAATTAAGGTTCCAGTTTACAGTATCATTTATAATAATCTCAGACATGAGATGCTGAGGGTATTACTATGGTGTGTATAGCATATAATATTCTCATATATAAAGGCCATCACTATTTTATTAAACTTATTTTTCTGAGTATGTTCCTTTTTTTAATTAAAATCAACAATTTTTTTTTCTTTTTGTAAACCTGCTGCCTTTGTTCAGCTTGAAGCTTCTGTAAATCAACAGCCTTAAGTCAGTGGAATTACTGTACACCAGTATAGAATAGGTACAAAAAGTGGGTAGAACAATATCTAATATATCCATTGCCTGCGAACATCTTTAGCCATGGTTATTCTTCATGTTTTCTGTGTCCTTTTTTCATTTGTCTAATTTCTCTGCATGTGTGCGCAAGCAAACAAATATATGTGCTTACACATCACTGATCGTGATTGTTTCTAAGGGATAATGCAAAGAGGGGCCTGCTATCCCAAATCAAAGTGGCAACCTACTGTCATATTCTGATGACCCTATTCCTTACTACACGGATTTCTTGCAGAATGTAGAAACACTTCAGTAGGATGATCCTCTACCCATTAATTCATAATTACGCACACATATTTGTTACTGTCTAATTTCAATTAACCCAAAAAGGATTTTCAGGGCAGATGAGGGAGAAATTGTAATTTTTTCATAGGAAAGAACTCTCTTCAAGACAGAAGATCATCACAGTTAGGAGACCACAGTATAATAGGAGAGTGCATTTGAAGCAAACAAATGAAGACATGACTGAGTTGATAAATGTTTAGGTTGAATACTACTGTCTTGCCCTTGTTTGTACGTAGTGTTGTTTATATATAATAGACAGTGCGGGAGAGTTATGCACACTCTCATTTTTCACTTTAATTGCCTGTTTGAAGATAGTATGACAGTTCCAAAGGTTCCTTTTAGTTACATTGTTCAGTTCTAAGGAGCAGCATGGTCAATTATTAGTGAGCAATAATTAAGCTAATTGCAGGATTTTGAAACTTTTAAACAATCATAATCCGTGATTTGACCTGATTCTTTTTTTCCATACTGCACCGGTGTTGTCAGCAACTGAAGAATTACTATACTGCTTGTACAGTTTCAATATGTATTATCACAAACAATTCTAACAAAATAGGTATTAATTAATGAAAGTGTCATGAATCTTTAGTATCTTGTTATATGTTTTTGGTGACCTTGTAAACAAAATTTTCTAAAAAATATTAAGTGAACTGTCCTGTTCTGTTGCTGAACCGCCAGTTAATCAGTAAAAATGATTTTGTATTACATTAGCATTTTGAGATGTACTCAGAGCTCTGTTATGATAGGCATTGTAGAAACTAAAAGAGAGTCCACTGCCTTACAGAGCTTATGGTCTATGAGAGAGTGATTGCCCTATTTACTAATGGTACTACCTGTGAACAAAATAAGGTACTTCCCATTTATTATAAGCATATAGATATGCTTATACATATATAAAATTATTTGAAATGGCACATAGTATCTAATGAAATAGACTGTACCCTACAAAAGCTCATGCCTCTCTGAACTAGTTACTCTCAGGCCTCTGGCAGATGTTAAAATAATGCTGTGATTTGGATCTGAGGAATTTTATGCCTCATTGCAAACATTGTGTCCTGTCATGCCAGGCATAAAAGTCCTCAAATCTTAATCACAAGACTGCCAGGGATGAACTGGGATTTAGGGCTTCACCTAACCCAATCCTGTGGATCAGATGTCTATGTCCCAGACACTAGGGCTGCCTCACACTCAATACCAATACTTAGCTTGATCTCCTGAAAAAATATCCAGCTTCTTGATGGGTATAACTGTAGTATGTATTGAGAGGTTGTTAGATTGAAGTCAGGCAGAAGGTAGGGCAGGGTGGCACCTT
Organism: Alligator sinensis; assembly: GCF_000455745.1. Taxonomy (NCBI): domain Eukaryota; kingdom Metazoa; phylum Chordata; order Crocodylia; family Alligatoridae; genus Alligator; species Alligator sinensis. The sequence goes on from NW_005842194.1 coordinate 490,763, forward strand.
AGGGCCGTGGCAGAAGCTAACTGACCATAAATTGCAACATGCCACATGTTCAGCCAATTTATGACGCCATAAAGTGACAAACCAGTCACAAAGATGTTCCACATACAACCTTTTTGTAGCTGGTGTATATGGCACCTTAAACTAAATGTGTGGCAAGTGTCCCAGACCTGGGGCTATCCTGATTAGTTCTCAGAAACCATGTCAAAAGTTATGCAAAAAGTGAACTACTGTAGGACTTGATGCTGTTGTTACTTTTTTTCCCCACCACCAACAAACTGTTCTTTACTCTCCTATATAGTCACTCCTGTTCTTTTCATAACATCACAGCCTAGTCTATGACTGGCTTTAGATACTACATTAATATAGATAAATGATTATAAATGTTTAGGATGTATCCTCCTTTTTTCCCCATAACTTTCCCCCTTTCCTGAGAAATCCTTGCAATTGTTGCATCTACAAAGCTCCCATTTACTTTAGAATAAAATTTCAAGAGGATTATGTAGCTTCCTTTTGGAGGATGTCCATATATAGAAGTTATGCAGTTGGATGTGAATTTAACAGTCCACTAGCTTTCAGTACTACATACTGTTTTCCTATGGGGACACACTCAGTTCATGCTAGTAGTGACTCTTCTGTGTTGTTTATGAAGCTTGAATAAACTGTGGCTCATAGCGCCACTGTAGGAGAATATTAAGATTGTCCACATGGACTACTGGTAAATATTATTTACTGCACTGTTAACTCATCTTTATTTGCTTATGTACAGTTTTCCAGCTGGAAAAGCCTTTGAATAAGGATCATAACACTGTTTCCACTTTTTCTGTTACCTTGTTCTTGAAATCAGTCAGTCCTATTTTCCATTCCACGTGTAGATTTTTCAGAAACTTTGGCTAGTGCAGAATGTTGCTACTCCTTTGTTAAGATGTAATTTGTGCAACAAACATACTGTGGCTGTGTTCTGCAGGCTGCACTTGTTTTCTGGGTAGAGTTTTTAAATTTTTATCTTTGACCTATAAAGCTCTACCTGGTTAACTTCCTGACTGCATTTGAAGACAAGTCTTGTTCTTGTATGGTAATGTGGCAATTTCAAGCACTTGAGTGGGCGGAAATCTTCCCAGAAAACTGGCAGATGGGTATTTTCCTCCCTATTGTTCCAAAAATGTTCTGATTTCTCAATTTGCACAGCATATATGCAAAACCTGTCTGTTTTTCAATTTTTTTTTTAATTGAAGGGTTGATAGTTAAGAAAGTATGTTTTTTGTAGTAAATGTAGAAGTGTTTTTCACGTATTCTGTGATCTGAAGGGAGATAATTTATTCGTGTTGGAGACTTTTCATGATGAAATATGCTTGGGAGTGTAAAGGTTTGGGCTGAAATTTGAGAAACAAAAATAAATTTAACGTCTTTTGTCTGAGTTTGCTGTCAACACAGTTTTTTACAGGAATCCATAGGAATTTTGTGTGCACAACCATTGTGGATATCTTAAGGTCATGATGTCTCTATTTCATGAATTGTTATTTCACGTATAGGTTTGCTGATGCTGAAGTATGACTTGAATCAAATACAGCTCAGTTCACAGTAAAATCCATAGCTTTATCAGTCATCCATCATATGAAAGCTTGTCCTTTAGATGCAACAGTCTAGTATCTATTCTTTCTATCTTACATTTTCAAATGTAGCCCAACCAAATGATGACTGATAAATTCACAAGATTACATCCTTTTGTCACAACCCAAAGGGTGTGATTTTTGTTTTTGTGCGCTTTGGCACTGCTAAATTGTTCCCGCTAAATTACAGCTTCTTTGGACAGTGGAGTTTTCTGCTGCAAAAGAGAACCCCGGTGCAAGGGAAAATTTCCCGCCAATTTGAAGCTTTCTTTGCAGGGTGCATTTCTTTGTTGCAGCACAGAAATGCTCGTTGCAAAGAGTTCCCGCCATTTGTATGCTAATTAGAGTCCCATTATTGGCCAGTTCTAAATTATTCACACGTGGCGGCTAGTGATTGGCTTGCTAGCCGTATAAAAGGCTTGAGTGGTTTCCGCCCAAGTTGGAGGACTCCACGAACAAGGGAGGAGGAGACTTCATGCTGTGTGAAGATCTCTAAGCGCTGCGGATCCCTACGGACCCAGTGCATTTAAAGCAGGCAACGGAGGTCTGATCAACCTCTAGCCTCTCCCCGTCGCCGAGCTCAATCCAGACGTATCCCTTCCCGTGCACAAGAGAACCGGACCCACGGAGCCTAGCAAACTTCGTGTGAGTGAGTGAACAGAAGAACCCACAGAGCCTAGCAAACTTCGTGTGAGCCCTTACGACTGGCCTCAGAGCTCTTCTACCCAGGTTCGAATCCTGCAGGTTTATTTTCCCATCACCGAAACACTTTGCGACGTACCCTCGTATTTTTCATCTTCCCGTCGCCGGAACCCTTTGCGACGTACCCTCGTGCCCTGCAGGTTCGAGTTTTGTTTTCTTTTCTGTCTGTAACCACAACTCAAGCAGGATTTCCAGCCTACACCACTGCCATCTCGGTGTAAGTAAACAATCTTTAAAACTACCGATACGCGTTTGTGCCTAATTCCAGCTCGACGGCCTTCCCTCTCCGACCCGGCGTGCCCGGGCTGCTGGCCCAAGGCTGAATCAGTCGCGCATTCACTTTTGATTTCGGAAATGCCCGCACACCTTTAAGCATGCAATTGTTCCCATGGAACCAGAGTTGTTTCAGATTCCTGGCCTTTGCCCTCTAATCTTCTATCTCAGTTTGGGCTGTTTTTGTGTAGAGCATTGCTGCCAGGGACCATCATTCCATATTGAAAGAGGAGGGCAGGCATAGCAGTTTGCTCCATGTAGTGCAATTTTAGGTGCAGCAGTTCCTGCCAAATTGCCCATGAAACTCTCAGGTGAGCAAATTTTAGAAAACAGACTGAAAATCTATAAGCTGGTTTTTTGCCTACTGAAAATGATTAGGATTTTGCTAACATTGGCAAACTGTAGCTTTCCTTGATCTTACTCTTGCAGTTTATAAAAACACCTGAATAATGCTGCCTCTGGAATTCACATTGGAAAGTCTGCAGTGACTTCCTTGTAATGGAAATTTTGTCTTGGGAACAGTTTCAAATAACATGCCTTAAAAAGTTAGGAAAAGCTGATAAATTCAATGTCCATTTAAGAATAATTGTGGACTTTTGATAAAGCCAACAAAAATATTTGTTTTGGCATACATTAGTTAAAGCAAACTACCTTCTAGAGAAGGAAGGGTAGATTTTAACTAATTAGCTGAGCTAACTTTATGTATCAGCCAGTTCTTTAAGGCCAAGTGAAATACAGCACAGACATTCTAAGTAAAGTTGATGCTGGGTGGTGCTTGAGTGAAAACATGTGTATGAATATTCATCAAACAAAATCAATAGTTAATTTGGATATACTTTCTATTCAGAATGATCTACAATAATACTTTGTGTTTTTGTGTTATAATTGATTTACTGACTAAATCAGGAGGTAGGATAGTCATAAAGGTGTAAGTGATTTAGGAGCACAGATCCTGTGGTGTAGAAAGCCAGTGGTCTGTCTGCTTCTGAGCTGAATTGCTTAGAATTTTTAAACATGCCATATAGAAACTTTATTTTCTAAGTAACTGGAGTAATTTTCATATTCCTAAGATTTAACAGAAAAATAAAGCAATTTTCAATTCTAAAAACTGGAAAATGTTTAGGGTTGTTGGGGTTTTTTCATGAATGTCCAGCTCATGTAATAGAATGATTGGTAGCCATGAAAATGGATATTTTTCAAATTCAATCTCTAAAGTAGGTGGCCTGATGTTTCAGGGATGCTTAGTACCATTGAGTTATGTAAGAGTTAAGAGTTGCATGCTTTTGAAAACTGGGCTTTTTATTTTTCCCTTGATTATAGATTTTGGTACCAAACTTTAGGCACCCAACTTTTAATATCTTGACTTGAATTCCTCTGCTTAGGCATCATATGCACTGTGTAGACAGCAGTAGTGTAAGTTTCTTCAACTCAGTGCTACATGGGACTACCTGTAGAAAAGGGATTCATTCTGGTTCCCTTTGGTCCTTCCTTTTTCTTTGGAGACTGCCATAATGAAACTAGTTATGGTGGTAGTTTCATAATGACAATACTTGATCATGAAGAACTGGAATTAAGTTCAACTCCATTCAGGGGTAACAACAAGGGAGCTTGAGGTTGGAGTCTGTGGTTCAGTGAACTACCAGTGTTTCTTTCACCAGCAGTCGCACCTAATTCTTTACTGCCTTCCACCTTGAATAGTCATTTCTACCTTTGAGTAGAATATTTTATCATTGTAAAATGCTACCATTGTAATTTGGCAGTATTTTCCACTCACTCTTTCATGAATACAGATTACTGTAATAGATGAAAAACAGTGGTAGCTGACTTATTTCTAGAATATTTTTTCTCTAAGCTTCATGAAATTTTCACATATAAAGCTGTATATGTTGATCTGTTGGTCTTACTCCATATAACATTTTTGCTAAGGAACATCCACTAGAAAATCTTATTGCTTATTTAATGAGAGGAACATACAGTTATTAATTCTACTATTTTTTATTATCTAATAGATATTTGTGTAGAAGAAAATATCAGAAATGCTTTAATGAAAAATTGTACTTTGATAGCATGGTTGTGATTAGCTTTTGGATTTTGTTGTTATTTATTTAAACAGGCTACCATCTTTAGCATTAAAAGAAAATTGTGAATTGCGTACAGGATATGAAAGAATTGTTGCTAATATCAACTTGGTTTAGTAGTCAATGATTCATTTTATTATAACATGCTGCACCGTAAAAGCCTGACTTCCTATAACAGCTGTATAATGATGGTGTATTGTAGTTATTTATAGTCTTAGAAGTCCCAATTAAATGCTCATACTTCTTGTCTAGTTGCCAACATAAAATGTCACATGGCTGTGAAAAATTGATGTTTATATCATTTAGACTATTGACTGAAAGGATTGTATCTTTTAACTATTTTAGTCAGTATTTAAGTTTTAAGCTTATAAGAGCAGAGTAACTGAAAAAAAATTAATAGTATCTGAGTAGCTATTGGGTTCATTTATTTACGTTACTATTATGTTCTGTCTTAGCAAGAGAATGAGAAGAGTAACAATGTCATTCCCTATTTAGGACATTTCATTAGAAAATGGAAAAAATCTGTTTCTAAATTTAGTTCTGTAGGGA
>NW_005842194.1:496002-517415 GCF_000455745.1 Alligator sinensis
TAACCACAAAAAGCAGTGTTGCAAAAACTGCATATTGCTTTCACTCCTACTACAGTAAAAAAAAATAAATAAGTGATGCATATTGCACTACGAGAATGAAAAGTAGTAACAAAGGCAGCTAGTACGCTTTGTAGTTGGTCTTTGATGCTTTGCATTCCTGGATTGAAGGAGCTTCATTATGTGACAAAAGCAAGAATATAATGACTCATTAGTACCACATACTAGCAACTCAGGAAGCAAGCGATTAAGCAGATACATGTGTATGACTGACTGATCCTTTCTGCAATACAATGACATCTGTAGTTGCTTTTGTGTACATTGTTTGGGGTGGGGAGGTGTTGTCTATACGTGCACTAAGAAATTGTGTGCTTTGTTTCAAGACCAGCAAAGCCCTGATCTACTCGGTAGTGTTAAATATTTTTGAAGAAAGATTCACCATCTGAAGATATGTTTAAACCATTATTAATGTCCTTTTGGAAACTAATTAGGCTAATTTCAACTGTTTTTACCAGTCTACAAATGCTTAAAGAAGTATTGACCAAAAATGTTTGTATTGGCAAAGAAGTATGTATCTTAAAACGAGCTCCAGACAGTCTTGCTCTCTAGGGCTAAGTATAGACAGTCAAAAAGCCCAAGGCTGAATCAGTGCAATGTTTGCAGGTTAGTCTAAGCATAACGTAGATTGAACCGATAAGCAAATGAACAGACATTCACTTTTGATTTCGGAAATGCAACTACATTTCTGCTGGGGGCATTAGAGCACGCTTCCCTGCTCAGCTGGAGCAGACAGCATGGGCCAAGGCTACCTTGCCTACTCGGTGAGCCAGGGTTTGTGGGGGAGGTGCAAAGCATCATTGGATGCTAGGGGACTTTGAGTTAACTTGAATCTGGAAGGGATCTGGGACAGAAGTTCAATAAACTGATTTAACCTAAATCAGTTAGGTCTGATGTTACATCCATCCAGGTTTATCTTAAACAAGTTTCAGCCATTTTAAAAGTGGTTTACTTGCACTGAACTTGTGTTGTGTTACAGATTTGAACCAGTTTCCAATCACTTATACCTATTTATAAGTGATTTATGTGTGTCCCTAGCTTTGGGGCCAAATGTGTTTGTGGGAACTAGTTTAGGTTTAGGCAGTATACTTTAAGTAGGTTGGCCATATGTTCCATTTTAGCCGGGACAGTCCCAGATTTCAGAGGCTGGTCCTGGCCAGCTGTTGGGAATTATAAGGGGCATCCCAGAAACGCAGGAGTGCAGGGCACAGTCTGGCCAGGAGTCGGAGCAGCATGGAGTGCTATGCAGGCAGGCACCCAACAGTCACCCTGCCCCTGCTGCCTTGTGCAAAGGGGGGGGGGGGGGGGGTTGTGTTCCAGATTTCCCAGATGATGTCCCAGGTTTCTGGGATTTCTGTATGCTTCACCTAACTTTATGCTACCTAAACCTAAACCAGAAGCAGCACTTGCAGGCATTCTCTACTGCTGGGAGTGCCACAGGTAACCTGAAAAAAATAACTTGAGGTGGGGTGTGGGGAAGGGTTGGCAGGTCCATGGCAGGGGTGGCTTTCCAACCTGGGGTGGGTTTGTTGGTGAGCACTAAAAATACCCCAGTCACAATCAGGGAGTCAGAACAGCACAGCTCCAGTACTGAGTGGCTGGGCTTTCTCAGCACTAAGGCTGTGAACATGTGCGGGCATTCACTAGACTGAGCTAACCCATTTAGACTGGGTAAACCCAGGTCAGTCTAAAGTTAATTCATCTCTGACATGAAGAGTGGAAAAGAGTGACAAGCAAATGAAAGTAAGAAGTGTGAAAGGAGTGAACAGGAGAGGAAGGAATGAAGATAGGAAAGGGTCCTGGGGAGTTAGGGAGCTAAAGGAAGTTAGGGAGTTTGAAGCAGGGAGAAATAACTGGTTCAAGGCTATGATAGAAAGGCAGCTGCATGAATGAAGTATTAGAGCTCTGCAGAGTCAGGTGCTATGTGGCTGGAAGCTATGATGTCTGGGAATGAAATAGATTAAATATCCAGAAGCTCAGAAGGTGACAGGAGCTGCTACTGGTGCTCCCACTGCTGCACACCTTAAGGAAGACAGGCACTATAGAAAAAGATGTGGTTTCCATTAGAGCCTAGTGAAGGGTAGAAAACATTTTGGGGAACTTACATATAAAATTGAAGTGGGAATTTTATTTACAGCCCTTTTTGAAGTTTTTTTGTGGTTTTTGCTTGCTGCAAACATTCAAGGGCTTGTGCTTTAGCAGGGTAAATGCAACAGCAATTTTTAAGTAATTAAAAGGTTCACAATATAGAACTTGTGCCTTTTTTAGTTGGGTGGCATCCATACATAACTTGGAAGAGAAATGATACCATATGACATGCATAGCTACCCAACACCGCATTAAATATATAGTGTAATTTCTGAATGAACTGCAATCTAAAAATGATTTGCTGAAGAAATGTATTAAATATTTTGAAGACTACATTCACATGAGATTGTTACAACTTCTTCATGATCACTTTGTCCTTGGAAAAATGGCAACCAAAAAAAATCTGAAATATCAAAAGTTACAAGTGCTCTTGAAATTAATTAATTCAATTGAATATATTTATGTATTTCTCTATATCTTTATTCTGTGTTAACTGTGTGCCATGAGCAAATGGTGTCCTCTTTGGACAAACAGTTCTTTCCCAAAGAGCCTGAGGACTCAGTTTGTTCAGTTCTTTGTGAAGACACCAGTTAGACAGGTTCCCACACTCCAGTAATATATGCAGATGAAAACCATGTGAGCTTTTTATCTTTAGTCAGTGCTAGGGGGAGCTACTAACACATGGTGAAAAGGTGTTGTGGAGACTTCATTCTAAAATTTTCCCTTGGCCTTTCTTTCCCGTGTATACAGTTGGTATTTTGAGTTAAACCAGCCTCAATATGGTTTTATTCAGTCACAGAAACTATTCTTTATTGATGAAGGTTAATCCAAGTTAAGAATGGGATTAGTGAAGCCACAGTCATGTTACCACAAATGCTTTAACTGGGGTTGAAGCAGATCCAGGATAATCTAGCTGGGATAATGCTCTGCAGACATTCTTTATGAAGACAGTTCTGTGACAGACTTTGAACCGCAAAGATGTAAATCTAACAGGATTCATCATGACACTAGTTCTGTGCATGGCTTGCTAAATGAATGGAGATTTCATTGTAAAGCAAAGACAAGTGAAAAAGATCTTGTTGTGGTGATTGCACCTGGCATCTCTGGGTAAGTGGAGTATAAAGATAATGCACAAGATAATTGATTAATTGCTGTCTTTGGTTAGCCTATATAGAGCATTATATGTTGATGATTACCAACATGCTGTCTGCAGCTGCTTTTCAGACATACACAAAGGTCTGTTTCCTTTTGAGACTAATTGGCTATGGACTGCTGGTCTGCTTGATGCTATGGCTAAGTACAGACATTCAAAAAGCCTGAGGAGGAATCGATTGAACTTGCATTGTTTTCTGGCCCAGGTTACATTGGTAGAAAACAGTATGCACATTTGTCCTTTGGTGGGGGTTGCAGGAAGGGCACGAAGGCTGTCTGTGCTAGCCGAGGCCAGCACATTGGGGATGCTCCTGCCTGCCTCCCAGCGTGCCCCATGAGCTCCCTGGGCTGCTGGAGACTGCCAAGCATAGCCAGATGCTAAGGCCACTTCTGACTGACTGCTGGGCATGGGCAAACATGCCTCCAACCCTCTGCCATGTCACTGTGGACCCTCCCCCATGCCCAGCCCTTGGCTTCCAGAAGAGCCCCAGACCACTGCCCAGAACCCCACTCATGCCCAAGCAGGGAGACCCAGGAGCTGCAGTATGTCCTGCTGGTTGCCCTGAGAAACCCACACCAGAGGCTGTGGGATATCACGTGCAACCGCCTGGACATGACCTAGCAACTGGTCATCATGTTACGTGGCTTTGTGCCTCTGAGCCAGCAGCTGGATGTCCCACACAAGGCTGCCCACCACATCCTGTGCCCACCAAGCATCTTAGACTCTGGACCCACTGTTTTGTCTGAGATAGTTTCAGGGTAGGGGCAGGAGGCAGCTGCTGGGGTGGGGGATGAGAGGAGGAGGCTGCAGGGTGGGAGATACCACCAGAGCATGGGCCATGGATTTCTGGCTCTCCATCATGGGACCCCCAATCGCTTGGCCCCTGTTCCTGGGCTCTGGTCTCCCCCTTCAAGGACCCTCAGCCATGCCTGGGGCTTATGTCACCCAGCACGACTGAGCCCAGGGGCTGCCTGTTCCCGCCAAAGCTGCATTGCTTCTCCGCAGCAGGACTTGGGCAAGCAGAGGGGCCGCAAGGGGGCTTAGTTGGCTAACATTGTATTCTCTGTAACCTAGTTGCATTCCCCTCCTCACCCCCATCCCTCTAATGTTAGTCCCTTGCTTGGACAATTTGTATTTCCTTATTGGCTTTGTCATCTTTTTGGATTCACAATCCTAAACGTCTACTAATAAAATTCATTCACTCCCCCGCAGGGCACCTGGCTGGTGGATAGATGAGCTGGGGCCTGTGGGCTCTGTTCTAAGACACAGTCCCAGCAACAGCCTGGCCTGGTGGGCTGATGGGCTGTCATTTCCTGCCCCACCCTAGTGCCAAGTGATCCTGCACCCCTTCAGAACTGGCTTGGAACCACTTGGGGGGCCTGCATACATGGGGCAACTGTCAGTGCGGGGGGCAGGGGAAGGGATCAGCTCTGGGAGTGGGGGCAATGTCCCTGATGGCCCTGGCATTGGGGCTCAGTGTGACAGGCTCACACCCACTGTATGGGCTGATGGGTGTGCCCTGCCACCTTCAACCCTGTCACACCTGAGCCTATTTGCCCACCACGACTTGTAATTCACTGATATACCCCTGGAGGTGGTGCTTAGTGGTTCCTTTAGGGGCCCAGGGCAACGCTATTGGTGTGTCTTCTGTGGGGCTGCTTCTTCCCTACATCCCACCCCTTTCCTCTTGGGTGTTACAGTTGATCCTGACAGGGCCCTGACAATTGACTAGTTACCCTAGGTGCCTGTACACAAATGCACGGAGCCTGGGAAACAAGCAGGAAGAACTGGAAGCCCTTGCACAGTTAAAGAACTATGACACGATTGGAATAGCAGAGACTTGGTGGGATAGCTTGCATGCCTGGAGCACTGGCATGGATGGGTACGAACTGTTCAGGAAGGACAGGCAGGGGAGAAGAGGAAGAGGAGTTGCACTTTATGTAACAGAGCTGTATGATTGCTCAGAGCTCCAGTATGAAACTGGCAATAGATCTGCTGAAAGTCTCTGGGTTAGGGTCAGAGGTGAGAGTAAAAAGAGTGATGTCATGGTGGGGGTCTGCTGTAGACCACCAGACAAGGAGGAAGTGGTGAATGAGGCTTTCTTCATACAGCTAGAGGACGTTTCCCAATCACAGGACTTGATTCTCATGGGGGACTTCAATCACCCTGTCACCTGCTAGGAGGGCAATACAGCAGTGCACAGGCAACACAGGAAGTTTTTGGGGAGTGTTGGGAACAACTTCCTAGTGCAAGAGCAGCCAACTAGGGGTCGTGCTCTTCTTGACCTGCTGCTCACAAACAGGGAAGAATTGGGGAATGTACTAGTACAGAGGTGGGCAATTATTTTGGGTGGAGGGCCGCTCAGCCAGTTTTGGCAGGCTGTCGAGGGTTGCATGGGTAGCCCTGCCCCCTGGTCATCATCTTGGGACCAATGTCCCAATGTCTTGGGACCAATGTCACAGGTCCAGCACTAGTGTGGCCCAAAGCGGGGCACAGGCTGGCAAGGGTCTGTGGAGCCAGGCTGGGCTGCACCAGCAAGGAGCGGGGAGCGGGCCCGGCTCCATAGAGCCCCTGCCAGCTGGGATCCTGTGCTCCTGCCACCCTGCTCTGGGCCCCCTGACACTGGCCCCGGGACACTGGTGTAGGTCCCATGCTCCCGATGGCTCCCCACCCACTCACACCCAGTGTCCCCCCAGCCCCATGGTACAGCCCTGACCCCCTGCTTGCCAGCAGGGAAGAAGCTGGTGCTGAGCATAGAAAAAAGTGGCCCTCGCCTGCCCCATGGCCGGCGCTCTCTGCTGCAGCTGCTTGCAGCCTGTGCGAGGCTGTCTGGAGCAGGCACAGGCAGGCCCAGGCAGGCTGCGATCTATTGGTAGTGCTGAGTGCAGTGGGGTGGGGAAAGCAGCCCCTCCCTGCCCCATGCCCAGTACTCTGTGCCGCAGCTGCTCACAGCCTGCCTGGGGCTGCCTGTGCCTGCTCCAGACAGCCTCGCACAGGCTGCAAGCAGCTGCAGCACAGCGTACCAGGTGTGGGGCAGGGAGGGGCTGCTTCCCTCCCCCCCTCCGCACTCCTTCCCTGCTCGGGGTGCCCCCCGCCACTTACCTGAGCTTCCCAAGCAGGGGCAGCCACATGTTCCCAGCCCAGAAACCAGGGCTGGGGTTTCCGGCTGGGGGGCGGGGCCGGGTGGGCCCCGCTTTTGTGGGAGCCCACCAGGCTTCCCCTGGGTCCTACTGCCCTTTTCTGTCATTTTTGACAGGAACCAAGGGCAGAAAAATATTACTTTTCTACATTTTTTAGGGGCCCCACAGGCCAGATAGAATGGCCTCACGGGCCAGATCTGGCCCGTGGGCTGGATTTTGCCCCATCTGGCCCGTGGGCTGTATTTTGCCCCTGCTGTACTAGTAGATGGCAACTTGGGCAGCAGTGATCAAGAGATGATTGAGTTGAAGATCCTGAGGAAAGGAAGAATGAAGAGCAGCAGGTTAAGGACCCTGGACCTCAGAAAAGCAGACTTCGACTCACTCGGGGAACTCCTGGGCAGGATCTCCTGGGAAGCCAGTCTGACGGGGAAAGGAATCCATGAGAGCTGACTGTACTTTAAAGAAGCCTTACTGAGAGTGGAGGAACAAATCATCCTTATGTGCTGGAAGATTAGCAAGTGTGGCAGAAGACCAACTTGGCTTAGGGAACTCTTCAGTAAAACAAATCACAAAAAGGAAGCTTATAAGAAGTGGAAATTTGGATGAACAACTAGGGAGGGAGTATAAGAGTATTGCTCGGGCATGCAGGGATGAAATCAGGAAGGCCAAAGTGCAATTGGAGTTGCAGCTAGCAAGAGATGTGAAGGGTAACAAGAAAGGTTTCTACAATTATGTCAGTAACAAGTGGAAAAGCATGGAAAGTGTCTCCCCCATAGTGAACGGGGGAGGCAACCTAGTGACAGAGGATGAAGAAAAGGCCGAAATACCCAATGTCTTTTTCATCTCAGTCTTCACTTGCAAGGTCAGCTCCCAGACTACTGCGCCTGGCAGAACACTTAGGGGAAGAGGAGAGCAGCCAACACTGGCAAAAGAACAGGTTAGGGACTATTTAGAAAAGCTGGACATATACAAGTCCATGGGGCTGGACAGGATGCACCCAAGGGTGCTTGGCTGATGTGATTGCAGAGCAGCTGGCCGTCATCTTTGAAAACTCATGGAGATCAGGAGGTCCTGGATGATTGGAAAAGAGCAAAGATGGTGCCCATATTTAAGAAAATGGGAAAAAGAGGATCCAGAGAATTACAGACTTTCAGCCTCGCCTCAGTCCTTGGAAAAATAATGGAGCAGATCCTCAAGAAATCCATTTCTAAACTCTTGGAAGAGAAGGAGGTGGTTAGGAACAATCAGCATGGATTCACCAAGGGCAAGTCATGTCTGACCAACCTGATTTCCTTCTGTGATGAGATGTCTGGCTGTATGGATGTGCAGAGATCAGTGGATGGGATATACCTTGATTTTAGCAAGGCTTTTGATATGTCCTCCCACAACGTTCTTACAGGCAAGCTAAGGAAGTATGGACTGGATGAATAGACTGTAAGGTGGATAAGAAACTGGCTAGAGCATTGAGCTCAGAGGGTAGTAATCAATGGCTCCATGTTTAGTTGGGAGCTGGTATCAAGTGGAGTGCCACAGGGGTCAGTCCTGGGGCTAGTTTTGTTCAATATCTTCATCAGTGACCTGGAAGATGGCACAGAGTGCACCTTCAGCAAGTTTGCAGATGCCATGAAGCTGAGGGAGTAGTAGATACACTGGAGGGTAGGGCTAGGATTCAGAGTGACCTAGATAAATTGGAGGATTGGGCCAAAAGAAATCTCATGAGGTTCAATAAGGATAAGTGCAAAGTCCTGCACTTGGAATGAAACAATCCCATGCACTGATACAGGCTGGGAGCTGACTGTCTGGGCAGAAGCTCTGCAAAAAGGGACTTGGGTGTTACAGTGAAGGCCAACAGTGTGCCTTTGATGCCAAGAAGGCTAATGGTATACTGGGCTGCAAGTCAAGGGAAGTGATTATTCCCCACTCTTCAGCACTGGTTGTGGCATCTGGACTACTGTGTCCAGTTTTGGGCCCCCCACTAGAGAAAGGATGTGGACAAATTGGAGAAAGTCCAGTGGTGGGCAACGAAAATAACTCAGGGGCTGGAGCACATGACTTCTGAGGAGAGGCTGGGGGAACTGGGCTTTTTAGTCTAGAGAAGAGAAGACTGAGAAGGGATTTAATAGCAGCTTTCAACTACCTGAAGGGTGGTTCCAAAGAGGATGGAGGTAGACTTCTCAGTGGTGGCAGATGACAGAACAAGGAGCAATGGTCTCAAGTTGCAGCAAGGGAAGTTTGCTTCGGTATTAGGAAGAACTTTCTCAATAGGAGGGTCGGTGGTGGCAGCTGTCCCTCAAAATCAAGGATGACATTCGTCAGGCTTGATGGGTCCTCATGTGACTGAGGAGCCTGATTCTGGATGCACACGTTCTTTGGCAATGGGGGCATGTTGTTTGTCTGAGGAAGTGGCATTCACAGCCCTGGGTTGGTCTCCTTCTCCTTCCTCCACTGCCGCTGTTCTGCCTCAATATTGAGTCATTGGGTCTTGAAGTGGTGCGTGCCTTGGTGGACTAGGTGGTGCCATGCTGAATGGTCAGCAACTTGCTTCTCCCAGCTGTTAATGTCGATGTCTCTGTGCTTGAGGGCGAAATTGAGCATGTCTTTGTACTGTTTCCTTTGGCTGCCCTTTTGAGCATTGGCCAATGGAGAGGCGGGAGAAGAGAATCTGGTGAGGGAGGCAGTTCTCAGACATCCAGATGCAGTGCCCTGTCCATCGGAGTTGATTTCTCAAGAGCAAAGCTTTGATGCTGGTGGATGCAACTTCATGGAGGATGCTCTCTCTGGTCTGGCGGTCCTCCCATTTGATCCCCAGGATTTGACACAAACACCAGTGGTGAAAGCTTTCAAGGGTCTTAACGTGGCATTGGTAGATGGTCCAGGCTTCACTACAGTAGAGGAGAGTGGTCAGCACAACAGCCTTATAAACCAGAACCTTTGTCAACTTCCGAAGGTCTCTGTTTTCAAAGATACATTGTCGCAGCTTGAAGAAGGTTGCACTGGCGCAGTTGACCCGGTGCTGGACTTCTTCATCGATGGCAGCCTCTTGAGAGAGGTGGCTGCCGAGATATGGAAAGTGTTCCACGTACTCCAGAGCCTCCCCGTCTAGGTAGATAGTGCAAGGGATGTTCAGCTGGCCTGGGGGGATGGGGGGAGTTGGTGGAGAACCTTGATCTTGACAGTGCTCAAGGACAGGCCAAGTCTCTTATATGAAGCATTGAAGAGATCTAGGGTTGCTTGCATATCCTGTGCAGAGTGAGCCATCATGCAGCAATCATCTGCAAACTAAAGTTCATGGATGTGTCCTTGGTGGTGAGTTTTGTTTTTGCCTGGAAGCGCCCAAGATTGAAAATCTTCCCGTCCAGTTGATACTGGATAATGACACCAGATGGTACATCATCTCGGATAAGGTGGAAGATGACGGTCAGGTAGATGGTGAACAGGGTGGGGGCAATCACACAACCTTGTTTGGCCCCAGTCCAGATGCGGAAGGCTTTGGTTGCAGATCTTCCACTCAGGACAGTGGCAGTCATATTGTTATGCAGGAGTCTCAGCATGGTGAGAAACTTCAGCGGGCATCCAAGGCCCTATAGTTCCCACAGTAAGATTTGTAGATGGTTATGATGGTCACATTCTTGAGATCCCTGGGGATGTCTTCTTTGTCCCAAAGGCAGATGATAAGCTGGTGGAGTCATGATGTGAGCTGGAAGCCACCAGCATGGTAGACCTCTGTGGGTATACCATCTGGCCTGCAGGCTTTGTTGGTTTTCATCTGTTCGATGTCCTGCTTTTGCTCTCAGATGGTTGGTGGATCACCAAGGGAATCCACCACAGGACATTGTGGGATGGCTTGGAGGGTCTCCTCTGATATGGTGGACTCCCATTTATGGAGGGGTTCAAAATGCTTCTTCCAATGCAGACGTCCTTGAGGAGCCGGGAGCCATCCTGTGATCAGAGGGGGATTGTCTTGGTAGCCTGGAAAAAGTTACACATGTCATGCTTGTCAGCCCTGGATCATGTGCGCCTTCACCCACCAGTTGTTCTTCATGTCACAGATGCGTTGCTGGACCTCAGCCTTCAGCTGGTGGTACACTGCCATCTTTCACTGAGTTTGTGGATGGCTTTGCCAGGCGATGGAGGCTGCACACTTCCACTCAAGGAAATCATGAATCTGAGTGTCACTGGTGTCAAACAAGTCCTGGTTCCTTCACAATGCGAACCCAATAATGTGGGCGCAGGCATCTTGGGCAGTGGACTTGAGTTGCTCCCAGTGTGCCTGGATGGAGATGTCATCAGCAGTAGGGACTTGCTCCAGTGCACTGTACAACTGGGCCTGAAACTCCTCCCACTGTCCAGGGTCCTTCCAGCAAGGGAAGTTTAGATTAGGTATTAGCAAGTACTTTCTCACTAGGAGGGTAGTAAAACACTGGAACAGGTTACCCAGAGAGTTGTGGATTCTCCATCCTTGGAGGTTTTTAAGACCTGGCTAGACGAAGCTTTGGCTGGGGTGATCTAGTTAGCGATGGTCCTGCTTTGAGCAAGGGGTTGAACTAGATGACCTCCTGAGGTCTCTTCCAATCCTAATTTTCTATGATTCTGTGATGGTGGAGCTTCTTCTTGTATGATGGGGCCTGGCAAGAAGGGATGCTATAGGGTTCCCACCACTGTTCTGTAGATTCCGTAAATACCAACACAACCAAAAACTTAACCTAAATAGCTCAGACTGGGTGGTGGGCAAGACAACA
Source organism: Alligator sinensis (assembly GCF_000455745.1). Taxonomy (NCBI): domain Eukaryota; kingdom Metazoa; phylum Chordata; order Crocodylia; family Alligatoridae; genus Alligator; species Alligator sinensis. The sequence continues at coordinate 507,177 of NW_005842194.1, forward strand.
TTGCTCCCACGCTGAGCAGTTCACCTCTGAACATGGGTTGATTGGGTGCCTGGTGCACCCTTTGCTCACCTGCCTTCAGGCTCAATTCTCTTCCTGTGAGCCAGCTTTCTGTTCTGTTTCTCTCATCCAGGCACTGGGCCAAATATGCCACTGCCTCGTGGTGCTCCCCGCCGCGCTTGTATGGGGCCTGCAGCTCCATCAGTCCACCATCAGCGTGCTCTGAGTTTGCAGATGCTCCAAGTGGGGCATGTGAGGTCACTGGGGGGAGGCATGGGGGGAGTCGCATGCACCCTCATCTAGTGCCCACAGTGCCCCCTAGGCTGCCCTCTGCCAGCCCCACCTGACCTGCAGGTTTCCATGCGGTCCTTGGTCTGAGGTGTCGAGAGGGCTTGTGTCTGTGCTGAACTGCTTATTGATGGTGTTGGGTGGGCTGACATTTGATCTGGCCCTCTGGGCTTCATGGATAAAGGAGCCCTTCTGTGTTCACCCAGTATTTTGGTCCCATGGAGCGCAGCTGGCCTCTGGCCAATTGCCAGGAGTGTGTCCAGGCTTTTCCCAGCCGCCTCCACTGCAGAACACACACTGCTTCCCCGGGCATGCCAGCCCTCAGAGGAACCACCAGAGGAAACTTCCGGCAATGGAAAGAGCATCCAGCTCCATTTTCTGTGCCTGGATGCATCTTCTGCTTGCCTTGGCCTCAGGACCTATTTTAGGCATGTGGTCTCTGAGCCCCAGACCAACCGGTGGTGCTCTCTCCTGCTGCCTGGTGCTGGCCACCTGGATTGCGATGCTAAACTAAGTTGGGTGGGGGCCTGTCACATCCAGGCACCCCGGTCCCACCTCCCTCGCCCACCACAGTGGGTCCTGCTTGGGCCCTTTCTGCTTCCCCAAACTATGGGTCACCAGCTCCCTTGCACCACTCCTCCTGTCCCGAGTCCCCCACCCACTCCGGTAGCTCCCAGGGAGTGCACAGTGGAGAGCATTCTCCTGCTGCTGTTATCCAGGCATCCCTCCTGTAGGACCCCTATTCCTGTCACTCCAGAGAAGAGTCCCTGCAGTGGGGCACGGCATGCCATGGGGGCTGGGTTGCAGCCTCTCGCCACTTCTGGCCAGGAGGGCTACAGGCTCTGTAGGAGGGAGCGCTTGTGGTGCTCAGGGCTGTCATAAGTAGATGCAAAGTGGTCCAGGACCCTGACCATAAATTCCATCTCTGCTGTATCTCTACCAGCTCTGCAGAGGCATGGGTGGCTATCATGACCCCCTGTCCCTGCACCTCAGCAGCCCGGGTGTAGGCATCCCCCAGCCTGACCATGTTCCCCCCATCCACATCTCAGATATCTCCTTGTGCCAGTCCTGCAGCTCCAGGAGTCAGCTGTGCCCAGAGCTCAGAGGCAGTGACTAAGGGCTGCAGCATTTCCTCTTTCCTTTATCAGTGCCTTCTACAGACATCCCTTGTGCCCCCTGGCCTTGAGCTGGCATCACATCCTCCCCACTCCATCCTCCCTCACACAGGTGGTGTCCCTGCAATTAAACAGGGAAGACACAGAGCTTTTGTGCAAAGTTACAACTTTTGCTGAAAAAATGAAGTATAAGGGAAGGTGTCTTGGACATGGAGCAGGTAGGAACTGGCCACTCCAGGGAATGCTGGCAGAAGTCTTAAAGCACCTCCTTCCCCCATCCTTCAGGAGAGGTATTTCAGTGCTGTGTCCCTACAGAAGCATCACTTAGTTCCTGTCATTGCCCTGGTGGGACTCAGCCAGGATGGTGAAGCTTTTACGCTGCCCCCCATTTCTGTCCTTCACTTACAGGAGAGGTATTTCAGCACTGTTCCCCATCAGGAGTACTTCACTCCCAACATTTCCCTGGAGAGAGTTGGCTGGGCCTGGAGGGATGAGCTTTATCACTACTCCCAGGAGAATGCCAGCCAAGATAGTGTGCTCCTGCTGCTGAACATGGTCCCCCAGGGGGTGCTCAAGAGCTGGAGAGGGGCTCTCTGCTTTGATGATGCGCCGTGCTCTGGGGAAGCCTGGTTTGCCATTCAACATGAGAATCCGACTTGAGTGCTACCTGTGGCTCCACTATGATGATCTGACACCCCCAGATGAGTTCACAATTGGCACTACTATTGACGTGCTGCTGAGCCCATGACCTGACCTCAGGAGAGGTTCACCAGATCCTGGCTGCTTAAAAGGGGTCCTGCTGTGCGCCACCCTGAGCTTTCCAGCGCCGTTCTACTTTGAGTACTCCGAGAAGCGCTGGGGGTGGGGGTTGCTTTGCTTTCAGGAGTCAGGGTTGAGGAGTGGTCTGGGCCCAGGGTGGGGTTCTGATGACAGGAGTGGGGGTTACTTTGAGGGGTCAGTACAGTGGCTGCCTGCACCATGCAACTCAGTTACCTGGCACCCATGGACTTTGCCCAGGGATCAGATCAGAGGGGAGTGGGGAAAGTATTGGAGTGCCACTGGCCAGCCTCTCTAGGTGCACAACTCCGGAGTCACCCTGGCAGCAGGACTAGAGCAGCTAAGATAGCAAGTCCCATGCAGGACTCCTGTCATCACAACATTGCCTTCCTTGGACTGGGAGGGAGGAAGGAAAGAAGGGAGGGAAGAAGTGGGAAACTGAACAAGGATGGTAAGAATAATACTTAAAAGTGAACTTTTATTTGAACTGCAAAGCTGATTTTAGATAAAATCTGCTAATGGTAGCTTTTGTGCTTCAAAAGGGCATCCTCTGTCAGGTGGGCATTTTACTTCATGCATAATTTTATGAGAATTTCTGATGGAGCATTTCAGAAAATAAAAAATGTTAGAGGAGGGGAAAAATCAAAATGGGTATGCAGAAAAAATAGGTGGTGAACCTCAACAGGTGAGATGAGTAATAGCAATCTTGAAAACTGATCTTTTCTAAATGCCTTTTTTGTTGACCAAATTTAGAAATAGCTATACTTTTTTAATATCTTTGACTTGATTTCATTTTTACAGTGTAAACCACGGAAATGATCCCAACATGTAACATAAAGCAGTGAAAACCGGTACTTTTGAAGGGAATTGTTAGAGTTCATGTTACAACTGGAAATTATGTTGATGCAAAAAAAGTGAAAAAGTTAAAAAAACTTTTTTTTTAATCATATTTATTTATTGTGCTGCACTGAATTAATTCTGAAAAGTTTATTTTACTTTTTCTCTTCTTCAGACATGTTATTTTGCAGTATATCATTCATATATTTCAGGGTATGTAGCAAACTACTAATTACATTTTTTTTTAAACAGATACAGACCCACGCGTTTTAGAGAAACAAGAACTACAGCAACCAACTTACGTTGCCCTAAGCTATATTAACAGGTAAGCATTTTTCCAGATGGAAATATGACTGGCCATGTTTTGTAGTTTATATATGTGTCATCAGCATAAATGCATCTTATCTAATGCTAGAATAAGGTACCTACATACGATTCTATATTTAAAATCGATAGATTTTGCACAATAGATGCTACTTTGTGCAAATATTTTGTGACTTGTGACTATAATAGCTTTACTGGATGTCTAATCATTATCAATGCGTATCTGGGCACTGGCCATATGAATATGACTTTTTTTTGTTTTGTTTAAGATTTAGTCTTAACATAATATTTTTTTCCACTCATTTTTACCTTCTGGCTTTGCCGCCTGAATGAGGGGTGCATTTACTTATGTAATCTTTTTCCATTCTTGGCATTTAAACAGTGAAGTTTTAAGGTGGTACTTCATTGGCTGGAGGCTAAAATACTGTGCCAGAGGGTTTGAAAATTTACAGTAATCATTTGTTTTGGGTTTTTTTTAAGCTTTGCCCAAATGAAACCAACGCACGCACACACGCACGCGCACACACACAGGTTTCACTTGGGCAAAGCTTTTTTAAATAAAAAAATATATAATTTTATACATAGTATATGTAAAATTTATCTAAAAAGTTATGTGCCAGCGCAGAGGAGTTGAAGTGCTGTTTAAATCTTGGATTGCTGTACTGTATAGTGAAAAGCACCCTCTGTGAGGTTGCTATCTCTTTTTAGCCCATTCAGGTAGGCAGAGCATAAGTGGGGAGCAGATGAAGCCAATTTCTCCTCCTTGGTCAGTGCCAGACAACTCATCTGAGCAATTGCAAAAAGTTAGGACAGAAAATTATTTCTGCCCTGGGAATAGGGAAGAATCATGGACCATATTGGGAGTGAGGAACAGACGTGATGATACACAAGCAAGCTGCTTTCTTAGGGCTTTTGGCAAAACCATCTTTTAGCCTTGATAAACATTATGCATGAAGCATACCTCTCCCTAAAAAAAAAAACTTTTTCAGGGAAATCAGCATACTCCGTATATATGTGCCCCATGTGCTCAATAACTGCTGGCACTCGTGTGATTTCCCATGTGACAAGTACATCCTGGAGAAAGTACCACTCCTTTTTTTTTTTAAAGCATGATGTGAAATTTGTTGTGTCCCTTTAATACTAATTTCTGTTTGTTTGTTTGTTTTTAACCTTTTGTTGAAAAAATGAATTCTTGGATTGTAGTCAGTTTCCTTGTTTTCTTGATATGCTTCATCAGTTTCCTTCTGTTGGTAGTTTACCTAGCAAATAAAAATACAGATTCCTGTGAAAACACAGAAAATACTGTGGGTTTTCAGGATCAAATGAAATATTGAAAACGACTTTAATTTCTTTTAAAATTTTAAAGATGGCTAGATTTAAAGATGTCAGTGCCCTTTTCAGTTTGGTTTTGTATGCCTAGTAAGCATGTTATATACTGTTAAATATCAAACAACAGATACTAATGTGTTTTTTAAAACCCATGCTTTTTATGGTTGCCAAGTGGAACAGAACTTAGACTGGTGGTTCTTGCTGTGAGCTCCAGACTTTAAATCAATCTTCCTCTGCAGATTTGTATATTCAATACATTCTGTGTGGGCCATACATTCTTATGGAAATAAGAACTCTTAATGCTATGGGATTGTCAAAACTGTATTGTAAAATGAGTATGTCTGAATCTGTGCTGGCAAGCAAAAATAAGGGCAAAGTAATTGGTATGTGGGTTATTTTCTGTACTGGTTGTCCAGTTATATAGTGACTAGGGCATGTGTGCTGTGGCCAAAATTTGGGTTGTCTTGTTTGGTGTTTTCCTTCATTGCTGAAACGCTGAAGTGGCAGCAAAGGTGAAGACTGGAAGGGAGAGATACCACAAGTTTCAATATATTTCACCTTGAAACAGATTCTCACCATCTTGATCCCTCATCCCTGAGAATATCTTCTTAAGAATATTGATGATATGTTATTTTATGCTCCCTTAAATTCTAAAACGGCCTCCAAATTATAATCATATGAAGATCTGGCCTTGATCTTTGCTAGAGATATAATACTGTTTCAGCTACCAGTAAGCGTATACAGATGCAGCTTCCTGGGTAAATAACCCTAATGTAGACAGGCAAAGCTACAGTCAGGACTGGTAGAGCTTTTCATTTCTTGAAACTAGAATAAGCTTTTCCGCTATAAATTGCATTTGATACTGACTTATGCTGTCCACATTAAGCGTTTGCATAAGTGGCTGACTGAATTGCAGCACATCCCAACACAGACAAGACTTAAATAAATGTTGTTCTTAATGTAATTTAACAGGATTGGTGGTTGTTTCCTGTTTGCATTGTCCTTTCCTCTTACAATCCAAAATTCAGTACTGCTGAAGCATGCACACTAAATCTTCACCCATGTTCTAAGTATAGAAGTAGTAGACTGCAAGCTCCTCAGAAATGTACACCAGCAGCCCTCATACCATTCAAATAATACTTCAAGGATATTTGGTTATGGTGCTGAGCTACAACATCTGGTACTCCTTAGAGAACTTTCTTTGTGCCCATTAATAAGAGAAGCTTAAGACATCTCTGTATCTTATTTCATTTGGATGTGAAGATTAGTAGCAGTAATCTACATGATATGACACTCATTTATGTCCCTGAGACTGTTGGTCTGGGACTTGAATAAAGATGGTTCTTAACCCCGCTATATTTATAGTACAGTTTGATGTACTGGGCTTGAAAAACATTGTGAAGGTTTCTGGACCTAAATTATTGTCTATTTAACAATTCCTTTCAATGGGAAAAACCCTGAGATGTCTATTCATGAAGAAATATATTTGATAGTAAGCATTACTTGGGATAAGTTCATGTCTTTTTCTCTAGTCCACAGATTTTGGTTCCAGTACTATTAATAGCTTGTTTAAAAAATAATGACCAACACCACAGGATTTTGTGCTGTTTTGAAACTTTTTTTAAAGAATAGTAAGTCAGTGTTATATGATCCATATTTATATGATACTTGCATGCTATAACTGCTTTGTATTTAGAGACAACACTATTTGTGATTGTTTTATGTGTTTTCATAGCAAAATATTAAACCCACACAATGTTACTGACATTGTCATTCTAGGCAATTGACCTTTACCTTTCTTGTAAAATTACTATGTTCCATTCCTGATGAAACTTGAAAAAATTATTTGTTTTAGTCTAAACAGGCCATGCATTTATATTTGATTGCCTGCGCTCATGACTGTTCTTCATCACTGGGGATTTTTTCTCCATGATACAAGTTAAGACATTTTCTCTGGCAATCAATTCTCAGTGTAGAATGGTTAAACAGTAAACAAGTAGCTCAGTAAGCATAGGTATTTACACTAGAGCTTCCAAACTGTGACTTCAACACTTCAAACACACTGAATCTTCCTTCAAAATTATTGTAACAATTTTTGTATGTGTAATTTACTGTGGCAGTTTAGCAAAGATTATACCTCATACTCTGTCCTAATGATGATGCATGATAGTGTACGCCAGTTCCAAAGAAACTGTAAATTCTGTTTTCTCAGCAGTAGGCTATATCTTTTGACCATACTAAGCCCAGGAGTTAAAACAGGAGGCTTCACTTGAAGATATATTTGCAGCTACTGTACAGTGTGTTTTTTCCTCTGTCCCTTATCCAAGCTATGTCACTTTAATACCTTTCAGATGTGTTTGCTAGTTTTGCCTCTAAATCAGATTTGCCACAGTTCAAGCAGGTAAGTGCCATAATAAATAGGTTGTTTTTTTAAATGGAGTGTTGCTTAATTCACCAAAGTTATGGAGGAGAGATTCAAGCATGAAAAGTTTAAGAACCACTGCAGTAACTGTTCTATGGGCAGAAAAGATGATTTCAGTGGCCTAATTTGTGGCTACCATACTTTTCACGTGCTGAATGTACTGAACGCTCTTTTTTTTTATATAACATTTTTTTATTAAAGGCCTTATGAGGAGAGGCTGAGAGCCATGGGACTCTTTAGCGTGGAGAAGCATAGGCTCAGAGGTGACTTGATGGCAGCCTCTAAGTACATAAGAGGTGAGCATCAGGATCTGGGGGAACGCTTGTTCACCAGAGCACCCCAAGGAAAGACAAAAACCAATGGTCACAAACTCCTGCAAGACCGTTTTAGACTGGACATAAGGAAAAACTTCTTCACTGTCCAAGCCACCAAGGCCTGGAATAGACTGCCCACAGAGGTGGTGCAAGCACCTACTCTGGACACTTTCAAGAAACATTTGGATGCCTATCTTGCTGGGATCCTTTGATCCCAGCTGACTTCCTGCCCCTTGGGCAGGTGGCTGGACCCTGTGATCTTACGAGGTCCCTTCTAGCCCTAATGTCTATGAAATCTATGAAAGGATGTTTTTGTGAAGAGTAAGTTAATGCTGAAATGAGAGGGAAGTGTTTTAGTACTGGTGTAATAGTTTCGGTACTGGAGCGAGAGGGGCATCCATCCTGGGCACCAAATACCGCTGCAGAGTCTGTACCCTGGCCGTATAGCCACACCAGGAACTCCAGAACAGCCCCCAGTTGCTGCTGCCGCTGCTTTAGAACAACAGCTGAAGCAGGCAGAGTGTGTAGTAGTAGCAGCAGCTCATTTGGGGCTGTTTTGGAGTTTTCAGCATGGCTAAGACTGCTGTTCCCCTCTACCTCCACTCTCAGATCCTACATGTCCCCTTCCCCACCTGCTCTCTGAACCAAGGCCCCCTCCCCACCACTCTTGGAACTGTGCGCCTGCCCCCCTTCTACAGGGTTTCACTTGGGCACCAATTTTGCTTGTTAGGCCACTGCTGGACTTATAAAGAATATGAGTTCAATTCTTGAGTCTACCCAAGATTGTGTATGGCGTTTGACAATGCACTTGTTGAAAAACAATATCATGACTTCTGCTGTCTTCATGGAAGCTGAATCTAGGCCACATGTCTGCCCATTTACAAAGCGGACAATAGTTCATCTCGTCACAGAGTGCGGTAGTAAGGCAGAAGGCAGGGCAGTGTCACACTTTAAAGCAGTGGTTCTCAACCTCATCAGACTCAAGGCACCCCTTGTTAAACTCAAGGCTCCCCTTGGAAAATGCCAGCTCTTAGTTTTCACTTGTTTTTTGACTACAGAAAAATAATAGAGTAATTCTTCTGTTTCAAAGAACTTAGAAAGTCCGCAACAGCTCAGAATGTATCTAACACTATAGATTCCTGTTTGACATCTCTTTATTTTATTAATCATGTTTGTACACCTGACAGTGCTAACATTATGTACTACCCCAAGTATCCCTTGAAAGGATCTTAAGGTACCCTAGGGCTCTACAGTACCCGGAGTCAGAAATCTGCTTTAGATGCTAATGTCTGAGAGGCATAAGCTTTCATAGGCAACAGCCTACTACATCAAATGTTATGCTCAGCAGTATCTGACTATGTGCACAGCCTGATTTAATATGTTCATGAGCTCAGATGCAGCTTGATTTTCATTTTCAATTTTGATGCAAGAACCATATATGAAATTTGTAAATTTCATAGGTATTAGTGATGCTGAGGACTAGATTATCATATAGGAAGAATTAAATATTCATGTTGATTAAAGTAATAGAAATGGCATGAGATTTAATAGTATCAAGTCACATAGTCATGGACTCAAGGGCTAATACCAAGACTTTTATCATAAGCTGGAGACTAGAGGCAATGGAGGGAGAGTGGGATGTAAGTGTATTGGTGGCTCATGATTATCCTGTGATCTGCCAATGTAATACAGCTGTAAAAAAGGCTAATAAAATTCTAGAATGTGTAGATAAAACACTTACTAGATAGGATATTAATACCATTGCACCCAGGTATCGGTACTTCATTTAAAATATTGAGTGTAATTTTAATCACCTGTGTTCAAAAGAAGATGAATTTCAATTGAAAAGATGTAGAGAAGCACTACTAGGATAACTATGGGAATAGAAAATCTGTTTTATGCAAGGAGATTAAGGATAGGAGCATGTGAACAAGTTATTCCGAAACAAAGATTTATCCTGTATCTGCTTCCCCAGGTTAACTGCCTGTGTGCACATTCTTATCCTGTGGTAAATGAAAGCCAGCTTCTGGCAGCTTCACTTTTTTTCACTGAGGTAAGCTCCCATGAGCTCACATTCATTTACTGCAGGGTAAGAGTGTGCACACGGGCATGTGCTGAAGAACAGCTGATCCAATACCTCAGCCTACCTTTGCCTCACAGTAACTTATTCATGTGCCCATACCCTATAAAGGGCTTGGCTTGTTTAGCCTAGCAAAACCAAAGTGGAAAGGGTATGTTATAACTTATTTATAAATATACTTAATGGAGCATGGAGAACTATTCAAGTTAAAAGATGATTTTTGTACAAGATCAAATCGGTATGGATTGGTCATGCATAAATTGAAACAGGAAATTAGATGATATCTAGCAATTAGAGCACTGAAGTCCTGGTAGTAGCATAAGGATGGGTGGATGAATGGGGAACAAGCCCAGAATACTACCTAAGGGGAGGGTGCCAGAACTGGGGCGGGGGCACCTCACCCACCTGTCCCTGTCCCCTGTTCCTCCCCTCCCCTGCACCTTCCTGCAGCCAGTTCAACCATCAGGGAGGAAGAGCCAGCGGTGGAACTAGCAGGGTCTGCACACGGGGAAAACCCTGCTGGAGAGAGTGGGGAGAAGTGCCACAGAACACCAGAGGGGGAGTGGGTGCTGAGAGCAGGGGGTGGAGTGCAGGGTGAGCTAGGAGTCTTACCTGTTCCCATGCATGGTCTAACTGCACTGGTTACTGCTGCTACAGCAGCAAAGCAGGATCTGTGCAGCCAGCTGCTTGCTGAGACAGCAGTGGTGTGAGGCTGCTGCTGCTGCTTGTAGATCTGGGCAGTGGGGGTGTGGGGGG
>NW_005842194.1:517446-521418 GCF_000455745.1 Alligator sinensis
GACTGCTGTTCTGGCACACCTACTAAATCAGAACCCAGGGCTGGTGCCCTGTTTGTCCACCCCATGTTATGCTACTGAAGACAAAAGAGCAGCAGCAGTGGCACACAAGTGTGAGTGAGGTGCATTCCAGGAAATGTAGTTTCTGATGCTGCAAGTCACCTTTTTTTTTACCCTGAGAACTGGTGAGATTTTTTAGCTGCTCAACGCCAGTGTATGTGGCAGAAAATATCTTCCCCAGCAATAGAAAGCCTCCTGTCACCACTCCAGCACTGCATACCACTGCCTCTGCTCTGCTGACCCCACTGCTGGAGCCAATGCTGCAGCCACTGCAGGGACAGGGTGGGGAGAAGGGAGACAAGGATGGAGATTCCCAGGGTGCAGTACTGGCCAGTTACACCTCTGAGTCCTGGCCTTCTGAACAAGGTAATGGAGTCAGGGAACCTAAATAGATTGTTTGAAAACAGAGCTGGATAAATTCATTACAAGTATAGTATAATAGAAGAGATTGGGCTTAGTAAGCAAGTATTCCTAATGGTATTGAGAAACTTCCCTGATGACAGGCTCAGGGTCAGATTTGGGGTCAGGATGAAATTTTCCTGCAGATCAGAAAGGCATTAGCTGTTTTTTTTCTTTGTTTTGTTTTGCCTTAACCCCATACCTTAGGGAACGGTCCACTTCCTAGAATCATCTGAGAACATGTACCTAATGAATTCTCTGCAGTGGGGCATTGGTAGCAACTTTGGTTTCTCCTGTTCTCATCCTGTGACACTAGTTTTTGAGGCCCTTTGAGTCATTCTTAGTTTATTTATAGGGGGTATTGTGGCTTTTGATGTGTGAAGCAGGAACTGCAGTGGATGTTCTAGTTAATCCTTTAGATTTAGTATCAATTATATGGCTGCCTGCAGTAATAAAAATCATTATCAGTTTGGGCTAAACCAAGTTTGAAATCATGTTTTCCTCACCAAAATGAAAAATCAGAGATAATTCATTTTCTGCAAAATGAAACATTTAATTTGATATGAAATACAGTAAATTCTATTGAATTCACCTATGGGATAATTTACCACTGTTTAATTCTCTGTTCTTCCAATTTCCTGCCAATGGACATCTTCGACTCCTTACCCTCCCCCATTTTTCAACTCCTAATAATTGGTCACTACTAAATAATTTGCCATCATTTGCGTTAACCATGGTTTCCTACACTTCATTTTCATGGTAAATTTCAGGTAAATTTACAAAGGTGATGGGGTCTTTCCTCTAGTAGGTCTGGGGGACAGCATTCATGCAAGATGTTGGCAACCCTGATGGCAAATGAACCCTCAACTCCCAACGCACAGAGTATGTCTTAACCACTAAGGTATGGGCAGTTCTAAGGTGGGATGCTTTCAGTCTGTCTTGTTGAGACTTTTACTTTGTATTAATTATCATTTTCTAGAAAGGGTGTCATCTTTTAGGCGAGTCTCTTACTGTCTGGCATGGAGGGTAGTTTTCTTTCTCACTTTTGATCTCAGTGATTATTCAGGTATTTTATATGCAGTAAAACAACCCCAACAGGAGTAGTAGTGAGTAACTTGTGCCAGAACATCCCATAGTTTAACGGCTAAGACCTCACCTGTTATATGATAGGCTGAAGATAAGACTCATCTGCATTATCTGAAGATAAGACTCATCTCACCTAATTCAGGGCAGGGTTTGAAAGAGCAGCAGATACATTTTAGTTTTTTTCAGTCATAATAAAATTTTAAAGTATATCCTTTTCTAAAACTGGTTCAACTTGAAAATTCAATTTAAACTTACAAATTTGTCTTTACAAATGAAAAAGCAAAATGACTAACTTTTGTATTTCAGAGATTTTTAAACCCATTAAAATGTTTCCCTGCCTTATTTCCTTCAAAAAATGCTCTTTCCTTCAATGATGCATCTATTGTTCTGCTTCGTAAGAGAAAGAATGGGAAGACATTTTCTCTGCATGAATCCAATTCAAATCCTTCATTTGTGTGTGAGAGAATCTCAATAGAAGAATCTGATATATTATTAGTTGCTCTCCCAGATGTTACATTTCAATACAATTTAAATTGCCCTTGCCCTTTATCTTAAAATTAACTTTTCATTCTATAACATATGCTAAAAACCGTGCTTCTGTAAAGGTACAGTGATTCTCTTAGAATATTTAATCACATTGCATTGAAGAAATGATGTATGCAGATGCTTCCAGTAGCTTCTGGATTGAATATCAGTGACAGAATACAGAAACAGATGGATCAAAGTAACATGTCACTTGACAGACAATATTTTTCTGTCTCATCGTATTTTTATGTTTGTGGTGACCAAGTTGATCATATGTTTTTATTCATGTAGTCATATCCTTACACTCTGCCATCTGACTTGTTCTGGAGATGGAACAAGACAAACTTCAGATGGTAATTCAAACAAGATGTGCAGAAATTAATTTTATTTAGGACAAGGGGAATGCCTTTTGGTTTGGAAGGATTTATGCATCTAGCTTTGTTTCTCTCGCTCTCTTTTTTAAATCAGTCTTTAAGCTAAGCAAAATTTAACATTCCCAGGATTTATAAAATGTGTGTCTAGAGTAAAGATCAAAAAAGGTAAATAAGTATTTTGGAGGACATCACCAAATCTTATACCAATATTATAAGATATAGTGAAGTGCAACTAGTACGATGAAGTTCATTTTAGCATGAATGAGAGATTGTGTACTAGTTTTCATCATGTATTTTTTTTAAATGGACAGAACATTAGAAGGCAGGATATATCCACATGTCTCAGTCCTTTAAAGTTAAGATCTTGAGTGAGAAATATTTATTCATGTTACTTCTCAGAAATATATGTATGCAGTATTCAAGTCATAAAATGTCAGCAGACATTCAGGTCATAAAATAAATCTGTTCCAGACACCTTCCTCTCTCTCAGTGATACTTATCATTATCATTATTTTCATTTTGTCTTTATCTTTGTCCATATGATACACCAAGCACAGTCTTGTGTCTATTAGGGCTGTGCAAAGCTTTGGTTGCTGATTCGATTCAGAGGAGATTCAGCCTGATTCAGGGACCGAATCTTCGAATCCAAATCAAAACAGGAGACTGAGTAAAAGCTCTGAATCGATTTGAAGCCTCCAAATTGATTCAGAAAAGATTCGGAGATTCAGCCATAGACTAAACAGGCAGCTGACAGCTGCATCCAGCTGGTAAGTCTGTTGTGGTTGGGGAAGGAGGGAGGGAAGGAGCATGGGGGAGGGAGGGATTGGGGCTGGGGCTGGGACAAGCTGCACAGCTGGGGCGGGGGGAGGGATGCAGGCGTGGCTTGCTCCAGGCAGAATGGGGCAAGTGGCAGCAGGGCATAGCCCCCACTCCCACCACTGCCATGCCCGCATCCCGCACTCCTCCTCCCGCATCCTGCACTCCTCTGCGCTGGCTGGCAAGTGGTGACAGGGCAGAACCCCCACTCCCAATGTTAATGCAGGTGCAGCAGCGCTGGGAGCAGGGGCTATGCCCTGCTGCCACCTGGAGCAAGTCACGCCCACATCACACTGCCCACACCCATGCTGGCTGGGCAAGACTTTGTGGCTCCCCCGCTGGGGCAGAGGTAGGCACAGCCGGAGGAACTGGAGGAGAAACCCCCATTGCTGCCCTGCCCAGCCCTATCCCCCTCCTGGCCCAGCCTCCCTGCACCTAAAAAAAACAAACAAAAAACAAAGCCCCATATTCACCACCGCTGAGGGCTGGTGGCAGAGCCCCCCCACACAGCAGGGATTGCTCTCCCCCCACTTGGCACCCACGTGGCAGCTGCCCCAAGGTGCGGGTGCAGCATGGCTTGGCAGGGCGCTGCACATTGTTTGGGAGCTGGGGCAGCTCCAGCTATCAGCTGAAGCCTGGCAGTGCTTAGCCTCAGCAGCCCCAGCTTCCGTGCAGTGCATGGTGCCCAGCCGAGCCAAGCTGGCCCTGCGCCATT
>NW_005842194.1:521521-521924 GCF_000455745.1 Alligator sinensis
GCCGGTGAGTGCAGGGCCTTTCTTTTTTAAAGCTCCACAGTCACCAGCTGCAGGAGCAGTGATTGAGGCCTCTGGGTGCTCATGGCAGAGCCCCACGCACAGCATGGGGCAGTGGGGGGCAGCAGGGACCGCCCCCCACCTGGCATCTACACAGCAGCTGTTGCATCCCATGGGTGCAGCGTGGCTCAGCAGGGTGCCACACACTATCTGGGAGCTGAGGCCACTCCATGTGTCAGCAGGGGCCTGGCAGTGCTCACCCCCAGTGGCCCCAGCTCCCAGGTAGCGTGCTCTAGTCACCGCTGCAGCAGCCGGTGAGTGCAGGGCCTTTCTTTTTTAAAGCTCCACAGTCACCAGCTGCAGGAGCAGTGATTGAGGCCTCTGGGTGGTCATGGGAGAGGCCCCC
>NW_005842194.1:522135-525620 GCF_000455745.1 Alligator sinensis
GAACCATGCTGCACCCACGCCATGGGGCAGCTTCCATGTGGGTACCAAGCACGGGGAGCCATCCCTGCTGCCCCCCACTGCCCCGTGGGGGAAGGGGGAGGACCTCTGCCATAAGCGCCCAGAGGCCCCAATCACTGCTTCTGTAGCCAGTGAGTATGGGACTTTTTTTTTTAAGTGCTGGGACTAGGCTGGGGCCAGGCAGGGGATGGGGCCAGGCAGGGAAGCCATGGGTGCTTCTCCCACAGCTTCCCCAACCTGGGGATAAGCAAGCACAGCTGGAGGAGCCGCGAGAGATCCTGCAGCTGCCCAGCTGTGCCTGCCTCTTCCCAGCCGATCTGAATCATTGAACCAGTCCGAATCAGCACCGAATCTTCTAAAGTTTATTTGGCTGAATCGATTCAGGACAGTGATCTAAATCGAATCACTCTCCTCTGAATTGGCCAAATCTGCTTCCAAATCAAATACTTCCTATTCGTACAGACCTAGTGTCTACAGCACTGGTTTGGGACTCAGATTGAGTTTCAGTTTCAGTTCCCAGCTCTTCTTTACATACTTCTTAGAAAACCTTGTGTAGGTCACTTAATTTTTGCTTCTTACTTTCCCATTTGTTGAAAATATATTTTTTCTCCTATCTTTGCCTCCAGTCCTGAAAACACATTTTTATATTTGAGCTTCAGTGTACTGTTGTTGCTTCTAAAGGGCCCATTCATCAGGGAGAATTCCAAACTGTAAAGATAATTTTCTGTGAATGTTCCTTTCTATTCATTTTTTTGGGTTTGGGGTTTTGTTTTGTTTTTAAGATACGTAGCTCTATTTTAATGACTTGCAGATTTGTGAGTTTACAATCCCTTCTATGTTGAGGCAAATCAGGTCAGCACATGTAATACTCATTGATTATGGCCTGATTTGTCTTTTCCTTTTGCATAGTAATCCAAAGTTTATGCATTATATAAAGCAAAGAGTACTGGTTTTGCACAAAACTAGTTTTTCACATTTAGTAGGAATGAAAAGGGATAAACAAATCCTTTCTAAAGAAACCGATGCTCCCCATTTTAGTAAAGCTTCTTTTGCCAGCCACATATTAGAACTGTCTACAGCCAGGGCTAAAGATTGAGCTCTCTTGTGACTCAGGCAATCCAATGAAAGATGACTGTTATTTTTAATCTGAAATATGATATAGTTTATATTTTTGATAGCAGTGGGTAACTAAAAATTCTGCATGAAGGGAGTTCTTTCTGGTTTGTCTGTCAACACATTTGTGCTATTTAGTTAACTTAAAATTTAGCAAAATTTATGGTGCCTGAATGTGAGCACATTTTTCTTGTGCTTTACTAGATATCTTTTTTTTCCATTTGCACATGCTGACAGTTCCCAGTTAGGAATATACAACAGTGATTCTCAACTAGGATGCCGCAGCACTCTGTGGTGCCTTGAGATCCTTTCAGTGGTCTCTTATGTGTGCAAACATGATTCACAAGATAAGCAGAAAGTTCAAATAGGAATCCATCATGTCTAAAACACTGTGACCTGCTGTGGTCTTTCTGAGTCGCTGGCAACCATGATCTTTTCTGAAGTCAAAAAATGAGTGAAAGGTAAGAGCTGACATTTTCTAAAGGATGCCTTGAGACTGAAAAATTGAATACCTCTGATATAGGAGATCACGCACATGCATTGAGTTCAGAATATAGTTAGCTGCTAGTGAACTGGGCTTGCAGGAGTAAACTATCTATTTGCTTCTCTTTCCTGTCTGCCATCCCCATAAAAGTGTTACAAAGTATTCATTTCAACCATAATGTTGAGTTAATTTTTATACCTGGGTAGGGAATATCCTTTAATTGTTATTCAGATATTTTGTATATGAGGCAGATTCTGTCTAGGCTGCTGTCTTTGGGCTGCTCATGTGGCACAAAAGTGTAAATTATACATGCCTTTCTAGAAGGAGTAGACCTGGCTCTTTTCCTTGTTTTCTAGCCTTAGGAAAAGGATGTACTGGGACTGAGGAAAGACTGTGCGAGTCTCCAGCTGCCTCCATCTTGACACTTAGGCACTGTAGCTAGATAGCAAAGGTTAGATCATCTGCTACATAATATAACAAATAATACAGATTTATAAAATATTAATGTTTATGCAAGTATATATTCATGTTGTTTATAGAATATATATCGAATATACTGTATTATTTATCGCACCAGCTAGTAGCTGATCTAACCTGTGCCATGTATCTGAAGCATCTAATTATTTTTCTTGTATTACCATAGCTCTGAGGATCCTTACGCATGGATCTGAATTCTGTTGGCCTCAGAGGTATGCCAACACAAAGCAGAAAAGCTGATCCATACCCAGAGGGCTTGCTCTCAAAGCCAGTAGATGGGTGGAGAGGTACAAGGAAGCAATGAGATAGCATTGGCCAGTAAGATAAGTGGTAATCATAGCAAATACGAAAGTATAAAGGATTCAGAAGATGTTGTAGCAAAAGAGAGTTTCAATAAGGATTTGAAGGAGAATGAGGTAGATAGCTTTGCAGATATTTATAACAAACTTTTTCCAAGTATGAGGGGCAGCATGGGAAATAGCATGATGGTACTTTATAAAGAATCTAACAAGTAGACATTGGAGGCTGGTGTCATGAGATGACTGTGGGTGAGTGATGGCCGCAATACTAAATGAGAGGTTGGGTGATTAACTGTGAAGGCCTTTGAAAGTGAAGAAGGAAAAAGCTTGTGCTTGATGCCATGGAAAAGGGGAGCCAGTGGAAGAATACACAGAGATGGGTAACATGGTGAAAAGTGAGTGGCTATGAAAATGGTCTTTATACCACATACTGGATAAAGCATCAGCCAGGCAAAACTCAAGTTGTCAAGGCAGTTGTGGAGCCTGGGACTTAATTGGGAAACTGTAACAGGCTTTTGGATGGCCCATACTCTTTGCTGGGATGAGCTGATCAGTGCTTCAGCATAGATTCTAAGCCTAAAAAGTAGAAGTAGCTAAAAGCACCTGTGTCCATTCTGACTCCATTTGGGACCTTGGAAGGGGAACGGGGAATGAGTGTTATATTCCTTTTCTGCATAGGTATAGACTTTTTCCTTTAAAAAGGACCAAGCGTAGCATCAATTTGAAGTATGTGAACTCTTAAGTGTCAAACAAATAACAGAAAACAAGAGCAGTCAAGCAAAAAAGTCTTCCAGTAAAATTCCTATTTTTCTTTCTTAAACAACCAGCATGTAGGTATTTTTAAAGTACTAAATACAAGAAACAAAAAAGAGAATGGGTTTAAAATAGGTGAGAAAGAAGCAGCAAGCTGCTATATTGTGGTAAGACTTCCATTTCAAAGCTGTATCCCACAGTAGGCTATATACACAACAGAGAAGCAGAGAAGTTTCTCTTGTTTAAGAAAAAAAGAACATCTTTGAAGTGCTTCATTTTTTAAGCGTTTCCTGAAACATTTGCGCATTCCAGTGGTGCTCTGGCATCCCACAGTACTCTTC
>NW_005842194.1:525630-556462 GCF_000455745.1 Alligator sinensis
GGGAGAGAGTGGGACAGACTGCCAGCAAGCACTCTTCTGCATGCCTGTCTGTCCTTGGGAAACTCTCAGGGCCAAGAATCATGCAGGGATTTCTGCTTTCCAGCTCCCATGGCTGGAGAGCACTGCCACTGCATGCCATCACAATTGTTTTGTAGGGGAAGGCCTACATGGGGGTAAAGTACTCTGGGATTCAAAGTACTTCATATGAATGTTAGTCCATACCCTAAGAATAGTATCCAGCTATACTGATCAAGTGTACTAGATGATGCTTTTTCCTCTGACATCTCAGAGTTATAACCTATATCAAATTATTAAACCCATACTGTGAAAAATATTAGCCAAATTAGAAACATCTTGTTCTGCACATATTTGACTTATTATTATGTATCTAAATAGAGTCTTGCCTAAGCTAGATTGCTAAGTGTTGAAAGCATGAATGATTCTTTACTCTTTGTGTGCTTCAGATAAGACAATGGGGCCACAGTCCTGGCTAAGGTCTCTGTGTTTTGCTGGTAATAAAAATAAATGATCATATGGTTTTTGACTAATTTTGTATGTCTTCTAGTTTGTGCACATTAAAAAAATCATTGTGGTGTATAAATATTAGAGATCTGCACAAAATTATCATTATACAATATGACTACACAGAATTGACTTTTGGCTTGTGTGAGTTAAGATTTACCTGTTTAGTTTTTGACCAATTGCTATCAGAAACAGATGACAGAGCTTTTCATTAGTCCATTAGTATGAGAACCTAAAGTAAGCATCATAATGTTGAAGTTTTTATTTAAAAATACTTTTTGCATCCTTTTTAATGAGCAGTGTATCATTTATCTGAGACTAATGTGTAGCTAATCTGTGACTTGAGACACCAGAACAAAACAGGGTCTAACAACTAATAAAGTAACCAAACAGTTAAAAGAATTTCAGAGTCTTAAAACTCGCTTCCATAACTTTCCATTATAAATGAAATGCCCAAACAAATCACTGCTGAAATGGAATTAAAACCCGGATACTGGAAATCCTAGTAATCATGTAACTGCTTTCCACACCTAGTTATTCCTAGACCTATACAAGCACTACAGTATGAGTGTCTTGCCTTGATGGGAACAGTGTAATAACCTGTAGAAGGGGTGTGAGAAAGTGTCATAAAGTTCAGCTCTTTTTACATGCTAAACAGTATCTAGGAACGTGTATTTGCCAATGCATTTTGTGTTGAAGTTAAAAGTTCTAAGTTCTTCTTAGTGAACATTTCAAAGTTCTAAGGTCCCAAGGGATTTCCATGTTGTTTTTATGAAAGTCACATGAAAAGCTATTAATAATGAGACTTAGAATAGAAAAATAAATAAGGCTTTAAGTTTATGGTGGATACTGTGCCTTGTTTTATATGTGACAATACATACAAATTCTGTGGGTAGGGAGTTATGTCTAGTGGTAAGAGTTCATGTATGGATCTTAGGTTTTCTGTTTTTCCTGACTGTACCACTGTCTATTCTTGTAAATTTGTTGTAATTATTTACTCTCCCTTCCTGAATGAGCTTTTTTGAAGAATGTCTATGATAGCACCCTGCCAGGTTATCAGTCCTACTTGATGTTTTTAAAGGTGGAGATGGTCTCTGAAAGATGCTCCTTTTAAATCTGTTTGTTTTCAGATTAAAATCTTTTCTGATTTGCAAGATAACATACAATGCAGGGGCAGATTAGGGGCAACCCCATTGACTTCAATGTCACTTTTTAAAATAAACTTAAAGGTAAAGGAGAGTTTGCTATGCTATTTTTCTGCAGCCTGTTGCCTCTCAGACTGATGCATAGCAGAGGGTTTACATGCTACACTAAGCATCGTTTATACATTAAGGGCCAGATTTTTGAGTTTAGATATGAATAAATTGAATATGCATAATATGCATGTGCCGAGTACTTGTGTATGTTCTTGGCCATATCTGCACAAAATATATGTGAACAATTGGGCCTATTGATTTTGAATGTTTATTCTGAACTATAGAACTACAATGAAGTATTTTATGTCTAATTTTATTTATGTTTTTGTTATGCATTGGGTTTCATTACTGCACTTGTTTGGGTGACCTAATTTTATATTCAAGTGGTCCAAAATGCCTTAACAAATACAGCTAACTGTTTAACTCCTATTTACAATAGCAGTATTCATTTACGTTTGACTGTAGTATAATTGCTATAATTACTCAAATCCAAGATCAGGTTTTTTTCAGTCTGACGGGAAAAAGCCTTGTCTTAGATTTGAGTACCAGCCTAGGGCACGCAGCATCTCAGCTTTGGCTGTGGTCCCAGGCTTAGCCCAGGTTTAGGCCAGCTGCTGCTGATGACTGCTCTGGAGCCAGAGCAGAGCTGCAGCAAAAGTTAAGGCGGGGGCAGGGTGGGGGGGAGCAAGCACAAGATGGGGACAGGCAGCAGGGGTCATGTACAAACATGGGGCTAGAGGCATGGGGGAAGGCTGTAGTGGACAGTGAAGGGTGGGGGAGGCAGGGAGTAGGGGGGCAGAGGGCAGGCATGGAGAGGGGCACATAGCAAGGGGGTGCATGGTGGGGGTTAGGCAGCAGGTGGAGCAGGTCCCACATGATGGAGCGAGAGGTGTGAGGGCAGGCACAGGCATGGAGGGACAAGAGGCACGGGGATAGATAGCGGAGCAAGGGACAGGGGCCCAGCCTCTGGCTCCCCCACCATTGCTTTCCTGCAACAGCATGGGGGGGGAGGTACTAATTTAAGATGACCATCCACTAGTTAGATTCTATACATGAAAAATTATAACAAATGTATAATTTCCCATGTATAAAATCCAATTATCAGGGAGTCATCTTAAATTCAAAGTCATCTTGGATTTGGGTAAATATGACAGCTAGCCTGATTTAAGCTCTGAGCTTTGGCTTCCCCACAGCAGTTCATTTGCAGGCACTTTCTTCTTGATCTTGGTTTTCTGGGAAATTAGAAAGTACCATTGTCAGGCACCTCTCTGTTTCCAAAGTGGCAGTTGAAGAAACAAGGACACAGCAATTATTTTGCAGTTGGAATTCAAACCCAGTGTAAGAACAGTTGACTTCTCCTAAAACTTTAAAGATCTAAGATACTGTGGTTTCTTTTGTGTTTTTATTTTGTTTTTGTTGAGAGGATTTATCACATATCTTATGAAAAAGACAAAGCATTGGAGGAAGATTTAAAAATAACAAACGAGAGAAAAAGTCCGATAGAAAACAATAGCAGTATTCAACTCAAAATAATCTGTGGGCATGTACTCCATATCCTTAGAGTTTATTCTGTAATACTGATGGATCCGAATTTGGTTGGTAGTGCTAGCATTATTATGTATGCTTGTCCCTGCTCATAGTTAGTATCCCAGACTTTGTACAGCACAAAATACAGTGTATCAGTCTTTATTTTATTTCAGTCTTGTGGAATGGGTTTGACCTTTATCCTGGACAAACTACTTGTGCAGCTGTCAAGAGTTTAAATGTCCCAGAAAACCCAGTGCATTTCCATTTGGACAGGACTTTTTGATAGCCATAATTGTGCAGCACCATTTACCAGGGAAAATCAAATATTTGAGATAAAGCGCGTTCTAATCTCCTTGTTCACATCATGAATTCTTTGCTTCTATACAATCTTTTCCTGAATTTTTAATCTGCATTGGTATTCTTCTGTGTATTAGTGGAATTGTCATAGTGGATCGCAATTCTAATTTAGTTTGTCCTTAGCAATGATCAGTACCAGATGCTCCAGATGAAGATTCAGGAAACATTGCACTAGATAGCTGTAGAAAAACTGTCTGCAGGCAGGGCCTGAGAGAGAAATGTGGGGGGGCCTCATACATCCTAGTATAGGGGGAAACAGAAAATGATTTTGGGGGGCTTCCTGAGCTTGGGAGTACGAATACTTCCTAAGTCCTGCCTATAAATAAAGTCTCTTTCCAACCTTTCACTTAAGCGTTAGCTTTATACCACAGAGTTTATAAAGCTTCCAGACAATTTGAGATTAGCCATTTTTATGTTTAAACTAGTGGTCTTCAATCTTGTTAGACTCAAGGTACCCCTCAAAAATGCCAGCTTTCACTCATTTTTTGACTTAGGAAAGATAATAGAGCAATTTTTCTGTTGCAAAAAACTGAGAAAGACCATGGTTTTTTGACACTATGGATTCCTATGTGAAATCTTCGGGTGTGTCTTGTGAACCATGTGCATGTGTTTGTACATAGAATAGTGCTAATATTTCACAGCATGTGGAAAAGGTTTTCAAGATACCACGGGTTGCCATGGAACCCTGGTTAAGAATCGCTGTTTTAAATCGTGCTGTAGTGTTTATCTGAGTTCATATCCACTCCATGTTTGAAACCCTGAAAGCAAGAGAAAGTATATGATTTCTAAAAATGATGTTATGTTGTAAACCTGCATTGTTATGTTTCTATAATTTATTTTCCTTATTGACAATTTTATCAAAATTTTTAGTATGTTAAGTGTTACATAGGTGGTATCAGTGACTCCAGTTACAGTAATTTGCACAGCTAAAGACTTGCGAACTTAATTTAAAATTTACACTGTCAGTTTTAAGTCTATAAAGTATTTTTTTATTGCTTCCCTGAATGCTGTAGTTTAATTTTGGCTGTCTGATTTAGCTAAAACAGTCAGATTTTACATCAGAGTTAACTTAGAATCATGCATGATACCACTAGGACTGGAAGCAAACTAAAAATCCTTACCTCTACAATAAGTAAGGAATGATTTCCCCAAAGACTTCAGTTCCTGATCCAACAACCATTCAGGCCAATGGAAAGATTCCCATTGACTTCAATGGCATTTAATGAGAATGGAAAGCCTTTAAATCTGTTACATAAGGTCTGCAGTAAAGGTGATTTGAATTTTATTGGGGAAGTATGGTATTGCCTCAAAGATATGACAATTTTTACTAATTTTTTAACTTTGTTTTTCCCCCTTGTAGAGTCTTATTTATATGGAAATACATAGGAAAGTTAACATATTCAATTAATTTGTATTAATTTAAAGTGGTTTAGTTTAAACCTCATTAAACCCTTTCATCTGCATTCTTTGATGGGAATCACAAGAAAGAAGGTGAAGACTTAGTTAAGATAAACGAAACCATCACTGAAGCTTAATTGATTTAAGGCTACTTTAATTCTGAATGTGTGTCCAGACAAGATTTTAATCCCCATTTAATATTAATATAGATTCATTTTATTTCAGTGTTCTTATGTAGACAAGCACTTAGTCCTTTCACTGGTTGCTGGTTGTTTTTTCATCTTAACTATTTCTTCACCTCCTTGTAATGGTTCCACCATAAGAATGTATAGCCACATCATATTCTTTTCATGTCTTCTAATCTATGCATATTGATTGCATTTCCCTAACCTTTATCTGCTATGCCCAATATTACCTTTAGCATTTTTTTGTCTTGTCTATTCAGTCTCAGTAGTCATTACTTTTCAACTCTAACCACGGTGTGCCCAAAACATGTAAGTAATCGCTAAACTGAAGAATGTGAAATTGTCCTCTGTCTAGAAAGAATCATTACAGCCAACTCAATGCCACTATATTTTGATCATCACTAACAAATTAGGCACATTAGGTGAACTCTTGGCCCCAGCAAAATCAAAAAGAAAGCTCATACTGATTTCAGAGAATCCGGACTTTTACCTGCTGAGCTTTATTTCCAAATCTAGTCATCTGGAAAGAACTTTAGGCATTCAAGTTATCCATGGTCCAAATTGTTCATTATATAGGGAGTTTGTTCAAAGAGATGGTGGTTTTCACAAATTGTCAGTCCTATCTGAGCATCTTATCCTGAATTTACATAAGTATAAAATGAGAGAACTCCTGTGATCTCAGTAAAGTTTTAATAGTTTCTGAGTAAGAGCAGAATTGGAGGGGGTTTTTTCAGTTCCTCAGAAGCTGTATATGGCTTTGGCTCTGAACTGTGCAAGGCTGCCTTCTTTGTCCTTGTTAACAACATTCTTGTGCAAAGATTACACATTGTGTAATGAATCCGAAAAATAATTGTAATATGATTTGGCAAATATGATCAAAAGTATT
This sequence comes from Alligator sinensis, assembly GCF_000455745.1. Classification (NCBI taxonomy): domain Eukaryota; kingdom Metazoa; phylum Chordata; order Crocodylia; family Alligatoridae; genus Alligator; species Alligator sinensis. The sequence continues at coordinate 531,702 of NW_005842194.1, forward strand.
AAATATAAACTTATAAATATTAAATGAAATGCTATAAATGATTTTTAAAAAATCAGCTATATCAATAGAATACTACATGTCATTTTTGTCATATGGATTGTAAAAGGGGGTTCAGTATCACATTATTTTTTTAGGGGTGTGTGAAGCAGGCCCTATTCCATTCAGATTCAGCCCGAATCAGGGGCAGTGATTCAATTTGTTGATTCGGATCACTGTCCCTGATTCGATTCAGCCAAATTGGAACCTGAAGTTTCGATGCGGAGTCAGAGAATCAGCGATTCGGACATAGACAGCTTTAAATGTTTTTTCTACATACCTTGAGGTAGCTTGTCCAGCTCATGATCGCTGCAATGCTGGGGTGCATGGAGCATCTCACAGGAGTGCGGGGTGGAGGGGGGGGGGCCTCCATGTGCTTGGCAGTGAACCCAGAAGTGGACCGGAAGTACTTCCAGTCCACTTCCTGATCTGCTGGGGAGCAATCACTGCAGAAGGACCCCGGGTGCCCCCCAGGATCCAGGAGGCACCAGTTGCTGAGCCGGCGGGTAGTAGGGAGGCTCCCCCCGCGCACTCCTTGGTGGACCAGGAAGTGGATCAGAAGTGCTTCACAGAGCTGGGGGGGGGCACGAGGGTCTCCCCCACATGCTCCCCAGCGGACCCAGAAGTGGACCAGAAGTGCTTCTGTTCCACTTCCAGGTCTGCTGCCGAGCATGCTGGGGAGTCCCCCGTGCTTCTGTGGGACACTCCATTCACCCCAGCATCACAGTGTTCATGAGCCACCTGCCACCTAGAGGTATGTAGAAAAAACATTTAAAGCGGTGTCTATGTCCAAGACTCTGAATCTTTCCAAATCGATTCGAGGGTTCCGATTTGATTTGAAGAGATTAAAGGGTCCTCTGATTCGATTCAGATTCAGAGATTCAGGTATTGAATTGGACCAAATCTCCACCGAATTGAATCAGGGACTGAAGCTTCGCACAGCCCTATTATTTACTCTGCTACTTATTCACTTGCATATTAAGCTTGAATACTTTCAAGACAAGTGAATAGTATGTTTTCTTTAATAAAAATACTGCTAGAATTAGTCAGGTTCCAGATATTTACTGGCTGCCTGACTCAATTATTCTATAGCTCAGTTGTCAGAGAAAAGAATGTGTTTTTCCTGGTTGCTGGTCTGATTGGGTTTACAATTACCTACATAAATTAAAACTAATAGTCGATATTCTTTGCTATTTTAACATCAGAGACATTTACCATACACATTTTTTAGAAGATTTCATCTCAAAGAAATATAATCCAGAAAAACCTACCAATCTTGCTATTTGATCAATGCCTGCATGTTGTAGTCTGGTTACTGGTATACAGGTTTGGTTTGAAAGGTCATTGTAATCATCAGGGATCCTGGTTTTTCCCTGATTTAAAAAAAAAAATAAATCACAAGTTCTCTGATGAAAATTTGCAAATTCTCTGATTTAAAACCCCCAAATCCGCAATTAAAATGAAATGCCACTATACATATATAGGTATCAGTTTAACACAATGTTTTATTCATATATTTACAATTTTAAAACATTTTGAATGACTACCAGTGCCTCAATCACTGTAATAAAATAACTTCTAAATACCTATAAATTTTGGTATTTGATTTTGCGTTTTTTTATCATGGAAAATCAGAGCTCCCCCCGCCCCTTTAGCTCACTGAACACAGGTCCAGGCCCCTCACTCCCAAGTCACAGCCCCCCAGTCCTCCTGGTGCCCCTCACTCCCCCGCAGAGCCTCCTGGACCCTGCTGGTGCCCATTCCCCCCTCCCCTCCCCCACAACCTCCTAAATCTCCTGGTGCAGGCTGCCCACTGTGGGCTCAGGCTCCTCACCCTGCTCCCCCCACTTCCCAGGGCCTCTGCAGCTCAGCAGGGTGGGACTGGGAGTGAAAGAGCAGAGCAGGGCTGGGAAACTCCTTGCCACTGCGAGGCCAGCGTCACCCTGGTGAGGTGTCCCCTGCTCACCTGGCAGAAGCAGGCGTGGCAGCACGGGGTTGTACCCCTTGCTGCTGCAGGGCGGGCAGAGAACACCTCACCAGGGCAACGCACAGCTTGAAGCAGCAAGGAGCTTCCCCACCCAGCTCCGCTCTGCCCTGGTGTGCCAGGTCCCACCCACTGGGCTGCAGAGGCCTCAGGGGAGGGCATCAGGGCAAGGAGCCAGAGTCCACAGCAGGCAACCCGCGCCCACCCCTGCCCTGCACCCATCTGGCCCCCCAGGAGTGCATGCAGCAGCAGGGAGCCAGCTCTACCCCTCTTCCCCCCAGATAAGCCACCCACGGCCCCGTCCCACTCCCTGCCGGGGCACTGTGGCTACGCATTCCAGCCACAGACCCAAAGCCCCACACTGCCTGGCTAGGCAGGAGCCCCAGCCCTGCCCAACTCACTCAATTTCTCCTCCCTATGGGGGCCTCAATCTCCCTTTCCCCCTGAGACTTACCTGTGCCCCTGCCTGGCTGCCCTGCTCCTGCTCTCCCCTGCCCCTTAAACACTGGAACTCTGCCAACCTGCAGAGAGCTCTTTGCAAAAGTGCAAAATCCACATTTCTCTGTTAAAATGAAAAATCCATGTTTTCCACAGTTAAAATCTGCGTTTTTTTTCTGTTTTTCCATAGAAAATGGAAAACCTGAGTCCCTGGTAATAATCAGGGGTAAGGGCAAGAAACAGAAGAGGCTTTTTTGTAATGCATCATAAAGCTTTCATAGTGAAACATGAAACATGGAGCAGCATCACCAGACTCTTTAGTGAGGTTTCTAAGTGTGGGTTGAGTTTCAACCAAACCTGTTAAACATATTGTTTGTAGGCAGAACCACAAGAAATGTAGTTATTTTTGTGGTTTTCATTTTGGTTCTTCCCAAACCAACATGCTTTCAGTAAAGTTTTAGTTTTGTTCAAATATAGAGTCAAACTGAAGTAGTTTGGGTGCATATAACCTGATAGCAAAAATGTCATATGTGCCTGACAGTTTGATCAGTAGGTGGAAAGAGGAAGGTGCATACTTGAAAAGCTTGCTTTCTTCCAGCAGAACCAAAAATGGAGAATAAGCACAGGTTGTCATTGGATTGGAGGGGAAGAATTAAGGAGTTCCTATTCATTGGTTAATAGGTTGAGGTGTGGTATTAGTAGGTTGGAAATTGGAAAGAAGATGGCTGTTCTTCCCAGATGAAGACAAGACGGGCTTATTAATGTGAGAGGAAGCTTCCATTCTTGAATGGAAGTGAGAATATAATGTGGAAGGGTTTCACATGAACAAAATGAAAGTGAGGGAGACTTGTTGATGTGTTTGTGAAATGTTTCTTTACTGAAGAATATGGGTCTCTCCTATGGAAGATGGAGAGGAAGAGGAAGAATGTTAAAGATAAAAAAGGTGGAGAGAGAGGGCACACTGTAGGGGACACTTCCCTCACCAGCTTAATTATATAGGGTGACTGAAATTAATTGCTGACCTACAAGGAAAGGACAGTGCAAAACAGAGAAATCCACAAGCATAATCCAGGAACAGTTCTTCCTGGCAGCTGGTGAGGACCGCTATCTTTTCCTAGCAACTGGAGTGCGGAGGCATAGGATTTTTCGGCATGTTTTTATAGATCCCAATGGATAGTAGGTTAAAGGAAGCTTACTGTTTTCTATTTTAGCCTTTCACCAGCATATTTAGCCCTCTTCCTTTTAGGTGCCTTGTAAAAATTCCAGCTCCTTATTACCATATTACTGATCCCAAGACTCAAATATTTGCATGCGCCTCTGCAGCCCTTCATAAGGCTATTTCCACCACTCTAACTGGAACTTGGAAAGACTTTGCTACAGTATCAGTGCTGCCCAGAAATAGTCATTTTTCTGTTACCAGTGGTGACATCAGCTGTTGCTTATTAGACTGCTGGATAGTGGTACATAAAAAACATATTTAAAAAAAAGTTTTTCCCTAGTAAATATGGTCTGATTTCTTTTTTCAGAAGTTTTTAAATGCAGTGATATATGTTACAATTTATTTTATACATAATATGGATACACATATGCGTGCGCGCATACACACACAAGGTTTTTTTGGTAGATGTGATATCTTTTTTAGACAAACTAAATAGTTGGAAAAATTGTTCTTTGCAAGCTTTCAGACACAAACACCCTTCTTGTCTGCATACGTCTTTAGACCAGCATGGCTACAACCAACAACCCAATATATATAAAGGATATATAATGTTCAACTGTAATTAGTACTGATTTTAAGGATGTTAATGGAGGAATAGAACACCATAGTTTAACACAAGGTTTAAAACAAAAGACAATGTAAATAATACCACATTTCAGGTTAAAACAGTAAGGTTCTCAATAATTGTATGTCTGTAATCCAGATGTACTCAGAAATATTCCAGATCTTGCAAATGATGGTTCTAGGCATCTCTTATTACAAAGATGGTACAGGTCATAAATAAATTTAAATCAAAAGAGCCATAGGAATCTGAATCACATGGAAGCCATGGAAAAACATATCTATAACCAGGAATGTTGGCAATCTTGCACTGGTGACCCAAAAATGATCTATATCTTCATTTTATGTTTGACCAAAAATAGTGCTGACTTTCAATGGATAGTTCACAACAGATGCTCCAGAAATATGACTGCAGTAACAACTGGTGAGCAATGAAGGTTTCATAGTTTCATAGTTTGGTAGGGTCGGAAGGGACCTGAGCAGATCATCAAGTCCGACCCCCTGCCATGGGCAGGAAAAAGTACTGGAGTCAAACAACCCCGGCAAGGTGTCTATCTAGCATCCTTTTGAAGACCCCCAGGGTAGGAGCGAGCACCGCTTCCCTTGGAAGTTGGTTCCAGATCCTAGGCGCCCTGACTGTGAAATAGCGCCTCCTGATGTCTAGCCCGAATCTACTCTCAGTCAACTTATTGCTGTTATTCCTTGTTACTCTTGGTAGTGCTTGGGGGAACAGGGACTCTCCCATTGCCTACTGGTCCCCCTTGGCCAGTTTATAGATGGCCACCAGATCCCCTCTCAGCCTTCTCTTGTGGAGGCTGAACAGATTCAGATCTCGTAGCCTGTTCTCGTAGGGCCTGTCCTACTGCCCCCTGATCATGCGAGTGACCCTCCTCTGGACCCTCTCGATGCTGGCCACATCCCTTCTGAAGTGCAGTGCCCAGAACTGGACGCAGTACTCCAACTGTGGCCTGACCAGTGTTGCATAGAGGGGGAGGATCACCTCCTTGGACCTGCTTGTGATGCATCTGTGGATGCATGACAAGGTGCAGTTATTCTTCGTGACCGTGTCCTCACATTGGTGGCCCATGTTCATCTTGGAATTAATAGCGACTCCAAGATCCTTTTCTGCCTCTGCACTGATGAGAAGGGAGTTCCCCAGCCTGTAGGTCTGCTGCTGGTTCTTCCTCCCTAGGTGCAATACCTTGCACTTGTCAGTACTGAAACCTATCCTGTTCTCATCCGCCCACCCCTGTAACCTATCCAGATCTAGTTGTAGCCTGTCCCTCTCTTCTAGCATGCCCACTTCTCCCCACATCTTAGTGTCATCCGTGAATTTGAACAAGGTGCTTTTTACCCCCTCGTCCAAGTCACTGATGAAGATGTTGAACAGTGCGGGCCTGAGGACCTAACCCTGAGGAACCCCATTACCCACATCCCTCCAGGTTGAAAACGACCCATCCACCACCACTCTCTGGGTGTCACCCTCCAGCCAATTGGCGACCCATCTGACCGTGTAGGCATTGACACCACAGTCACCTAATTTTTTAATGAGAATGGGGTGAGAGACAGTGTTGAAGGCCTTCCTAAAGTCCAGAAAGACTACGTCCACCATGACACCTGCATCCAAGGATTGTGAGACCTGGTCATAGAAGGCCACCAGGTTGGTTTGACAGGACCTGCCTCTAATGAGCCCATGTTGGTTGCCCCTAAGCATAATCTCCCCTGCTGGTTCCTTGCAGATGTGCTCCTGGATAATTTTCTCAAAGAGCTTTCCCAGGACCAAGGTAAGACTAACGGGCCTATAGTTTCTTAGGTCCTCCTTCCTCCCTTTTTTGAAAATGGGGACCACGTTGGCCCTTTTCCAGTCCTCTGGCATCTCGCCAGAGCACCACGAGTGCTCATTAAGCTGTGCTAGGGGTCCCACAATAACCTCTGCCAATTCCCTCAGCACTCTGGGGTGAAGAATGTCAGGACCTGCTGATTTGAACATGTCTAGTCCCACCAGAAGTTCCCCGACTAGGTACTCACTGACCCTGAGCCTGACTGTGCCTTCCCTGGGTCTGTCCGGGATCCCAGGGGGGCGATGTCCCGGTCCCTGCTCAGAACAATGGAGGCAAATAATTTGTTAAAGAGGTCAGCTTTATTATCTGGTGCAACCACCAGATTGCCAAGTGTGTCCTGCAGGGGCCCCACATTACCCGGTACCTTCTTTTTACTCCCTATGTATTTAAAAAAAGACTTCTTGTTATCTTTGATCCAGGCCGCTAGTCCCAGTTCCATCTCCACCTTAGGCTTCCTAACAGCCCCCCTATAATCTCGAGCAATGGAGGTATAATCCTTCTTGGTGATGGCCCCTCCTTTCCATTGGGTGTATGCCTCCTTTTTAGCTTTGAGATGTTAATGAATGCTTTTGGTGAGCCATGGGAGCTTTTGAGCACTCTTGCCCCCTTTGATCCACATTGGGACTGTCACCCTTTGGGCTTGGAGGATCGTCTCCTTAAGAAATGACCACTCTTCTTGGACTCCCAAGTCCCCTCCCCTCCGGGACTTCAAGTGTCTCCCCAACTCCTCCTTACCTCATTGAAATCCATCCTCCTGAAGTCCAGGGCTACTGCCTTGCTGCAGGCCTTTGACACCCTGCGCTGGATAGTGGATTCCAGTAGGCGATGATTGCTATCATCCAGGTGTTCGAGAACCTGTAGTCCCCTCACCAGGACCAGGTCCAACAAGGCATTTCCCCTGGTGGGACTGTGCACCTCCTGAGTTAAATGGAGGTCCTGTAACTCGGCTAGGAACCTACATGAGCGGTCAGACCTGCCTGACTGCTCTTCCCAGCAGATGTCCAGATAGTTTAGGTCACCCATGATGACCACATCCCTTGACTTAACTGCCTCCGCGAGCTGACCTGAGAATTCCCAGTCCAGCTCTTCCCCCTGGTTGGGTGGCCTGTAGTAGACCTCCACCATTAAGTCCCTTTCACCCCGAGCCCCTTGTATTCTGACCCAGAGCACTTTAGTCTGCCCCTCCTCTGACCCAGTGCTGTTTGTTGAGGATGTGTATTTCTCTTTGATGTAGAGTGCCACACCCCCACCTTCCCTCCCTGTTCTATCCCGCCTGTACAGCCTATAGCCCTTGATGTTTACCACCCAGTCGTGCATTGGATCCCACCAAGTTTCAGTGAGCCCCACTATGTCTGGGTTTGTGTTAGCTAGCAGGAAGGCAAGTTCCGCCAGCTTGACAAGATTCATTCTGTTAACATACTCTCAGGGATCAAGCCTCTAAACTGTATACAGAAAACAGATTAACAGAGGTTTTTATTTGAAATGTGTAATTCCTAGAAGGATATCAATGGGAATTTTAGTCTGGTGAGTGAAATAGCCTTGAGGAACCATACCTGGGAGAAAGACCAAACCAGAAGAAGAATTGTCCAATCCAGATGGCTCACAGCTACAAAGACAAGCAACTGTAAACCTCATTACAATTCTAATAACACATAGGCAGTGCATAGGGGGTGCAAGGGGGTCCACGTGCACCCCCTGAGAGTGCTGGTGACCCCTGAGAGCAAGCGCTCTCAGCTAGGCAACAGGCAGGGGAGGTAGGTGGAATGCTGGTGCCTCCCCTGAGAAGTGCCAGTTCCGGGTGCACTGCCGGCACTTTCGGGCTTGGTGTCCACCCACGCGGGGACTCCCCCCTCCCCCTGGTTGGTGATTGGGAGCGGGGGAATCCCCCCCCGGTCCCCGACACTGCCACAGCCTTCTGCAGATGGTCCCCGCTCGGCCCACCTTCACTGCTGACGCCCGTGTAACCACTTGCAGCCAGTCACCATACTCCCCCCAGCCTCAAGAGGCATGCGTTTCCTATGGAACAACCCCAGTATTTTTCTTTTCTGGAATACTCACTTTTTAAGTTTTATGTTGGGTGATATTGTAAATGCCTCATTAAATTGTTCTGGAAATAACAGAGAGATACAGAAAGCCATATGATGGGTTGGACTGCGTAAAACAAAACTGTAGATAATGAATTATATGCAGCTGAAAAGTCATTAGCACTGAAGTAGTAGTTTATCTATAGAATTTGTTATTGTGGCACCATATGTATTTACAATACATTTGCAATTATGTATTTTCAATACATTTTCGTTACATTATTCTGGACACTTGCCATTCCTAGAGTGTTTTGCACTGCAGGAACTGGCCATTTATTTGCTTAATTAGGAATTTTTGAGGGACATGGATGCCGAGGAAAGACTGCAGTCTGAACTGACCCAGTTCCTATCCATCCCAAGTCTCTTGGCCAGTTAATGAGATATGGACTCGCTTCTTATACTTATACTGTCACAGACATCATTACAGTCATGGCTGACAGGGGTGATGAATTCTCAGGATGGACTCTAAAAGTGACCATGTAATTGAGAGGAGCACCTAGTTGGGAAAGAAAAAGGAGAAGAATGACAGCTTCACCTCTGAGATGGGGCTCCTGCAATCACATTCCTGTTTGGGGTACAAGTAAGAGAGCGAGAGGGGACAAGGACAGGATCTGAAGGCAGTGGCGAAATCTGTCCTACCAGTGCATTAGGATTCTGAAACTGAGGGCTCTGTTGGTTAAATTACATAGGATGTTAGAAATTTTATAGCACAGCAGTAAATACCATGAAAATAGTGTGTTAAATTTTTTTTGTCATTGTCAGGTAAACACAAGTTTTTTTAATTGTTAAAAGAAAATAAGCTATGAACAAACAAATTATAATGGGTTAAAAGGAGGTGAGGATTAATTGTATCAGCTGTTCCACAGTAACATTCCAGGAGGATGTTCTTACCCTGCAGCAAGTCCTCAGTGACAGTTGACCATGCACCAAAGACCTACCCACTTTTAACTCATAAATGTGTCCATACCCTACTATTTTAGCCTTTTCTCACAGACAGCTAGAGTAGTTGCTGGTACATGTTACTTCCTTACATTAATATTGAAGGAAAATGGTATTTGTTGTACGAAAGGGGAACATTGCACTAAATATACACATTGACGTATTATGTTTAGGCATGGCACAATTCGATTTTTATCGATAAACATTGATTTCAGCTCACACTCACAGACCAACAGAAAATATAGCAGGGACTGTAACAGAGAACCCTTACCCCTGTTAGTGGACAGTGAAGAAAGAGAGAGGAGGGACAGAGGGCTGAGGGGTTAAAAGAAAAACAATGGGCAGTCTAATGACTTGTCCATTAAATAATTAGCTGCTTGTTCACAGGTGCAGAAGTGGGCCAGAGGAAGATAACAGGCTACTTAAACAAACCCCTACCCAAAGCCCAGAGAAGAGTATTGGAGGCACTAGCCCAGTGGCAGCAAGATCCTGCCCAGGCTGGGCCTGCTAAGCACCACCACTTCTCCCCATGTTCCCAGAGCTCTGGGAGTGTTGCTGCCCTCCGCTTCTGGTCCCTGCCCCCCAAGGTCTTTCTTGGTGAATGAACAGAATGATTTAAAGTAGGTATGATTTATTGATTTATGGATATTTACTTTTTATATTTTGAGATGTGATTTTTATAAAGCTTTTAACAATATATTGTCATTACTAAATTGTCTGCTCCCCACTCACTTCATGAAACACTGAAAATTTAAATTGATAAAAATTTAAACCCACCCCTTACAGTCCTGAAAGTTTAAATTGATAAAATCAACTGCTTAAAAATAAACATCCATGTTAGCAATTATTTAAAAGTAAAAAAACAAATTCTGCCAAGCCTAATTATGTTACATTAATACTTTTTGTTAGTTTGCCCCAGTTTGTTCATCATTCCTCAAATACTACTGTTTGTAAGTTGTTCCATTTCTCCGCCTTATTATGTTCTTTGGATAAAAGGAGATCTGTTTTCCATGGCACTGGCCTTGGGTATGCATCTTGACACACTGGCTCTATTCCCAGCTCTACCACTAACTTGCAGTGCGAATTTATTTAGGAAGGTGACTTCCCAGTATTTACCTTGGTTTCCTCAACTTTTCAATGGGGCTAGTAATTCAGGAGGGTTAATAAGGTCTTTGGCTATGGATGGAAAGTACTGTATCACAGTTAAATATTGTTGTTTTTAGCTGTGCTTTAGTAGTTATTTGGTTTTGCAACCATGCAGATGGAGTACATTTTGTTAGCTTCAACCACAAAAACTCTAAATGGGTCTAAACATCTTTATTTAATTTTACTAAAAAGTGACATTTCGTTACATCCCTAATATGGGAAATAGAGGGATAATATCTTGCATCATTTTTTTAACATGCCAAAATCTTTCAATTTGAGGCAATTTCAGATGATAAAAACAATAATAATTCCCTGGACCTCAGCATTTCCCCTCTGGCATTTCTTTCAGTTTTTATTTTGTTTTGGAAGCCCAAATAAAAAGAACAAATTGGTGTGGATTAAACCCAGATTACTCCCAAAAGTTGAACAAGAAACTGGCTAAAAAAAAATAGTTTGGCTGATATTTCTCTTCTCAACTTTGCATTTTCAGATACATCTATAGTTAGGGACCTATCTAACGTGGTGAGAGAAAGTAATTTTTGTGGCTTGATCATGACCCAAAGAGCTGATTTCATGACTATTACAGTGGCCCTGCCCCTCGACTCTTAATGGTATAGAGGCCTCGGGGGTAGGAGGGACAAAGGGGAAGCCACCATCTTGACTGTTGCCTTCCCTTTGTGCGGCCCTCTTCCTTGGCACTGATTGGTGGAGAGGCATGAGAGGGCAGCTGTCATCTTGGCTGTTGCCCCGCAGCCAGCACCTTCCCCTCCTAGGCAGGCTGTAAGGCCAGCATTTTATTTTTCTTAAGGGTTTTAGGGTGGTTTTTTTTGATTGATTGAGTTGCTGGAAAATCATGGCCAATGCCTTTTTTTGCAGAGATTGCCATTTTTCGTGGTTTCTGCAAAAATTGCGAAACCACAATTTAAGTAGGTCCTTATTCATGGTGTACTTGCTTGTAGCCTGAACTAGATGCAAAAATGTTAAGGTATCATGAAGGAGGCTTCTTTTCAGGAATGTATGATGCTCTGTCCTGGAACAAGCAGTACTGGCAACTTTGCCAGAAATTTTTTAAAATAAACAAACAAACAGTTTTAGATCATCTTGATGAAGTTAAATATCCAAACTTCTAGGTACTTCCCTCACTTGAATCAAGCCTCTATGATGTTTTAAGGTTTAACCCATTTCTCTTGGAAAATTTAGTTAGGGATTAAAAGCATTGCTATTTTTAGCACAATTGTTTATACTTGGCATTCATATAATAAAGAATTTGGACTTGTTGGCTCCCTGAACTTGCCATTTATCAGAAAATAGGCAGATATGAGCTTGAACATATGTTCTCCATAAAATATAACTAAAATTAGGCTATATAAAATTATATTCTAAGTAAATATCAGAATTAGTTTGTGGTCTCCTCACATTTTTCATGGGTTTTCATGTTATAGTTGATAAAAGGCCCTCATCTTAAAATACTGTTGTCCAGATTTAATATTTAACTATGGTTTTTATTGAATTAACAGGTTTGAAATCACACTGCCTGAGAGTATTTTAGTCCAGATGGCCTCAGTTTTATATAATTTACCTTTAATGTACCACTTGGCAGCTGGGGAAACTTTGGTTTGGGCAAACCTTGCGTAGCCATCAACTTTTTGTTACATGCCTGGAAAATAGTATGCGTTCTGGATGATGCTAATGCTCCATGTGATTTACAAAGCAGCAGCAAAGTTCTAATTTGTTAAATTGTGAGCTTGTGCCTTATTAAGATCAGATTTATTTTTAGTGAGATCTCTAGTACTAGAAAATGAGCAGTGTTTTAATCTTGGAAATGGTTACACATTGTTAAAATCTCTTCACTTTTTATTGAACAAATTAAATTAAATAAAATATTGAATACAGGTGTTGAGCATTACCAGTCCTCAAAAGAACTGATGATCAAATAAACTAAAACACCCAAATTGATATCTCTGTCATTTTTATTCTGCTTCTGTCTTTGCTACAGCAGTTTGAAAAAACTGGATATTGCTAGTCCAAAAAATGGCACATCCCTTCTTGTAAATTTCCTAATAATAACAATGATGAATAATATCTCTATGTTTGCATTTAAACCACTTCTGTTTCCCTGGTCATTTATTACTTGGATGTAAAAACTCATTCCCACTTGAAAATTGGCATAAAAGATCTGAATTCCAGGCATTCTACCAAATGTAAAAATAAGAAACAGGAGGAAAAAACTGCTCTTTTTCCAATTAAAGAGTTCAGTAAAGAATACATTTGGTTCTTAGCTTGTTTTGATTAACTCATTTTACTCTTAAAACTCCAAAGTATCTTTCATTCAAAAACAAATTAATTGCTCTCACAAAACATTAAAGTACAGAACACCTTGATCTTCTGGAGGCTATGGGAGAAACACTTAGCATCTTTTTACATTTGGGCACCATGAGAAATAGAAGACAGTCTGAAAGGACACCAGGGAATCATGAGCACTTTATCCATTTGACTACACTTTAATTCACTACAATGTGATGATAGATTTAATCTTAAACTAGGGAGGAAGCTATTCACACCTGTCTCAGAACTCTTTCAGGCAGCTAATGTGGTAAGGGGCATTTGCAGGTTTTTAGCTAGTCCTGTCTTACTTTGGAGGATAATGGTTAATATCGTTAAGAATTTTTCAACTAAATGCTTTACTTTGAAAAATGCTGCTTCACCAAACCTGAGATTTACTGCAGGTATGTGTATTTTTATGATATTTTCATCAGAAAGGTTTCTTGGATTCAAGATGGAGTTTCTGGATAAAAGGACTTACCAACTTTATATTCCCCGTGGTAAGCGCATATATCCAGGTTGTAGGAATCTGATTCCTACCACCTTCAGTTCTGTGCTTTGACTTGGGCAGAGCAGGCACTCAAACATCTGACTTCACATACAAGGTGAATTCTTTAATCATAGGATCATAGGAAAGTAGGGCTGGAAGGGACTTCACGAGGCCATCCCAGCCAGGTGTCTGTCCAACCTGCTCTGGAAAATTTCTAAGAATGGAGATTCCACAATTTGTCTAGGCAGCCTGTTTCAATGCTTAACCATCATAGTCAGAAAGTTTCTCCTAATCTCTAGCCTACCTTTGCAGCTTGATACCGTTGCTCCTAGTCCTATCCTATATAGCTCGTGTCCAGGCACTCTATAATTGCCCTTCAGGTATTTAAAGACTGTTATCAAATCCCCTGTCTGTTGCAGTCAAAAGAGGGATTCAAACCTAGTGCAGTTAAGGATTGATTAATGACAGAAAGGCTTTAATAGCTATACCACAAATGAGCTATAAAACTAGATGACAGAAAAAGACTCCTTCCCAATATTTAGTAAATGAGCTATCACAAAATTCCTAGCATATGTTAGCTGCAAAAGTGTTTCTCGCCAATGCAGGCAGCAAGCAGTTTCCATCTTTGCAGCCTTCACTGGGTGAGGATAAGTGGCTGGGGCATGATCAGCTGGGTGTAGGTTACAAAGTTGCAGCTATTTCTCTCTCTCTCTCTCCTGGAGTGCACATTTTGCTGGCAACTCTTGTTTTATTTTTATACTGTTCAATTGTATAGCTTCAAAGCATTCCTCTTTAATAGTTGGTGAATAAAGCAGGTAGGGAGGAACCATCACATTACAATAGCTAACTGCTCGGATCCTGTTTTGCATCATCCAGGTGTGAAACTTGTTTTGGAAGTTTTTGGTCAGTCTGGAGGTTACACTTCAATCAAATGGGATGGGTCTTAATTGACTGAACAGGATACCTTGGGGCATTGATCACAGGACACTGTTTTGGGTAGTTGTTTTAACCGTGAGGCAGAATCCATAATAGTCTGCAGTGGTGATGGTCTATGGAGATATTTGCAAAACTCCAGACAGACATTGAATGCCTGTTCTGAGAAATATGCCTTAATCAAGGGAAGATGTGTCAACAAGGAGGATACAGTCACGTAAGGATATGCAGTTATTTATAAATGGTTTAACATAATAAAACATTGGGTACATTTGCAACTTGAACAGGAGATGAAACCAACTGGGATTGCTTTATTTCACATGCTCCCAGTCATGATCTTGCATTCTTGTGCACGATGCACTGTTATTTGAATTTGGTCATTTAAATTTCATGTGGAGGTCCAGCCAAGCTTTCACAGTCATCACTGTCAGTCTTCTCTTCTCAAAACTAAATAATTCTTGTTCTTTCAGCCTTTCCTTATAAATCATCCTTCCCAGGCCCCTAATCATTTTTGTTGCTGGACTTCCAACTGTGCCCAGAACCAGGTGAGGCCACACCAGTGATGAATGAAACAGAAGAATCACTTCCCTTGATTTTTCAAGTGACATTTCTGTTAATACAACCCAGCATGCTCTTGGCCTTTTTCAACAAGAGCATATTGTAACTCCCAGGTCCTTCTCTGCAGTACTGCAGCCTAGCCAATCATTCCAGTCTGTATTTGTGCAGGCAGTTATACCATCCCGAATGTTGGACTTTGCATTTTTTCTTGTTGAATCTCATCGGACTTATTGCACATCATGTCCACTCTATCCAGGTTATTTTGGATCCTAGCTGTGCCCTCCAGATTGTCTGAAATTCCACTCAATTTGATATTGTATGCAAATTTGCTAGGCATACACTCAGTCTCGTTATCCAAATCATTAATGAAGATGTTGAACAACACCAGACCTAGGCCAGACCCTTAGGAAGCCTCACTTGATACTTCCTCCCAACTAGATGGTGAGACATGGATAACTACTTGTTGAACATGATGATCCAACCAGTTATGTATCCACCTTACAGTACTTTCTTTTAGTCTGTATTTCCTTAGCTTCTTAAATAGAATGTTATGAGATGGTGTCAAAAGCCATATTAAAGCCAAGGTGTATCGCATCCACTGCTCTCCCCCTCTATCCACAGAGTCCATCACCTTATCATAGAAGGAGATCACATTGATCAGGCATAACTTGCTCTTGATGAATCTATCCTGGCTGTTTACCTTGTTCTCTTCTAGGGTGCTTCACTATACATTCTTTGAGGACCATTGGAGTAGAGCAGGGGTATCAAACTCATCTAGCCCCACAGGTCTGATGAGAGAAGGCCATTCTGTGGGCTGGATCAGGCCCATGGACTGGCCCTGTACACTGAAGCCGGCACACAGAGCTGGTATGGTGAAGGTGCCATATTCAGCATGTGCTCTGGACTGGTACTGTGGCAACATGCAGCATGTGCAGTGGCTCTAGGCCCACTCCCTACAAGCAACACATGCTGGTCATGGCCCTGGGCTTGTCTGAGACTTACAGGCAGTACCACGGGCCAGATTCAGTGCACAGGCCATAGCTTTAACGCCCTTGGGATATAGAAATGTAGTTTTCCATTAAAAAAAATAGAGGTCCTAGTTTAATTCTAATTTGGAAAAGGAAACTAATTGAAGGAATTAAAATTGTCATGTTTCTTGTCTAGCACTAGTGGTAGCAACTAAAATGTCACAGACCTGCATCCAGGATGCATAATGACTTCCAGTGGAAGTTTAGTGAGAGTTTCCCTTACAGAGTACTGTACTACATGATTTAAGGAAAACAACCTACTCTATAACTGATGGAGATATGCAGCCCTTCTGAATCATTGTGAAGGGAGCCGCAGGAAATTCCTTTGTGCTGAAGTAAATAGTTTTCTCTGTGTTAGCATTTCTGAAAAAAATCATTTTGGCCAGTGCTGTGGCTAGAATGGAAAGTATATGATAAATCACCAGTCTTAATTTTGAGTCATCTCTGGTTGGAGAAAATGTTTAAAATGACTATTTCCAGGTTACATAAATATTTCTGTTATTGTTGCCACCAATAATGGTTCTACAGTGTTAAGAATATTTTCAAAAGTCTTGGTATAAAAACCCTACCAGACCCAAACAGATCTTTTTAGTTGACATAGATTGCCACCCAGTGAAATGATTAGGGCAAATGACTGTGTATAATGAACAGATCAGGCTGTGAGCACACTAATAAATCATTGCTTTTTGTCAAAAACATTTTATTTGGATTCTTTGGTAAGTGATTTGCTACTTAAAAATATTTTTTTTCAGGCAACTTCTTTGCAGTGGGAAGGACCACTAACTTGCATCATTTGAAGAGTATCAGCATAGGGCTCCATGTGTGTAAGGCTTTGTGGTGCTGAAGTTCATTTTCAAGCAATGGTGTCCTCCCCCTTGTGTACTGGTTCCTCATTGCAGAGGGAAATACAGGCCTGCTGAGTACAGGTTATGTAAGCATATAAAAGTCGGATGCAGTTAACTTATATAAAATTCCTATTAATTTTATTGGAAATGGGATTAAGCCAACACTGAGCACTTCTGCAAATCTTACCCTAAATATGAATACGCAGAAATGGCTTTTTAAAATATATCATACAGCAGAGAGAATTTTGCCAAGGCAGTACTTCATCAAAATGACAAAAGGGCAGGCATGTTATATAACTTGAAACTCAGGAATCTTTCTCATTTCTGTCTCTAGTGGTTAGAATTCTTCACTCTTGCTAGATTACAAGTCCACTGGGACACTTAAAACTACTTATTCAGACTTTACTGTTTTGGATGTACAAGAGTTAGTTGCATTAACATGAAGTTTGGAGGAAAAAAACCATTTATAGCATTTTTTAAAATAACTGTTTATTAAAGGATAGTATAAAAGATCACAGTTTCTGTATTTTTACTGTTCTGCTTTGAAAGGATGATAAAGTTACCATGTAGAAAACATATTAGTCATCACATAACCTTAACTCATCTGAAAAATACTATATACCTGAATGTATGGAAATGCTATATAATTAAGCATGCCATAAAAACACAAGAAAATGTTTATCATTTTTGCAAGGATCTTATTTTTATGTGAATATCAGATCCTTACTGCCTTTCATATGGGGGTCTCAAAGTACTTTGAGGACAGGACAAGTTGTATTATATTTTTATTATCCCTATTATATATCTAAAGGAAACTGAGGCACATGGCAGTTAAATGACTTACCCAAGGCTTCAAAACTAATCTTATAGCAATTCTCTTGACCCCCTAATACTGCTAGATATTAAACATGGGTCCAGGCAGTTAAAATCTTCAGTCCCCATTTAAGGACCCAAATAATTAGCCCTGTTCTTCAAAAGTATTTCCCTTTAACTCTGTCAGTACCTTTTGTAGAGGTGCACTAAATGCTATATTACCAGTGGATCGTGCCTGGTTGGATTTGCAAGGTCTTATTTTTCAGTCAGCTACTTAAGATGTATTTGTATGCCTACATTCTTCAAGGTAGACCATAGGAGGTTTGGAGTATTCAAATGTCTCTGTTTCCACAGCTCATCTTACCCCCTTAATTATGCATTTGTAAAGCATAGACAGGGAATTGTTGACTTCCCTCCCCTAATTAGGAATTCTAGCACAGCAGTGTATCAAAGTTGAATGGGCAGTAGGGCCCATGCCTCTTCATCTCCATGTGTCCACTAGGCCTCAGGGGCTCCCTCCCTCTACTGTCTTGATTCTTCAAAGAGGACGAGGGGAAGAGAAGTCTTAGTCTCACTCCAGGTTTACAGGGAGCAGTCCATTCTCACTGCCTTTCCTGAGCCCTCACAGGAGAGGCTGAGTTCCTGAGAAGAATGTATCACCTCCCCCTCTCCCCAGTACAGGAGAAAACCAGTTTCTTTACAACTGAGGACTTAAAACACATTTTTTGCAAGGAAGGCCAGGGTCTATCAGCCCCAAAAGAATACCCCCCAGCAAAGAGTCAGTATGAGGGGAATAGAGGCATAAATAAGGATTTTACATAATGTGGCCATGAAATACAAACCTAAAATACCCTTGGTGTTACAAATACGTTAGTGCTAACTCTCTAAATCCAAAAGCTGTACTGTTTTCATTCAAAACCTTGTTAATTTTTCTTGTTCATTACCTATAAAGGCCATTTTCCTATTGCTTTTTGTTTAAATGTATATCATCTTGCAATTGAGGAGCTAGAGTTTTCTGGGATTCTTAGCCACCTGCTATGATTTTTTGGCAATACTGCTGAAATTCTACAAAATAAAAGATAGACCCAAGGACAGGGGTAGATGTCCAGTTGTCTGTCTTATGCAGCTGGCTGTTGAACCAGATGTCAGACCATCAGTCATCAAACGTTCAGTTGCCAGCTAACGTGAGTAGTGTGAAGAATTTCACTTTGTGTTGCATTACTGTTTGCTGGAGTCCAACATGAGGACTAAACAAGACACATTCCAGAGGCATATAGATTTATTAAGTAATCTAAATTATAAATAAAACCACTAAATATTTTAATAGGCATATCGTTCTCCGTTTAAGGGGAAAAAAAGGACAATGAGGTCTTTGTGTTCCCATAGCTTGCAAGCTGAATAAATGTTGTAATTTGTTGCAAGACCTTTTTCTTGGTTTATAGTCATACCATCTCACAGGGCAAATATGATTCTGTACGGCTGATCTACAGGCTGGAGTGTATGGTCCAAAATGACATGGGAAGAGTCGAGTCAAAAGCGGATTTATTGTCTGTGCTAGAAAGGTGCCATAAACCAGCAAAGTGGGTTGTCTTTCGGCATTACTAAGGCTAGGTAAAGACATTCAAAAGGCCTGAGGTGGAATTGATCTAAGCATTTTTCTGTAAGTATTGTAACTTAGATTGGTAGAGAATGGAACACACATTTTCCCTGTGTGGGGGGGCCTCAATGGCTTAAATCTTAGACTAGGTTCTGCCATTTTTAAATCAGTGTGATTGTGCTGAACTTCTGTTATAGGTATAGACTGTTTTTGTGTGCTGAACTTCTGTTTTGTTATGGGTATAGACTGGTTTCCGAACACTTATACTGGTGAAAGTGTAATGTCAATACCTGGCCTAAGTGTCCTGCTCTCCTTTTGGACCTCTAGTCCACATCTGAGCAATACTTCCCATTTATTCTGCTTTTCCTACAGTCCCCTTTGAGGGTAAGGATGCAAACTTAAAGCTGTTTAAAGATCTTCATTAATAGGTATGGTAAGGTTGCAATCTACTGGAAATAAATGTCCTGCAGACCTCTCCTATATGTTTTAGTGATTAAGGTTTAGAAAGATGAAATGAGGGCCTAAGTACAATTTTCTGGATGCACACTGACATTGTCAGAACAGATCTGTCACATGTGAAAAAAGCCAACCCATTAGGATGAGTAGCACAGTATTGTTTTTGAAGAAATCAACCTTTCTAATTTGACAAATTACAAAAATGCTTTTAAGGAAGAGTAACCTCAGAATTGAGGAATGCAATGGAACTCATTTTTAATTATGCAAATACAGCTAACCAAGCCAAATTTTGGTCTCAGGTGGACAGAAGTCTGAATTCAGAGTAATTCTGTTGTCACTAGTGGAACCACCCAACTGTAACTGAGAACAAACTATTTATTTATATCAAGGCACTGCATCCCAAATTAGTATCTTCAGCATCTGATCCAGCTGTTATAAGAGTCCAAGCTCCTAGATTTTTAACTTAATTGGGAGCATAAAAGATGCTTTGTTAGAAATATTTTTAGAAAGAGAGTTTCTTAGAGTAACTGGGTTCTCTAATTAACATTTTTAGTTTAAATGATTTGTGTTGAATATATAAAAATAAAGGAAACAAAAAATTGTATACTAGCACTAGAACATCTGCTTTGCTATCTTAGCTATTTATTCAGCCTCAAAGAACAGTTGAGAAATTCAATTTTTAGGTTAAAAAAAGAAAGAAAGAAAGAAAAGAAGCAAAATAAGAACCTTCTTGCTGCTATTCAACTTGTGATTGTTTTTTTAATAAGAGATGGATATGCTTGCTCACATCTAAAACTGGAGGCAGATAATGAATAGTTCAGCAAAGAGGACAATTAGACAACTACTAAAAAGCAGCCAGGAACATGTGCTTTATAAAGAAACAATGACAACTCAGACAGGATGACAACTAAAGGTTAAATGCAGCCTGAAAGAAAATTAGGCCATGTAGAACTTGAGAAACATTTGATTTCAGTATTTGCAGGACTAATTTGATGTACTATTGGCACAAAGATCAGGTCATTATGCTGAACTTAGTCATGAAGGCAGAAATAATGCAGTGCTGAAATGCCTGCTTCCAAGTTTTCTTTTTTCTTTTGAGTTTGAAATTATTTCTTTCCCTTTTACAGATGGGATTGCAATCTTCCCACCTCATTTCAGAAAACCAAATTTTTTTTTCTGCTAAGGGACAATTTTATATTATTGGAAGGATACTGTGCAGCTCCATATAGACATTTGAAAATATTCCATATTCTTGATTTATAAATTGACACAATCTTTACAAACATGTTTCAGCACTTGGAACCTTGAAATGACGTGCTTGGCTAAATAAGTATCCTACATATAGCATATAAGAGTGCTCTGTATTTTAATTCTGGTCCATTGGGATATTATGAATATGCAGTCTGTCCATTACGATCTTTGATCCTCTACTGTGTAGCTGCAGTTCATGCTAGATGTACAAGATTAAAAAAAAAACAGGACAGGGAGCATGGGGAAGTCCACTTTTGTATTAATGACAGCAGTTGTAGGTATAGTGACATCAGGTTACTCCTACCCTTTTTCAGGAATAAGGCCAGAGAGGAGAATACAATAACTAAGTATATCAGTTAAATACCTTGGCTAAGTACCAAAGATTTCACTTAAGACTGCATCTCAATCACACTAATATGTATCTGTATTCTACCCCTCGTTTAATCAGGGCTCTTAGAGAGAGGTTTTGGTTGCACAAGAGGCTTTAAACCTCCATTTATTGTGGAGGAGTGTGCCTAGTGCTTAGGAGTTTCCTAGCTGCCCTGAAAGCTACCCTGCACTCCCCTTAAATTGAAGCAGTTTTAGATAAGAAAGAGGAATATAGCCTAGCTGCCAGTCCTTCTGTAGTAATGCTGAAAAATACATTAGTAATGAACTTGTTTTCAGGAAAGATTTGAATCTTGTGCACTTATGAACCGCTAGTTCACATTTAGCATTGGCTACAGAAAATATAACCAAATTGAAAGCTGCTTTTCACTGTTCCTTTTTCTTCTTTATGGCAACAGTCATTCCTTTATACAGGAGCTGATGACATGGGAAGCGTCAGTTGTTGAAGCCGCATAGGGATACCTTCCCAAAATACAAGACATCATCTTAGTTTGGTTTTTCTTTTGTGCTGTTTCAACAGTTATATCCTTGGTAACAAATGCAAGAGTTACAACTTGGCTTGTACTCTCCAAAATTGCTTTATTTCACGCAATTGGAAAAAAAAAATACCACAAGGATTTTCTGTGCCCAAATTGTGGTTTAGAAATAAAACTACACAGCAGAGCAAATGTGCACTTCTCTTCTGAAATTACAGTTTTTTGATTGATATTGCCTCCTGCAGGGCTTGGCACTGCTGCTGCTGGTCCTCTAGCATCTGTGGCCAGCCATAAGGTAGCTGAAACTGAGTGACTCATGCCAAAAACTGGACTGATTTTTTTTTTTTCCAGCACAACATCTGGGTGTGTGTTGCAAACTCCTTGGATGACATTCTGATAGACTGTGTAGGGATCCCTGAAAACGTGTGTTGGGGAGGGATGATTGAGTTATGCTGAACAGTCTTGACCTATTTCTCTCTTCCCATTCATTAGCTCTCTAGTTTAACAAAAAGAAAGCATATTATAAAACATAAGGATTCTAGCTTTCTCCCACCACGCTAGCATAGTACCTTGACCATGACATTTCTCAGGATGTGAAAGGGTAATTCCTTCTCCATGTTTTCATCACTTATTTGTGTCTCTTCTTTAAAGTACTGATTAATTAGATGATCATGGAGGCTGAATTGTGCTCTCACCTTTTAGAGGTCTTTCATGATTAAGCTTTAGATTTGTTGGGGCGATGCTAGTAAGTTTTCTGCTGTGGCTGCCAAGACAGTTCTTCTGTGAATATTAAAAAAAAAATCAGTTTTGAAGTCTGCCTAACTAATACCTCTTCCAAAAAGATAAAAAAATGAATTAACTAAGTCTTTGAAACAAATACTAGTTTTCTTGGTTCTCTTTTGTGGTTCTCTGTTGTGGATATTGCAAAATATAGCCAAATTTTATAACAAAAGGAAAAGCAGAGGACAAATTCAGCTCCTGCAGGCTAGGCTTATGTTGCTATCCAGTCCTCATAGGGGGTGAACAGCTAACCCGTGCTGTTGGGATGACCTGTAGGGTCCATTAGCACGGGCTGTCAATAAAATGCATCACAATTAACTATGTCTTGTTGATCTCCCACTGACTGGAACTGTAGTGCGTAATTGTCTAGTGGTGGGAGTTTTGCTGTGGCTAGCTTTATCATTTTGTCAGTTCACTAATAAAAGGTCACTACAGGTACAAAGAATCTCAGATTTACATATGGCAGGTAAGAAAGCATTATGGGAAGTTTGCTTCCAGGACAGGCTTGTGTATTTGTTGCAATTGACACCCATGCTGTGATTCCATAATTGACAAGAAATGCTATTATTAAGCAGGTCTGCTGAGATAATTAGGATTCAGGGTTGCATTTTTAATCGGACTTGAGTCAGATAATTTATCACAGCAGTAGCAAGCTGTCAGGGTCATACAATAAATACTCATTAAGGATGAATAAAGATTAAGTGCAGCCTGAAAGAAAATTAGGCCAAGTAGTACTTATGAAACATTTTATTTCAATATTTACCATACTAATTTGGTATGATATTGGCAAAAAGATCAGGTCTCTACATTGAGCTCATTTATGAAAGAGGAGATAATGCTGTGCTGAAGTGTCTTTGCTTAGTAGCTGTTTGTCTGAAATTTTATTCCTAATTGATTGCAAAAAAATATTAATTTTGAAAGGCTGATTTAGCATGACTGTTCTAGCAGCATCCCTATCACGACCATAATAAGTTGACACTTTAAAAAGAGAAATGTTCCATCCTAAAGGCAGATCTAATTTGTTAGCATTAGTGAGATACTGCACTTTTAATTTAATGTAACTTTTTTGTCTTTGATTCGTTCACACATGGGCAGTTTATGGCACTTCCATTAAATTAAAAACACCCACTTATTAAAATATGCCACTTTATTAAATGAAAAGAGAACCTATTTACAAACTGCTACATTAAAGAATAAGGACATTTTGAAGTAGCTGATAACTTACAGTACACTAAAGATTTTAAATCAAATGTAAACATTAGTATTTATAAATACAGTAAATTTTGTTAGCTAAAACAGTTTAAAGGTCAGGTTTCAAATTTGCAGTAAAGTAGTTTTCTTATTGAACCAAGTTTTAGTGGAAAATTGATTTTTGAGAACTATATTACACAAGGGTCTCCTGTCCAGTCATTTGCATGTTTACTCATCAAACAAAGCAGTCAGTATTTGGTCCTGCAGAAGAAAGGGGGAGGGGGTCATTTTTAAATGATCTACATTTTTAATTACCTCTGTAACAGTTCTACAGCTTTGGCTCTTTCTGGTGGGAAATAAGTGTTGCATTATCATCACAAAATTTATATTTCATTAATTTATATTTATATTAATTTATATTAATTTTATATTTCATTATTGCCGACTTAAACTAATCATAACATTGACTTAAAAGCATTTCATGAATTTCAAACCTGTATTCTTTTTATTTGCTTTCTGGGCTTTTTGGCCACTTAGGGTGTACATAGGCCACAGTTTCAAGCTCTTCTGGTATAAAGACTGCCTTTATAGTTATTTTGGGCTTTTTTTAACAACGCTAAAATTTCCATGTGAATATTGGAGTCCGAGAACTGGGTCCTGGAAGGAAAATGCTGAATACTACCATGAGCTTTTCAGTGACATTGTTCAAGATGTCTGATATTCACTGATATTCAATAATGTAAATACTGTTGAACTCAAGCACTGATTTTTATTAAATGACCAGTGAATTTATTATACCATATTTACCTGAATATAAAATAACCCTGAATATAAGATGACCCCTTCAATAATTAGATTCTATGTAAGGAAAATGTTTAAAGTTGTTACAGTTTTCCAGGTATAGAATCTAATTATGGGAGGTTTCCCTTGAGTCTGTCGTCCTTCCGCTACTACAGCAGAAAAAATAAATCTTGCCCTCTGCCCCCCTCCTTCTCCTGGCAGCCTCTCCCCCACTTTATTGTTAGACCCTGCTTTCCCTGAGGAGCAAATTTGAAAATGGAGTCTTTGAAATAAACATATCTAAAGTAATTTGCATACAGGCAAATTATTACAGGTGTGCGGGCCAGGAGCGACCCGAGCCCTTTTCCGTGCTGCACGCGGGCTGTGGCCAGCAGCCCGGGCACGCCGGGTCGGAGAGGGAAGGCCGTCGAGCTGGAATTAGGCACAAACACGTAGCGGTAGTTTTAAAGATTGTTTACTTACACCGAGATGGCAGTGGTGTAGGCTGGAAAACTTGATTGAGTTGCGGTTACAGACAGACAACACAGACGGTCTCATGGAGGTTGCTAGGCTCCACGGTGCAGAGCTCCGGATGCTCTGTGTGAA
>NW_005842194.1:556518-569337 GCF_000455745.1 Alligator sinensis
GCTCAAGCCTCTTATACGGCTAACAGGCCAATCGCTAGCCGCCACGTGTGAATAATTTAGCACTAGCCAATCACGGGGAACGAATTTGCATACCGGTGGCGGGAACTCTTTTGCACCGTGCATTCCTCTTGCAACTCGAGCAATGCACTCTGCAAAAGAAGCTGCAGAAAAGGCGGGAAACTCGTCCCTGCACCGGGGTTTCCTCTGCAACAGGAAACTCTCCCGTGCAATGCTCTGCAACTCGGCGGGGATAATTCTGGTGCCGAAGCACACACACAATCATGCCTTTTGGGTCATGACAACAGGTACCCGTAGACTTAGTTTATCCAGGATTGATGCATTTTACCTTTTCTTTCAAACTGTTGCAAGTTTTAGTACAGGTATTCCATAAACAAACTGTTAAGCAGCACTTTTGTACCTACTTATCTATAGTACCAACTATGCATGATATTAGTCCAAAGCCAAAAGGCTCATGATTTATCACGTAGCTCATTGAGCTGGGCCCCATTAGAGCCAACAGCATTTCAAGCCATGGTGACTCCACAGGCTAGCACTGTTCAGTATGTGTGTGTGTACCCCTTCACAAAGGTTTCATGTGCTAATTAGCACCCCCACTCATGACTGGATATGGGTGTTCTTGTCACAAGACCTGGCGTCCTCCAAAAATTCATATGCAGATGAAGTTCAGGGCTACCTGATCCAGCTCTACTTCAGGGAGGGTGGGGCCACACTAATCACATACAACAGGCCTAGAGAGGGAGTGACAGAGCCTCAAACACATATGTGTTTGATAATGTTTACCAGACATTTAAGACTGGTGAAGAAACAGGGATCACTGGAATGGAAAAGAAAGGTGCTGGTCAGCTGTGGGAGTAAAGAGGAAGTCAAAATGTATGTTGTGTAGTGGCTTACCATGACTTGAAATGCTACAGAGCACTGAGGGGGATTGTGTACAACAATATGTCCAGGGGCACTGCCATGTCTTGTCCAGATGGGCTTCACTGACCTATCCTTGTCAGTGGTACCAGGTGAGGGTGTCAGAGCTTGCTCCAGCCTGATATTGTAGTACCTTCAGGCCTACTGTTTGTTCTTCTAGGAGAACAACTGCCCACTTTTTTTAAGTGCCTCACACAGAAAAAAAAAAAAGAAAAGGTTCCCATCAGTATGTTCTTGTCCTGTTGGGGCAAGATCAAGTGATCAGCTGAAAGCCTGATCAAAACCTTAAGGGCAGAGGTAGGGATCAACAAAGTATCAGGGTGTAAGGAGTGGAGGAGGAAAACCCAAAGCTCAAAACAATGGCTGCGATGGCAAGTAACCAGGATGTGGAAAGTGAAGTGAAGAGTGGAAAGTGAAGTCTAGACAAGAGGCAGATGAAAAGTGAAAAAAGATGGAGAAGCAGAGAAGAAAGGTGACAAAGAAGATGGGAGCAACAGTAGAAGTAGCAATGATGACAGGAAATGGTAAAGAGAAAGTGATGGAGAGAGAAATAAGGCCAGAGGGAAGACAGGAGCAGAGGAGAATGGGAGATAGAGCAGGAACAGCAGGAGAAGGTATGTTGGACAAGAAGCAGAAAGTGGCAGAAGCACAATGGAATGCTGGCCAGAAGGAAGACACAAAAGACACACTGAGGGATGTCAGGGAGGCTCACAGAATGTGGATAAAAGTAATATCAACCAGTGATGGGATGTAGAGAGGATCGATGATGACCAGATATGAGTTCATAGAAAAAGATGCTGTTTGGGATATTGGAGGTGTAGGTGGAACATCTCACCAGTCTGATTGCTTTCCAAAACAGAAATACTTGGGAGTTTACTTACTGGAACAGTAAAGGGTATGAACATTTTTTGGAAGAAATGTGCAGAGGAATCTGGAAGTAAGGAATTAATAGGGATAAAGTTTACATCGGGAAATGTCAATGAAATGAGTGATTATGTTAAGAATGTATACGGATTTATTACAGGCAGAAGACAGAAAGGTGGATGAAATTGCATGTGCAAAGAGTAATGTTTGTAGAGAAGGTGTGAGATGAGTATAGTATTTGGATGGGGTCATGAAGAGCATGAGTTGTATTGAGAACAAATGAGTGGAACCCAGGTGGAGAGCAGCTGGGGCCTCACCAGGTTTGTATAATATACCATGGGCAACCAAAGCAATGCAGCAAATGTGGCAAGGAGGGGCACTTGTGTACACACTGCCCCCTCATGGTGTGTTACAGATGTAAAGGGAGGGGGCATAGAGCTGCAGAGCATCAGGAGTCTCTAAAATGCACTAGCTATGGCGGAAGGGACACCTATTCTGGAGGTGTCCCAAAGTCTATATAAGCAAAGTCAGATGCCGTGAGGAAGAGCATGAATCAGAAGGGGGCATTGGGTAAGAAGAGAAGGATGAGAGTGAAGTAGAAATGGTAGACAAGGCTCCCACAGGAGGGAGGAAAGGAGAAAGAGGGGAATAAAATATCTGTCATTGAGGTGGCTCAAGATGCAGGAGCTGATGAAGGAAGCTGCCAAAGTAAGACAGGTATGAGAAGAACTAGAAGAAACAAGGCAGGAGAGAGAAAGCTAGTTTAAAAGAAAGACGAGAGATAAAATGTATCTAGCACAAGCATCCTGGGTGGGAGAAAAACAAAGAGAGGTTCCAATATTTTCCCCTGTGTTTTCTTCCCTTTTCCTCCATGGCTCCCAGGCTCTTTTATTTGTTCCATCTCCACTTCTTCTGCTTGTTTAATTTCTTCTTTATCCCCCTCCCCAACCTCCATATCTGGGCTCTACGTACCACACAACTCCCACTAGCAGGGACACTGATGAGCGGCTTCTGGACACCGGGGCCACCAGCCCCACCCTGGGCCCACTGCGTCAGCCAGGACTGGTGGCTGAACATCGTCAAGCACACATGGGACAACGAGCAGTGGCTGGATAGCTTCTGCATAACCCAAGCCACCTTCCAGGACCTCCTCCAGCACTTCCGGCCCCACCTGGAGCAGCAGCATGCTCCTGGCCCTCCCCACGGATACCCAGGGGGTCCTCACCCTGCTCAAGCTGGCAACACTTGCCAGCCTTTGTAATGTAAGCCGTCTCTTTGGAGTGGGCAAAGCCACTACTCGGTAGGCTGTTCTGGAGGTGTGCAGCACCCTCCAGAACATGCTGGGGGAATAACATGTTCTGCATCTACAACCCCCTGGCAGTGGTGGTGGGCTTCCATATTGGAGGAGGATGGTGCAGTCCCCTGTGTGCCTCTGCCATAGCTGGCGCATCCGCTGGACCCCAGCTGTGGGTGCCGGCCACCCTGAGGCTGCATCCCCAGAGCCAAGTGTGGCCTCTACCGTGTCCAGCTGCAGGACCTACAGAGCCATGAGATGGAAGCTTTTCATGAGAGTTTGCAACATTTCAGAGATAAGACGCTCTGTACCAGAAGCTATATGATGCCTGCCTTCAGGTTGGGGGTTGGCCGTGCATGAGTGCTCAAGGACCATGGTAAGTTGGGTGGGCAGGCCTGGGCCCAGGTGGCCACTGGCCAAGCCCCCCTTCCCTGTGTACTCCATTGGGACTGGCAGGCCTCTGGGTGCTGGCCACAGGCAGCCTGCCTTCCCTAGCCCAGTCCAAGGGCGGGACAGGTCAGGCTCCTGGCAGCACCTGCTTCTGCAGCTCCAGACCCCACTGCTCCCCTCCCTTCTGTAGGCTAGACACCCTTCTGTGCTGCCACCCAGCCCACGGCACCCAGTCTTGGGGGATGCAAGGCTTCTAGATAACTGGACGAGCTGCTGCCTGAGCCCCTGCCTTCCCCAGAGGGGGCCTCTCTAGGGAGGCTCTGTGAGGCCAGCCCCCCGCTGCACCGCCACTGTGCCCCAAGTATAACCCCTGCTGCACATGACCCGGGTGGTGTGTGATGAGCTGTTTGCATGGACCAAGGGATACCTGACCCACTACGCCCTATTGTTGCTGGTCTTCATGGTGCCCCAGGCATATCTGTGCTCCTGGTATGGGACTGTGAGCTACAACAGCATGGGGGAAAAGCCTGAGCTGCCCTGCAACCTCCACTGCTGCCTAAAGGGCTATCCTATGCATCACCACTCCCTGCTGCCAAGGAAGACATGGCTGCCAGCATTGACATGTTCCTCAGTGTGTGAGGCCTATGGCTGCCTAGCTGTGGGGGAACGGGCTGCTCAGTAAAGTTTAGCACTGTTTCCTGCCTCTCTGCATGCTGTGGAGGAGAACCCAGGGCCAGAGGTGTGTGGGTGGGCCAGGTGAGGAGGGAGCAGGGATATCAACTGGGGCCTTGGGCAGGGAGGGCCCTGCCCCCAGTGTGGGTTTTACCACATGGCTGAGGCTGGCGTAGCTGGTGGCTCGACACGGTCCTCCCTGTCAGTGATGGCATGCACTTGCAGCCAGTGTCCTCAACTCGTGGGATGCAGCATGCAGGCAACTGGTCAGGGGCCTCTGCCTGGGAAGGAGCTGCTGGTGGCCGGCAGTGTCATGGCCAGTTGTGCCTCGTCGTTGGCCCTGGGGTTGTGGAGCTAGCAAGGCAGGCGCAGGCCAGGGCTCCCCAAGCTGCTGGTGGAAACTGCAGCGGGGGAGCTGGGCAGGATGGGTCCCTGGGCACCTGAGAAGCCCTCCCCGGGTGACGTGTCACCAGAGGTGTCAGGCCAGGGCAGGACCTTGGGCAGGCTGTCCGTGATGGTGTATGCTGCAAAGCTGAGGCCTGGGTATCAGGGCACACCATTGGCATTCAGTTGCTGCATAAAGGGCATGGACTTGTGGGCATGGCTGGACCAACAATTGTACTTGGTCATGGCGACCCACTGTGCCCGCAAGGTCTTGGCCTTTATGCAGCGCTGCTGCACTGACCAGTTATACGTGCACTTCCTCATCTGGTTTGACAGTGTCTCGTAAATATGCATGTTGGAGTAGCGGCCCTGCTCAAACTGGCACCTCTGCCTCGCCCCACAGTGCCATGAGGTCTCCAGTTTCCTCCTTGGTCTAGTTGGGGCCCCAGATGCAGGGCACAGGCAAGGGCGCATCCACAGATGGGAAGGAGGGGTATTCTGCATGCAGGTTGTGCTGGCACTCCTGGCCAGAAGTTGCCTGCAGCTGGCCCTGGGGGAAGACGGGGCTGGCCAGAGGCTGCCACAGCCTGCAGCATCCTGCTGGCCTCGACAGCACTGCCTCGGCAGCAACATGGCAGTGCAGTGCCAAGCAGCAGTGCTAAGGTGCAGGCAGGCAGGCACAGCTAAGCTGTGGCCTGCCCAGGGTGGAACACTGGCCCGGGAGTGCCCTCAGGCTCCCTGTTGAATGTGCCTCAAGGTTCAAAATGTCTTCAGACTTCGAAAGAGGAGAGTCTTCTAGCCTGGAGCCCTGGGGCTGACCTGAGGCCAGCCCCCTAGTGACTGGGAAAACGCAGGAGCAAACTTGCTCCCAAGTCACGTTTATGCATGTATTACTGCGCAGTATCTAGTCCTACTTAAATTTGCTACCTGCATTTGAGGAATTAGGGATTTTTACTGTGCAGTAAGCATGCACGCATGTAGATACATGCACTTACTGCTCAGTAAACTATGTTAATGCGCAGTAATGCATCTCATGTAGACATGCCCAAAGGATTGTCTAAATCTCTTCCAGCCATGTAGTTAGTCCAATACAAGATATTACCCACAAAAATTCTTTATTGCAATTGATAACTTTTCAGCTAGGTACTCTTTTAAAGCAAGTTAATGTATTAAACTGTCTTGTTGAAGTTAATCCCTGCTTTCATTTAAAGAGGAGGAAAGGACTGTTACAATTACAAGTGTTTTACTGTGGTGTCTAGGAACCTAGGTTTTAAAACAGGTTCCCATTATACTAGGCATCATAATGTTTGCTGCAGACATCTGTAATAAACTCTTTCTAGTCTGTAAACTGAAGACAGAAATATAAGGAAACAAAGTATTCATATAAGTGTACTAAACACACTTTTTAAAGCAAAAGAAAACCTCTGTAAGTCATTCAAAAATCCTTTTCAAAATACTTAAACATTAGATTTCTGTGTTAGTACTATGCTATTTTATTGTTCTAATGACATCTACCCTTTTTCCTCCAAAAAACCCCATGAAAATTGCATTCAACTTGTATACAGGTTTAACCCACTTACAGTTTTGACTTTTGTATTTGCCATATTTTTATAATTCAAAAATATTTTCAGCAGAGTTTTTATTTTAGAATTTTAAAGTATTTATCCCTTTGTGTCCTCTCCTTGGTTATTTGATTCTCCTGTGGGATTCTGTAAAGGGAATAGCTGTTCAAGGTTTTTATATGTAGTTACTGACTTATATTCAGGGGAGGAAAAATCCTAAAATTGAACTGGGTTCAGCATATATGATGGGTCAATATATAATCAGAACAGTATAGAGTATTACGCATACATAAAGCTTAGTCTTTAATGAGAGATTTTTCACTGTTATACTCTTAGGTGTACTGTGTTTGAGCGCCAAATCATATGTTTGTGGAACAAAAAAAACCCCTATGTAACAAAGTGGCTCATTACACAACTTGAATATTGGGGAAAGAAATTATCTAGGGATAAAATGAGAACTTTTAAAGTACAAACAGTAAAAGCAGACAAGCCTAGGGTATAGATTTGAGATAAACTTGTTTATGTTATTGTGGATTGTTTTTAATATAACTTAACCTTAAGAAAGTGTGGATTTAGGCTTCATAGGGAGTGAGTCATGCAAGCAGATTGGGAGTCTTACCTGCCCAGAGGATAGTATAGTTATTTTAATTCATCAGGCACAAATGATATTGGTTGGAGTTATGCCTGAAATAAATAGAGAGGGGAAGACAGGCTTCCACCTCCAGGAAGTTCAGTGGGTTTAAGCCTCCATAGAATCCTCAGTCTGTTCTCTCCTTAGATATTTCTCTATAGAGTAAGGATGAGAAAAGCAACAGATAGCGATGGAACTATAACAAGATAGCTGAGGCACCTTGGAAGGCAGAAGGCTAAAGATCATTTAGTTTAAAAATAATCTACTTTGTACTGTAATCTTTTGAGGGAAGAATTTGGTTCTGACAGCCTCTTCACATAATTTCTTGCACATTAGTGTCCCAGTTCGTATTGCAGCCTTAGATTCTCCTGTATATATGAAGATGAAATATGCTCATAACGGCCTACATCCCAAAGGAAAGTGAAGTTAGGTATATGTAGCATAGTAATGATTCCGACAAAAGTGGTAGTAATTACGCTCTCAGCCTATAGCTTGTCATCTCACTAAAAGCTGCTTTTGACAACATGAAGTTTCATTGCTACCAAGCTAAGTGATAAGTGTTACTTCTCCACAGATATGTTTGAAGGTCATGTTCAATCAGTTTCCTATTCAAACTGTTATTTTCACATAAGGAAATATCTTTAACATTCTCTTTAATATTTTAGTAAGTATAGTGTTTTATTATTTTTATTAATTAAAAATATTTCTCAGACAAATGTGGTTTCCCTCTCAGCATATTTTCTATAGTGAGCTCATGTTGACTAATTGATGTCTTGGTTATGATGCCATAACTTGTTAGACCCAGTGAAGCATTTATAGATGAGCCAGATGTCAACATGTGAAGGGTATTATCATAAATATATTGAACTCCTGTGGAACATACAGACTCAAGAATAGAAATGAGTTTAAGCATGTACTTAAACATTTTCATTAATTGAAAACTAAGTAGCTGGTCTCCTAGAATCGAAGGACCGGAAGGGACCTGTAAGATCATTGAGTCTGGTCCTCTGCCATGGGCAGGAAGTTATTGGGCTCAGACAAGTTTAATTGAAATGAAAAGAAGCTCAATGATGGATGAAAATTACATAAAAATATATTTTGCCAGAACATAGGTCACATTTTGGAAGCTAAAAACATGGAAATACATAGCGTATCTTGAAAGCATTAAGAAAGTGAGTTCATTTTTTTTTAAAGCAGTAATTCTTGTTTTCAAAAGTGATTCAGACACTTAAGGACCTAAATTTCATTAGAAGTTAATGTAATTTAAAGTCCTACGTGTGTAAATTACATTTGAAAATGGGACTGAGTTTCTAACTCCAGTGTATTTGAAAATCTTATCCACAATCACTTTACTGGTCTTTCCTTATCTTTTGTTCCATTGAATCCAAGTTTATCTCAAAAACCTGAAAAATGCATTTTAAATTTTGTTTTGGTACTGTTTATTAAATTGTACTAGCATTAGGAAAAAGCGACAAATTAGAAATTAGACACATTTTAGTAGAAGAATCCATGTTTATACAGCATTTTTCATAATTTCTATGTTTATTAGTTTAAACAAAAATCCACTAGGACTTGGTTAACAAACATTTAAGTAAAAAAATATGTTGATAAAGAATATTTTGTTCATCTAATACAAGGTAAAATTGTAAACATCTGAATATGGAATTTGTAACCTCTAACTTTTTGTAATGTTTCATATAAACCTTAGGTGGTGCTGTTGTATTTTCTCTCTTTGCTGGTGCTACTTTTGGAGTTTTGGTCACTTTTATTCTACTTGGCTTTTCTAGACCGGATAAATTAACTATAACAAATTTTTTAAGAATTACCTGTGTGGAAAACAAAAAGTGTAAAAACTCCTGTATGAATTTAATTTCCTATTTTGAAACACCTTAGCACTTCATAAATACCAAGTAACACTGCACTATGTTCACTGCATAAGGAATATCTTGTTCTAAGCGTTCTGTTTTGTCTGGTGCATATATTTGTATATAAAATAAATCAAAGACATAAAAGTGAATAAAACCCCCTGAAAAATTTGGATTGACATGTGGAATTGATGCTGCTCATACACTACTTTTTCAACTTCCATGTGGCTAATTAAAAAGTGACTGAATTTTAGAAAAGAATTGTGTATGTCACATTGGCAACTTACAGAGTGCCTTCTCTGTGAAAGGACCCATGTACAACTTTTACATCCAATTTCCTGCCCTTATCTTCTCTGTGCCAGCTCACAGTGTGGGACATTAGGAAACAGTTTGCTTTTTTATTTTTTTCATGACTTAAAAAAATTCCCATGAAGGTTTTTTCCACTACAACTGCCTACCCATTATGTGCTGCAGGCTGCCAAGCTTGCCAAAACTCAGCAGGTAGCCCACATGGTATGCATGTCTGTGTGAGAAAGCTCCCCTGATGTGGACAAGATGTTGGCTGTAAAATGAAGCCAACATCTTGTCCACAAGTGTGCAAGAAAATATCCTCATTCTGGGCAAACATAAAGAATTATGCTGGTCAGACGTGTTTTGAAGGCTGAATGTATTGACTATGCTGATTTAAAAAATTAAACATTTAAACCCAGAGAAAAATAATGATATGGTAAGAGCCAGAGGGCTCTCTCAGTAGTGGAAAACTGCTGTCTTTAACAAACACATCCAGTTTATTAAATATGAGAACTCTTTGATATGACTTTTACTGCCTCTCTATATTTATAGTGCTACTAGTGATATCTGTATTTTTAATTTTCTTATTAACATCTAGTTATTTATCTCCAACATGAACTACTAATGTTATGTTACCCACATATTTATAAACTGTTCCTGCATTAGCTCCTGCGTCGGGCAGAATACAGACTTCATGCCCCACAGCAAGTGTGTGAAAAAACTTGCAGGCTCAAATCTATCAGCCTGCTTCAGTTCAAATTTCCACTTCCTGTGAACATCCTTAACCTATGTCTATGCTTCACAGGTTTGAAGGATGACACATAATGGGGAAAATGATGATCTGTGGGCAGGGAACAGTAACTAAAAAAGGTTCTTTTTACACCAGCATAAGTTCCAAAGGCCTCTGTAGAGCTATTTAAAGCAAAATCAATTGTTGGAGTAACCAAAGAAATGCTAATCCATGCGAAAGACCATAACATTTTAGTGGTTTCCATTTGAGAAATATGAGTTTATTCTGGTTTACTGTTTCAAAGTTCTTTTGAGTTTTACTTATATGAATACACCAAAATATTAATGAAGAATATAGATGATTTTTTCCAAGCTTAGCATGACTGTCTGAAATGACCAAGGTTCCTTAGTTGTCACTTGAAAACATGTCAATCCACATTTCTGTAAAATTTCAACATTAATACAAAAAGCATTGGGCAAACCTGTCCAATGTTTATAACACCACTCCAACACAAGCCAGATTTCAGTAGCATAACTAGTGTGGGGCAGTGAGGGCAACCACACCAATGTTGACTTGTGGGGGAGGGGTAAAAGACATTACTGGCACCAGCAGCTGCACAATTGCAATTGTGATTGTGCCAGTGGCACGTTCAAAACCAGAAGCCTCCACTGTCCTGTGACCTTGGCACCCAGTCACATCTCTATACTGCTGCAGTTTTGTATACTTTTTAGTTCCGATCCTTCCTCAACCCTGCAAAACATTTGTGTGTCAGCCATCATTGGTCACAAAAAGATACTCTGACATAGGCTGAATTTTTAAAAAATAGAATTATGCAAAATTTGCTAGAAATCTGATTGTGAAGTTCTTTTATGAGTCAAAATAAAACTAGTGTGACTAAAGCCTCAATTTGTCTTTCTGTCTTCCTCTTGATTTCTCAATTTTGATTTCTCATTTTTATGTATTTATTGGAAACAAAACCTATGCTCTTAACTTTGTAATTAATTATAAGATGCTCATTAACCCAGTCTTGTTCTCACTGACTTCAGTGAAAGCCAGGTCTGTCCTTCTCTCAGTCCTGATATGGAATTTTAGTATAATTTAATTATTTTGATGGGGGGTGTTTAAAGAATTTTGTATTTACCTGATTCCAAGATAACTCTGAATTTAAGATGACTCCCCAAATAATTGGATTCTAGACATGGAAAATTATAAATTTGTTATAATGTTCCATGTCTAAAATCTAATTTTGGAGGGTCATTTTGAATTTGTTCCCCCCCCCCTTCCCACTGCTGAAGTGGCAGCAGGGAGGCAGGTGGTGGTGAGGCAGGCAGCAGGGGAATCAAGCTGCCTAATCCCTTCCTTTTGCCACCTGTCCCCCTGGTTGCCTGCCCTGCTACAGTGTATGCACACCCCTTGCCCATCCCTGCCTTTTACCCTATGCCCACCTCGGGCTCAGAGTTGTAGCTGCAGCCGCAGTCACAACTCCCTGTCTCCCACTCCCTTCCCAGATTGCAGTCAAATACAAGACAAGGGGCTTTACCCGCGCCCCCCCCCCCCCCCCCCCCCCCCCGGGTTCCCCCCCCCCCCCCCCCCCCCCGGTTCAGGGGCTCATCTTAGATTTGAGGAAACTCAGTAGTTAAATTATCAGATTCCATTGTGTGTTTGCTGTTATATAAATTTTAGAGGAATAAACTTACTGGTATAAGCACAAAACAGATTTTTAGACCTTTTTACCATGCATTCTGAGGAAAGAGAGAGCCACAGTCTCTCTTCTGGGTCAACTTTCAAAATAAAATAAGAGGATTTGAGGAGTTTTAGTTTGCTTCTTTTGTTTTAAATAACTTTATTTCAACAATACTTGTATGCAGTATTTGACTTCAGGAATGATTTCCTAGTCCCATCTAGAACAGTGTTTCATAGAATCAATATTATTTATTTATAAGAGACCATGTGTGATGTGATTTTCCTATAGCACTGTTTTTGGATTTTTTTGAAAAAAATCCCAAATATCCAGGAAATCTATTGTAGCCCAATGTCCTGATTTTCCAAGATGTAGACCACCCACTGCTTCCTTTGACCTCAATGGGTGTTCAGCACTTCCGAAAAACCAATTTTAAGCATTTTAAAGATGTGCCTTGACTTTTACCTGGAAAATATATATTAGCTGTTTTGGTCCTTATTTACATATATCAGATAGATGCTTGTTCAAAATTAGATTTTGTAAGTGTATTTGCCATGCATATGTACTATTTTTGTACATTAATGCAGATACATGCTGCGAAAATGTGTCCTTAGTTGAGTTATAAATTTATATACAGACATGGTATTCTAAAACTAACATATTTATCTGAATCCAAGATAACTCTGAAATTAAAATGACCCCCCTCCCCCAATATTTAGATTCTGTACATGGAAAATTATAAAGTTGTTATAAATTTCCATGTAGTGGATCTAATTAGTGGAGGGTTTGGGTTGTCTTAAATTTGTTCCCAACCACAGTGGTGGGACAGGCAGCTTGATCCTCACACTTTGCTCCCCTGCCACTTGCCTCCTCTGCCCATAGGCAGATTTAATGCCTGGGCCAGGTGGACAGTAGCCCAGGGCCCTTCAGGAAATGGGGGCTCTGGGAGGGAGAGGCAGGCAGTTTGGGTGGCATGCATATGTGCTTTATGCAGGCTAGCTGCAGCCTGCATGAATTGCTCGTGACCAGGAGCCTGCCCACCCACCTGCCCAACTGGCAGAGAACAGGGAGCAGAGCACCCCAGCAGCTGCACAGCACAAAGCCTATTTGCTGCATGAAGGTAAGTTTGTGGAAGGGAAAAGGGGGCATGAGGGTGGCAGGAAAATTGAAGCCCCATGGTGAGGGAGGGGGCTGCGGCTGGGGCAGCAGGGTCTGGGACCTAGGTGCTGTCCAGCCCTAGCCAGGGCAGTGCATACCTGGGGCAGGGATCAGGGAAGAGGTGCAGGCGGGCAGCTTGTCCAGGGGACCAAAGGTGTGGGGAGGAGGAAGGACAGCTCCCTGTTGCTGTGTGCACCCTGGGCCGGGGGGGCATATGGGGGGAGGCATGTGCCCCCCAG
Source organism: Alligator sinensis (assembly GCF_000455745.1). NCBI lineage: Eukaryota > Metazoa > Chordata > Crocodylia > Alligatoridae > Alligator > Alligator sinensis. Next base: position 569,216 of record NW_005842194.1, read on the forward strand.
ATTTGTGCACGGGGCAGAAGCAGGATGCATCTGTTTGCTCAGCTGCAGCCTTTGCCTGGGCCCTGGGTCGCCTCCCTGTCTTGCCAGGCAGGGTGTAGGGCCCCCAGGGCAAAGGCAACAGA
>NW_005842194.1:569785-574161 GCF_000455745.1 Alligator sinensis
CGCTTCTCATGTGCTACTGGGGACGGGAGGAGCCCGGCCGGGTCTGCACTACGGCGGAGCCGTGTGCCGCTCAGACAGACGAGCCTGCACCGGTAAGTCCCAAGTGGCACACGACTCCATTGCCGCTTCTGCTGGCCGGTGCAGACCTGGCTGGCCTCCTCCTGTCTCCAGCAGCACATGGGAAGCCAGCTTCAGCTGCATGCTGCTCTTCCTGGCCAGTGCCAACCTGGTTCTGCCCAGGCGGGTCCTGCAGCACCATGTGAACCCGGGTGGCAGGCCGGGCAGGCCCCAGGTTAACCCCGGCCTGGCCCCGCGGCTTCTCCAGCACCAGGTCAACCTGGTTGTAGCCAAGCAGCTCCTGCAGCCCCATGTCAACCCGGGCATGCATGACATGTCAACCAGCACCATGTCACCCCCTGCAACTTCACTGGTGTCAAAGGTCACGTGACATCACTTCCTGATATGATACCATTTCCTGTGACGTCTTTGAATATGGCTCGTCGGCCCGCTGGGTGATAAAACGTTTGTGATCCAGCCCCACATTCAAAAAGGTTGGACACCCCTGGTGTAGAGACCCCAGAAAATACTAATTCAAGCAGTTGGGCAAATTATTTTAAAAGCTCTATATCTGAAGTTAGTTCCTAAGTGAATAGGGTGCTTAACATACTTGAAAAATCTTCAGGCCACTTACCTAGATACCCAAAGCCTTTGAAGCCTAACTTTAGGGCTCTGTGTTTTATACATTTTTAAAACCTTGCAAATAACAACTTTTGACCCCAGAAAATACTAATTCAAGCAGTTGGGCAAATTATTTTAAAAGCTCTATATCTGAAGTTAGTTCCTAAGTGAATAGGGTGCTTAACATACTTGAAAAATCTTCAGGCCACTTACCTAGATACCCAAAGCCTTTGAAGCCTAACTTTAGGGCTCTGTGTTTTATACATTTTTAAAACCTTGCAAATAACAACTTTTTCCAATAATTTAGTTGGTCTAATGCAAGATATCACATCTATCCAAAACTTCAGCTACAGGTCAACATTCCCCTCCCTCCACCTTTCTGAATCATCCAGGAAGAGCACAAAATACCTGCATTTTCAAGTTAAAAATGAAACATCTATAAAATAGTAAGACAATGTAACCATGTTTTAAGAAATAGCATTTTATTATCCAGATAATAGTCTCAACGCTGCTGAATCATTAAAGGGGAGTTAGTGATTTCTTTTTACAGCATCCAAAAGTAATAAAAGCTGTGCCTAGACTGCCACTTAACCAGGCTTGGCAGCAGTGCCCTTGAACTCATGCAACTTTGCATGTGCTACCCCACCTCGTCAATTAGAAGAGTTGTGGCTATGTGCACATGGTACTGAGTGAGCAAACAGGAACTGTCAGTTACAGGGTCCTTTGCCTACACTTATCATTGCTTAGACAAAGATACAATACTTCTGGTTAGGAAGTGGATAGCAGGCACACAACCACATGGCAAGTGTGTTTGGAGTAACTGCTGCTGGGCACAGGAATTGAGTGGTCAAGATACAGCCTAAAGTGTTTTTTCAGACCATTAAAAAAAACCTGTGGGGAAAACAGGAATTCTGACCTTGTTGAGAGCAAAAGGAGTTTTGCCATTGATTTAGAGTGGGAACACATCTTCATCCAAGATTTTCAAAGTGACTAGTACTGTATTTACTCAAATATAAGACTATTCCCCAATAATTAGATTCTATATATGGAAAATTTATAGATGTGTTATACCTTTCCAGGTATGCTGCCTGTCCGCACCTCTACCTTGCTCCCTGCAATGGAAGTCAGGGACACACTAATTGTATGCAACAGGCTGAGGTATATATGCAACAGAGGGATTTTGGGTGAACTGTTTGGAGTCCCATTTGGTGATGTTTGCCAGCCATTTAAGGCTAGTGAAGAAACAGGAGTCATTGGAAATCGAGTCCTTGAAAAGTCAAAATTATGCAATGTGGTGGCTCACCATGACTTTAAAGAGTCAGCACTGATACACACAATAGTTACTACCATATATTTTGTTCAGACGGGCTGCGCTAATCTATCCTTGTGGTAGGTTCTTATCAGTATCTTGGCTTCTTTGGCTAAGATCCAGTGTGGGGACTGAGTCCGTCAACCACACCATCTCAGGCTGCAAGAGCCAGCTATGCCTAGACGTTGTTGTGATGAATGAGGACAGCAAGCACATCATGATAGTAGATATCACCATCCCCTTCAAGAACCGGCATCAAGCTCTTGTTGAGGCTTGCGAATGGAAGCAAGTGATGTACCAGCTGCTGGCAGATGTCCTGAGGAGCCAGGGATATGACATAATGGTTGAGGTACTAATCATCGGGGCACTCACAGCATAGGACCCCAACAATGAAACTGTCCTTTGTGCCTGCCACATATCCTGCTTCTGTATCAAGCTGATGCAGTGCCTCATCCTGTTTGGCACCATCTGTTGGTCCAGGGACACCTACTTGGAGCACATCACAGGACAGCATCAGTATGTGTACCCCACCAGCCTGCTGACTGGAAGTGATGCAGAGGGGACCTCCTGTCCAGCCCCAGTGCTACACCTAATGGACTCTAAGGACTTTTGAAATCCTGGGCTCTTCCCTACTGCCACAATTGCATCCCCCATGTCATTACCGTGTGTGTGTTTTACAAACCATTACCCTACCCAAATGCAGTATTGTTGTGTGGGGTCTCTTGCATATTCCTTGTTGTATAACCATTGCATCCCCTCCCCGCCTTCCCCCTTTCACCCCCAGGCTTAGTTGGATGCATGTTTGATATGTAATTTAGTTGTGTTCACACTCCTATCCCCATCCTCTACTACATCACCCCTTGCTCAGGTCTTCTGCATATTCTTGTGCTTTGAACTTTGTCATCTTGGGTGCATACAGAAGTGCAGCTCCCCACTGTAACTGAGAACACTTTGCAGGAAGCATTGTGAGTTGCAGCCATCACCCAGACCAAACAGAAGTTCACTGTTGATTCCAGGGGGGACGGGAATCTAGCTGCTGGCTGCAGCATGCAGCTGGTTTCTCCTACCAATGGCCCCTCCTCTCTCTCAGCCTGTCCCTGTTTCAGAATTGGAGGGGGGGAAAGGGAGGAGAGGGAGCTAGATCTATGGGTTCCCCAGCTAACACAAGGGTGGAGTGGGTAAATTGGAGCACCCCCACATTGGGGGGTGCTCAAATACACCCATACCACCCACCAGCAAGGGCTGAAACCCCCCCAGACTAAATTCCCTCCACTCCCTTTCTCCTTTCCTGCATCCATTCTGAAAACAACTTGAGGCTAGAAGGCAGCACAAACAGAAGTTACAGAAGACGCTCTGTTTTGAAACGTCTTCATCTGACCCCTCATGCAGTCAGGGTTCAGATTTTCACCCAATTGACCATTTTTGAAGCTGTCTGCAGCTGTGCACTTGTGTTTGCTCACAGCTATAAACTGCTTTCTGTACCTAGATTGGGTGAAAATTGTCACTTTTGTCTGCACCCCTTGAGCTTTAGCATAAACTAAATCTGTTTTTTTTAGCACCAAGGGGCCAGGGTTGGCCTAGTATTGTGGTACCTCCACTGGCCAAGTGCTAGTTCTCTGTGGAAGGAACACCCACCTGTTGGGGAGGGGGCTTTAAGGGCCACACAGTTTAAGGGGTTTCCATCAGTATCTTAGCCGTTTGGGTAAGATTAAGTGATCAGCAGAGAGCCTGATCAATCCCTTAAGGGCAGAAAAAAAGATTGATGGAGCATCAGGATGGCAGGAGTGGAGGAGGGAAACCCAAAGCCCAAAAATAATGGCAGTGGTGCCTGATAACTAGGAGGTAGAAAGAGAAATAGAGAGTGGAAATGAAGGTCTGGAGACAGAGGGAGAATGGATAAAGGTGGAAAAGCAGAGAGAAAAGTAGACAGTGAAGGCAGGAATAACAGCAGAGACAGCAGCAGAGGCAGTGGTAAAGAAGGCAGTAGTGAGCGAGATGAGGCCAGAGGGACAACAGGAGTAGAGGAGAGCAGGAGACTGCAGGAGCAGCTGGGGAAGGATCGTTAGGAGCGCTCCAGCCTACCTGGAGTCACGTGCCAGGAAGATACAGAAGAGACACCACAGGATACCAGTCCAGAGTAGAAATTATGGATAAGGGCAATGTTAACCAGCAGTGGGGTGCAGAAGGGATCAGCAATGAATAGATATGATTTTATGAAGAAGGTACTGTTCAGAGTGCAGGCAGAACCATTCACTAGCATGATTGCTTTCTCCAACCAAAAGACATGGCAACTAATTTACTGGAGCAAAGAAGGATATGACATACTTGGGGAGAAATATGCATAGGAAGGAAGGAAGAAGGAATTAAAAGGGTTAAAGTTTATAGCAGC
>NW_005842194.1:574171-610050 GCF_000455745.1 Alligator sinensis
GTGATTGTCTGAATGTATACGGATATATTAGAGGCAGAAAACATAGAAAGGTGTCTGGAAAAATATGTGCAAAACGTTCTGTGGGTAGAGAAAGTGAGGAACAGATATGGTATTTAGGGGCTTGAGGAGTGTTAAAACCAAATGAGTAGAGTCCAGGTGGGGTATAGCCCCTCCCTCCAGAGAGAGCCAGTTTGGAGTTTTATAATATACCATGGGCAACCAAAGCAATATAGCAGATGCAGGAAGGAATGGCACCTAGTTGTACACTGTCCCCTCACAATGTGTTACAGGTGTGAAAGGTTGGGGCACAGGGCAGCAGAGTGCCAGGAATTCATAAAACACACTCTTTGGGAGGGGGGAGAGACACTTGTACCACAGGTGCCCAATAGCTTTTGCAACCAACGTCAGACCCTCCGAGAAACCACAAGAATCAGAAAGGGATAGTGAAAAAGAGGAGGGGAGAGAGGTAAGGAAGACTCCGCAGAGGGGAAAAGCAGAGGAGGAAGGAAGTGGAATCTCTGTAATAGCGGCTGCAGAAGAGAGAACTAGAGATGAAATGGAAGGGGAGGAGGGAACAGCAAACAAAGGATCAAAAGACACGGAAGTGGGATAGGGGAAAAAGAAAGAAATGCAACAGACAACAGAAGTGGAGATGGAGTAAGGATGGAGTCCGAGCCGGAGAGCAGCTTCCTGCCATTAACTCTTCTGGGCTCTGAGCGGAGAGCAGGGGGAAGGAAATAGCAGGGGCATGTGAAAATGGAAGCTTTCCTATCTGCAAAAGTGATCAGACTGCTTTCAAGAGCAGCAGGCATGCAAAGGGGAGGGGGCAGTCGACCATCAGGAGCAGTGGCACAGTTGATCCTTAAAGGGAAAGGCACACTTAGTTTAACACGAGCACAATTGCCCTGATTATAGCTTCAGTTAATGCCAGGTATGTCTTAACAAGGAAAAGATGGGAACATGTGGAACCAATGTTAAATCAAGAAAAGGCAGACATAATCTGCCCACAGAAATGTTGTATATTGGGGATTGTAACATGTTTTGTGAAGAGGTGGAGATGGGGACTGTTGTGGTGGTCAGGGACAAATGAGAACAAAGCGGTTGGAGTGGTGATACTATTCAAGAATCCAGAGGTGAAAGCAAAGCAGGTGGGACACATAATCGGTGGCAGACTGCAGTGAATAATAATATCAGTTGAGAGAGCAGAATTAGAAGTTTTCAACCATGGACAGCTGGTGCCTCTTAAGTCAGCGACCGGGAGGGAGGGTCCCCCAGCGGTTGATCTCACTGATGGGGGGAGGTCCCCCTGCGGACGATCTCACTCACCAAAAAGTCCCGTGGCCACTTCCAGAAGTGGCACAGCAGCCCCACTCCTTGGCCGGTGCTCGCAGGGGGGGCACGGCACTCCTGCCTGCCCACCTGCCCGTTGCACCCCTGTGCGTCGCCACTGTTTTCAACGTATACGCACCACCAGAGCGGGAGGGGAGGAAAGCTTTGCTTAAAGATCTAACAGTTTATGTGGTCCGAGGGAGACCTCTGATAATAGTGGGAGACTTCAATAACATAATAAAAGCAGGTGACAGAACAGGGGAGGAGATGGGACTTTAGACAGTTCATCCAGATTGTTAACAAATTAAAGAAGAATCACTAATAGATATGTGGCCAGCGGAGAAAATTTTCTCTAGAACAGACCTCAATGGAAGGAACAATCAAGAATGATTTTGTATTTGTATCAAAAGAAATAGAGATAAGGAAGAAAGAAACCATATGTGTAGCATTTTATCACCAAATGATGAAGGCTGAACTGAGTCTTGGTAAGAGCCCTGTAAGGGGAAGAGGAGCATGGAAGTTAAATGTGCTCCTGTTACAAGATGAGGAGATATGTCAAGCATACATGAGACAGTCCGAGGGGTAAAGAACACTGAAGAAATATGTTAAGAGTACCAGAGAATGGTGGATGATGACGAAGAGGACAGGAGAATTCTTCAGAAAGGAAGATCAAAGAACCATGGGGAAAAGAACAAAAAAGCTGACAGAGCTACAAAGAAAGATGCAGGAGCTGCTAAAGGAAAATGCAGAAGGAAGACGGGTACGAGAAGAACTAAAAGCAATGAAGCAAGAGGAAAGCTACTTTAAAAGAAAGACAAGAGAGAAAATGTTTTTAGCACAGCAATCTGGTTGGGAGAAAACAAAGGCTGGTCCCAATATTTTTCGGCTAGAGTGAAGATGGTGAAAGGAGAATTAAAAGCAGTGCAGGAAGTGGGTGCATGAAGAGGTGTTAGAGGCAACAAGTAGGTTTTATGAAGAGCTATATCAGAAGAAGGAAATAGACAGGATGAAGGGTTTGCAGGAAGAGACTGAAGAGAAAGTAGAGAAGGAAGAAGCAAAAAAGGTGGAAGAAAAGATAAGTTTAAAGGAAGTGGAGAAATGCTTAAAAACCTTTAGAAGAGGGAAATCATCAGGAGCAGATGGACTACCTATGGAATTTTATGAGACATTTTGGACATGGGTAGGGAGGGATATAGTGGAAGTTTTCAAAGAAATAGCAGAAACAGGGGACGCAGAGAAAGATTTTACAAGAGGCCTTGTGATCGTACTCTTCAAGAAAGGGGAGAAGGAATTCCTGAAAAATGGATTACACTCCTTAATATGGACTGTAAGTTAATAGCCAAGATGCTGGTTTTGAGAATGAGAAAAAAACCTCCAGAAGATAACACATGAAGACCAAGTATGCGCAGTACTAGTTAGAAGGATCTCCAAAGCGATCAGAATTATCAGAGATATACTGTCCTACAGCCAAGAAAGGAAAACAAGCACAGTTTTAGCAAACCTAGATTTGGAAAAAGCATATGACAGAGTGGATCATGATTATATATTCAAGATCCTAGGAAAAATGAGGTTCCCAGATTAATTAATATGTTGGGTAAGGCTATTGTATAGGGAAGCAGAAAGTCAAGTCCAAATTAATGGGCATATAAGCAGAGCCTTTAAAATCTATACAGGAGGGAGGCAAGGGTGCCACATGTCACCACTATTTTTTGTGTATGGCATGGAACTGTTAGCACAAAGAATAAGAAAAGACAAGGTCATAAGTGGAGTAAAGATGCTGGGATGGGTTGAGGTAAAATGCTTATTATACTTGGAGGACATAAATGTAGTAGTTAGAAAGAAGCTTTCAATGGAAAGGGTGTTAAAGCATATATCAGAGTATAGAGAAGTGACAGGGGCTTAATTAAATAGATAGAAAAGCATCATAATGGAAGTAGGGAACTGGAGAGACTTGGAGACATTGGGCCTTCACATAAGAGGGAGTGAAATTAGAGTGCTAGGGATCCAGATGGGCACTGAGGGGAATGGTAATACAGCATGGGAAAAGGTGACAGCAAGGATATGGCAAATACTTTGGTTGTGGTCCAAAAGGATGCTATCCTTTGCTGGAAAAATGATGGCATTTAAGGCTATGCGACTGCCAATTATTCTATATATGGGAATTGTATTCCCATTGACATGGCAGCAGATAGCAAAAAAACAGAGGGAAATGTGTGTTCTTTCAGAATGCCAAAAGAGAAATGTTGGCTAGAGCTGAACTGTACAAAGCAAGAGAGAGGGAGGGGATGGCGGCTGCTGGACTTGGGATTGTTCATCTATGCAAAATATGTAAGCATGGTATGCAAGGCAGTAACAAAGGGAAAGGGGAAAGCAGGACATTTCACCTGATTTCATGTAGCTGCAACATTGAGAAAATGGGGAGTATATCAAACCTCTTTAAAGAGTCCATGGGCATGACAACCACTGATTCATTGCATCAGGGTGGAAGGTTTTATGCAGAAGTATGAAATAGGGAAGTTTGGGCTGGAGGTCTTGAAGGATTATAAGAAATTGGTGAAAGCAGTAAGGGAGAGAGACAGGATAGTGCTGGTGGATAACTTCACAGAAGAGCTTGTGAAGAAGGTGTGGGAAGCAGTGGTAGGTAAACAACTAAAAGGGGAACATGTTGGCCTAGCGTGGATGGTTATAAGAAGTTTCTAGCCGGTGAGGGAGGTGCAACACAGATGGAGCTTGACAAACTCATGTAGGTGCCCAACATAGAGGTTCAGGGAAGAAGAAATGTTGGGATGTGTTTTGGGAGTATACATATGCACATATGCATAACCTGTTGCTAGCACGGGAGATGGTACTATATGGACTTATACCAAATGGACAAGAGGAAATGTTATTAAGGACTTTATTGGCATGTTTTAAAGCTAGTTTATGGAAAGTAAGAAACCTCCAGTTTTTTAAGCGGTTGGCTTTTACTGGAAGAGAGTGCCTGAAACTGGGGCTGCCTGAACTGAAATACTACATCAGTTGGTATGAGGAAGAGATCAGAGTGCAATATGAGATTTTGGTAAAACAAGGATGCTTAATATGTGAAGTTGTGTAAGTGTGGGGTGATAGTTGTGTTTTTAATAAAATTTGTTTAAAAAAAAAAAAAGATTTCCATCAGTATGTTTGCCCAATATGGGCCATATGTTCCGCGTTGGCTATACTTAATCAACTTCATAGTTGATTTCCATTACTGAGCACTTTTGGCAGCAGTTTAATGATAGACAGTGTATTTAATGAGGTTTCCTTGTATGCAAATATAAGACAAGGGGCTTTTTTCCCCCATGTTGATGGTAATTTGAACCAAAATCTGGTCTGCTTTAATGCAATCTCATTTTCGCAGAGTGAATGCTCAGCATATTTTGAAAAATGGACTCTTTTTAGATTTTCTAAGTTGGAAATCGATCATCACTATTCATTTTGAAAGTCAATGGGTCCACTCACCAGTTGTTTGGAGAATATATATCTGAAATCTGCTGCAAGATGCAACTCCAGTGTGAAAAACTTTGAAAGGAATGGTAGGAGAGAAGTCTGAAAGAGAGTTGGGTCTCTTTTAGAGAATGAAAATGCAGAATCAGTAATTGGTAAAGAGAAAATAGATTCTACCTTTGCTAAAAAAAGACTTAATTTTTAAATCTATGTTCTCAGAACTTTTTAGAAATCTTAAAATTATCATATTTGTTTTATTTCATCAGTGAAAGTGTGTGTGTTTGGAATAACTACAGATGTTCATTGAGAACAATATTATGCCCGTGTTTTGTGCATCTTTTGTTTGTCCCATCAGGTGATGAACATGTTTGTTTCATGCCAGCCACTGTTCAAGACCAGCCCTGTCATAACCAGGGATCCGGGTTTTCCATTTCCCATGGAAAAACAAAGTAAACTGCAGATTTTGCCTTTTACCAGATGCAAACACTGATTTCTCAGTTTACCAGAGAAACCCATGGATTTTGCCGTTTTGCAAGAAGCTTCCTGCAGGTTGGCAGAGTTCTAGCCTGCAGGAAGCTGGGAGGGAGCTGAGGAAGTTGGAAAGACAGGGGGCACCACATGCAAAGATATACACGTGGGCCCAGGCAGCCTGCAGATCAGCTCCAGCAGGTAAGTTAGGGGGGAAAGGGGGATTGAGGCCCCTGTAGGGAGGGAACTGGGCAGGGATGGGGCTGCTGCCCAGCCAGGTGGGGCTTGGGGCCTTGGGCCACAATGCATGGCTACAAGGCCCCAGCTAGGAGCAGGACAGGCTACAGGTTGCTCATCCGGGGGAAGAATAGTTCCCCACTGCTGCGTGCACTCCTACGGGGCAAGGGAAAACTGGATCCCCCAGATCTGTACACAGGGCAAGTGCAGGCTGCGGGCTCAAGCTCCCGCCCTGCTTCCCTCCCCCAGGGGCTCTGGAGCCAGCGGGAGTGACCCAATGCAGCTGGGGACAGCGGGGACACATGGGGATTCCTTGCTGGTGCAAACTCCTCCCCTTGCTGCCCTGGCAATGTGCCTCCAGCACCTGCTGCTGCTTTGAGGGGTGCAGCCCCATGCCACCGCCCTCACTGCAGACCCACACACAGGAGGCGCATTGCCAGTGCAGTGGGGAAGCAAGACAGGTCACGGGGAGGGGCAAGGGAGCAGGACAGCTAGGAACAGTAGGGAGAAGGTGAGGGCAGTGCAGGACCCCCCCCCCCCCCCACCTCTGCACCGCGGGGGGGGGGGGACTGCGCGCCCCCCCCCCCCCCCCAATCTTGCGCTACTGGTGGTGTGGCTGGCATGGGGGTCCCAACAGTGGCAGCAGCAGCAATGAGTCTTGCCATCCAAGGCAGAGGGCAGTGGATTTGGAATGAGTGGTACTAGCAGGGCTGGGGGAGAGGTAGAGGGCTGTGAGTGAGGGGCATCAGCAGGGCCAGGGGGCTGTTTTCTACTTAAACTATTTACTGGGTTGGCACTGGCCATCTGTTTACAAATGAGTCCTGATAAAAAAAAAAGGTTGAGAACCACTGCTCTAATATATGTCACCTCAGCCCTAGGTTTTTGGTCTCTCCTGGCATAGCAACTATTCCATACCCCTTATAATTGTGGTTGCCCTTCTCTGTACCCTTTCTAATTCTATTATATCCTTTTTGACGTGTGGAGACCAGAACTTCAAAAATTATTCAAGATGTGGGTGCACTGTGGATTTGTATATTGGCATTTAAAGGATTAAGTATATTTAATGTAATTGGGACCTGAGTCCTAGTGTGGTTTCAGACCACTCAGAGGTACAATATGTCAGTATGATCTTTGCTGCTAGCAGGAGAAATGCTGTGAGCAACACAGATGTTTATAAGGCCTTCATTGACCTGACCAAGACCTTTGATTCAATTAACAAAGGCCCTATGGAAGTCCTGATGAGATTTGGATGCCCACCAAAATTTATTACCATTGTCAGACTTTCTCATAATGATGTGACAGTAACTAAGTAACAGCTTGGAAACAGACCCTTTCACTATTAGAACTGGAGTCAAGCAAAGATGTGTGATTGCATCAACACTCTCTTCTATCTGTCCCAGCTATTCCACATCTCATTGCTAATAGACTTCCATCTGGAGTCAGCATCCAGTATTGGATATCTCTTTAACATCAACCATTTATGTTCTAAACCCAATTGTGGCTCTTCACTCAGTTGAAGAGCTCCAGGTTACTGCTGATTGCTTTTGTGGAGCAGAAGAAATGCTTGGACTCACTGTCAATGTCACAAAAACAAAGATACTTTACAAACCCACCCCAAACCAACTAGTTTCCCCTCCAGATATTATAATTAGAGGACAACCCTTGGAGAATGATGAGCATTTTCCCTAGCTGGGCAGCCACCTTTCCCAAAAAGTAAACATAGACAGTGATATTCAACATAAAATAAAATAGATAAAATCTGCCAGTGCTGCCTTTGGATGTCTGCAAAATTGTGTCTTCAGTGACCATGTCTACACAAGATGCTGACTGTTCAGTAGCTCGTTACTTTTGCGCAGTAGCATTTCATGGCACAAAGAGTGACGCAACGCTATCACACTGTAGTAACAAGCTACTGCACAGTTGTAATGAGCTACTGCGCAGTCAGCACCACCAAGAAACTATGTGGGGATGCTACTGTTCAGTAATGCCAGTTACTGCTCAGTCATTTTGTACTTCTGTATGCAAGTACTAAATGACTGCACAGTAAAAACTGGGCAGTCAGCATCTTATGTAGACTTGGCCAGTGATCATTATATCTGAACCCAAAACAGATTTCTTGTCTATGAGGCCATTGTCATCTGTACCGTGTTATATGGGTGTGAACAATATATCAGAAATACCTGAAAACTTTGGGACATTAACATCAGTGATTTCTTCAGAAAATCCTCCATATCAATTAGAAGAAATGAATGCCAGCATTCTGGCTTGAGCAAGCACCACCAGCCACATCTGTATGATACCAGCTCTGCTTAGACAGGACATGACATAAGGATGTTTGTTAACTGGCTGCCAAAACAGGTCCTATACTTCCAACTCAACACTGGTTACTACTCTAGAGTGAGAAAAAGAAAAGATTAAAAGACACCTTGAAGACCAAGCTGAAGAAATGCGATATTATCATCAATACCCAGGAGACTCGAGCACTGAATTGTTCCAGTGGTACCATGATGCAAGGCATTGATCATCTCAAGCGAACTCATCTCACTATGGGGGTGGATAAACAAGAGAGACAAAAGAAAGAACAGTGACCCAGCATCACCAGGATCTACTCCTCATTCCCAAAACTATATGCCTTGTCTGCGTGACATGAGGGTCTTTGAGCATTTATGGACTTACCAATCACTTCCATGTTTACTAGAAGACTGTCATCCTTGTATGAAGGGAGTGCCAATGACAAACTTGTTAGTGAATGACTGTCAATGATCTTGTGCAAACCTTAGCGATTTTTTGGGGTGTGTATTATGCTATAGTTTTTGAGAATAAGCTTATTATATTGCACCTGCCTGGCCTTGTGTAGGCGCTCTCTTGCTGCTTTAGAGCGTGCACCCAGTGCCGGCCGCAGGGTTTGTTCCTGTGGCCTAGACATTGGGTCACATTCACCCCGAAGGAGGCCCTGATACTCGCTTGCTATGACTTGATCTTTTCCTTCAGTGGTGGGACTCCATCTCATAGCTCCTCACGGACCAGGAGCTGCCATTAACAGCCACTCTTGGGGCTCCACCTCCCCTACACCCCAGCCATGCACCAGCCTTCAGGATGGCCAGATAATGGATTGCCAGCTTGCCCTCTGATGTCTTCGCCTGTCCTCTCTTCCCCCACCTTGTCTCCCAGCCTTCTTCTACGTGGGATGGCCATGGGATGTCAGACTGTCCCTGACAAAGTGCTGGGTATTCCCTCACTGTGTAGCTGTCCACTGCACTGTCCCAGCTCCCCCTGACCTACAGAGGTTGCTCATGACCCCTCTCCCTGCTTCGGAGCCTTGGAATAACTTAAAACAAATTAAGACACAAAAGGGAAGATTGGGGCATGGAGCCTCAGCCCCACTCACAGGTCTGGTGTCTGCAGCTCCAAGGTCCTTTGATGCTGTCCTCCCTGGCCTGGTGGCCCTGCTGGGCCGGCTGATGCCTCCTTCAATTGGTCCTGGACCCCTCTGTCGGGTCCTTGTCTGGATTCTCTCTGGGTTGCCAATGCAGCCTGTGTGTAGTTCAGGGAGCAGCCTTGCTGTCTCGTTCTGGTAGTGCTCCCCTGGCCATTTCCCTGCTGCCAGCTTTTAAATCAGCCAGGAGGCATTTTCTGATGACATCATCCACCCACGCCATCCCCAGTTGGCAATAAAAGTGACTGATGAATTGCACAGGTGGTCCATCCAGGTGTGGCTCATCTGGCTTCGCTTCTCCTAAAAAAGGTAAGTATGACCTGCCCTCAGGGCTTTTCTCTTTTTTCCAAGGGTGGGTCAGGCCTGTCTCAGGTCCCTCTGTGGGAGAGGGCTTCAGACCCCCTGCTTGTGTCCCCCTGGGACATATATCAAGCTCTGACCTCTTTGAAATTACCTAGGCCTATTCTTACACTCTCTGCACATACTGCCAAAATATCTTAAACAGTGCTCTGAATCTCAAACAGTACAATTATATGCCTTTCACCACTCCCTCTTCAAGAGGAATGGTTCCCACTAACCAAAATACAAGGACTAAAAATGCAGTAAGACTAATTAATAAAAGGACACATGCATACAGGCAAAATTCAGCTTTCCTTTAGCTCTAGGATGTGCTTTTCTGACCCAACACATAAAAAAGGAGCTGTGTGTCTAGCACATACACCCTCCCTTGTTATCAGAAATCTCTCATCTATTGTAAAACTAGTTTATGAACTAGATAATCAATTAAAAGTTCCTTCCTGTTCTTGTCTTTGAAAATATGACCATCTAAACAATTGAGGTAAAGCTGCCTTGTCTTTTAGTAGATTTGGGAACAGCTTAGAGCATTTATGGAGGACACCAGAGCCTGAAAACAAATGCATATTTTTTCACTTCAATAGGCAAACTACAGAAGATGTTTACTTTATTAAAAATCGAGGGTTTTGGTGTTTAGGTTATAAATAGTTCAATGGTTCTAGATAGGAAACTCTGCTTAAGAGCCAAATGAAACGTGCTCTATTGAATTAAGCTAAAATCTACTGAAGGCAACCTTTAAAGAATTACATTTTATTTCTCATTACAGCGTAAATCTCAAAGGATTGCCAGCAATAAAGTTTGAGTTAGTTTAATAAAAGGCATCTCCTACAACTTGTGAAACCTAATAAAATTCATTAATATGCCATGATTCAAGATTTCTATAAAAGTTAAGAAAAATATAACTAAACCTAAATAAAACATTATTAATCATGTGTTTATTTTTATACCAGACTTGAGACACATTAGCAATTATATTTTTCCTTCATTGTTCAACAGTTTCAAATGTACCAGAAAATGTTGGCAGAAAATTGCTGCCTAAGTGAAAACAGATAGACTTAAACTTATAAAAGACCTGACGAAAACTTGCTTAACTATTAAAAAATAATCCCAGCAACAGTGAGAGAAAATATGACCTTGCAATAAATGTGTGATTTAACAAAAGTATGAATAAACTATTAGAATAACTTGAAGAGATATGACTTGAACATACAAAAGCTAAGGAATTTTTCAACTTGAGCCCACTCTTTTTCCCACTGAAGTCAGCAAGTGTTTTACCAAAGATTTTACTGGGAGTTGATTCAGTAAATGTTCCTTATTCACTGGCTTTTAAAATGTATTTAGGTGCCACCTCCTCAGTTAAATCAATGGGAGTTTGTGCCTTTCAGTATCTTTGCGAAGTCGTCCTAAGTTACACTGTTGTTGTGCCTATGTTTTTGTTGCCACATTTTGAGGGTCATTATGTAAAAATGACCTTCAGAAGTATGTTTACCCATGTTCTGTATGGGCAAATAAATACAAGTCCTTTACAAGTTCTGTTCCTTGAAAATAAATGCTCAAATTATCCTCAGATAACTTGCATGTTTATTACGATTAATAATAATTACCTGACAAATAAGTAAAGCCAAATACAATTATTAAAAATGACAGAACCACCTAAAATTTCATGCAAACCCATAAAACTCAGTCCTCGCTGCACCACAAACCAGCATCAAGACTTGCATTGCTTTCATAATTCTGCTTTCAGGTAACTAAGTATAGCAGAGCTTCTTTCCTCTGCCTCCCACTTCTGGTTTTCCCAGTTACTCTGCTCTGCAGGTGGCTTTGTACTGTCCAAACTATACAGTGGAGAAAAAAAAAGCCTCTGCTTAATAAACATACCTTCATATTAACTGCATTACTGCTGAATTATGGGAGAGGGGGAGTTGACAGATAATCCACAATTTATACCCTGAAAAATACAGTATTTGTGTATGTAAGCATTAATTTGATGTGTAATTCTTATTGTACCTTGATGCAACTAAGTTTAAAAAGGAAACCAAACCAGATAATATTTAGCATACACCCTTTTATTTAGATCTGCTTTTTCCCCTGGTGCAGAGTATCCATACCCATGAATTGTGAGCAAACTGCCTTTCCTAGGTCACCAAACTATATGGGAGTAATGTAAAGTGGTAGGATAAATAGATTAGGAGGCTTTAGCACACTGCAAAAATCTATATTTAAATAAATTTGAGGCTTACTGGTAAGGGATGAGAAGAAAGCAGAAAACTTGCCTGGTTTTCCCCGTACTTTCCAGGCAGCACTTTCAAGTAGTTGTAGACTCCCTCTCCAGTGTCCTAAGAAAAAAAAGTGTATGCTTTTAATCTTTGTTTTATGACTTTTGAGGTAAGTGAGATTATATTAACTAGACATGAATTTGGGAGCTTCTTCCATTGTCCCATAAGCCATTTAGGCTCTTTTTCATGAGCACATGGATTTCCATAGTAAGGGAACACTGTCTTAAGTGTTCACTCCCACTCCCAGTTTACCAGCTCTTCAGTGATGACAGCCTTTTTTCTTCAGGCTGTCTCATATAATCATAAAATCAAGAAAAGTGGTAGTGAGACCCCTGAAACATTTAAAGCTGCTTTATTGTTTGGTTGAAAAGTACAAGAAGGATACAATCCTAGGTCCTTATAAGTCTTTCAGTACGGTGGAACAGATTCCACTGGATAATGTTAAGCCCCCCTAAAAATATTATAAAATAAAAACCCTGTTTTTCTGCAAGACAGGGAAATTTTAAGGAACGATATTTGTATATCAGACAGCACTTTTACTTATGCACTGAATTAAACTTTGAAGTCCAGAACTGCAAATAAATTTGAGGGAAATGCATACACATTAATATGTTTTTATGATAGCAAGATAGAAACTATCATATGAAGGAAGCTACAATGTCTTATACCTTTTTTTGTACTTCAAAATGTAACATTTTGGAATGAAAAGTCTCAACCTATGGCCACAGTGCCAACAAACTTTTGTATATTCTCCTTAAAGTGAAAAACATCTGTGTCCTATTTTCTTATAGTTATTCATTATGTAAGGCAGTGGTTCTCAAACTTTTAGACTCCTGGCACCCTTTGGAAAGTGCCAGCTCTTACCTTTCTCTTGTTTTTTGATTATGGAAAAAATAATGCAGTAATTCATTTGTTGCAAAAAACTCAGAAAGACCATAACAGGTTAGAAATTTTTTTGACACTATGGATTCCTATTTGAAATCTCTGAGCTTATTTTTTGAATCATGCGTAGGTGTTTACACACCTAACATTGCTAATATTGTGTATCACCCTTAAAAGGATCTCCTGGTGCCCTGAGGGAGAATCAGTGATATAAGGACCGTACGCGACTGGTAGGAGAGGTACGGGGGGCACATGCCCCCCTGACAGGGCCATCCCTGCCACTGGCAGCTTCTGTGGGTGCTCGCCAGCCCCCTCCCCACCGCCGGCTTCTGTGAGTGCTCACCAGCCCCGTCCCTGCCACCGACACTGCTGATGGCTTCTTTGGGTGCTTGCCAGCCCTGTCCCCGCCACCAATGCCAACGGCGGCTTCTGCGGGTACCCTCCAAGACTCAGGAGGCACCAGTCGCCCATGGTAAGGACAACAGGATGCTGGGAAGTGTTCAGAGACCAGTAAAGACAATCACTGCTACAAAATGCAGACACAAGAAAGGCAAGATGCCTCAGGACCAGAGAGACAGCATTCATATGTTTTGTTTTAAGCCAGTACTAGTTACTCTTGCATCTTCTGTGCACCTAATGTTGTGGAATAAAAGAGGCTGTTTGCCTGAAATTAGTGTTTGTGGACCTGAGGGAAGAGACAAATTTGAAATGTAGGGATAGTAAGGATGCGATACTAGCACTTTTAAGCAAAATCCCCTGGGAAAGCTGAACCATGTGCCTGGGTTATTTAATAATGTGATCAGAGGAGTTGTTTTTTGACTTGAAGATTTTCTTCATTTGCTTCTCACCTCCTGTATTTAAAAAAGAGGAATTTGGAGGCAATCCTGTTTCCAGTTTTACGACTAGTTCCTGTGGTTGCACATTTTCTGCATACTTTGTCTGGAGGAAGGGTTAGGAGGCTCAAATGTCTCCATCCTGCCTAAGGCATATTGTGCAGTTATTCGGAGAAAGTCTAACATAAGCTGGGATAGAAAAATATGTGCATGTCTCTTGCATTTATGCTTTTTAGATTGTTGTACCAGGAGATTGCTGGTCTGACGTGCAGCAGATTCTTGATCATCGTGCTAGCGGAATACTCTAACTAGCTACTAATAGTGGGGTTTACAAAACTGTTGATAACAAAAAGGATTTTTAATTTTTGTTTTCCTAAAGACCGGAAAGATCCACTTTGATCATCCAGTCTTGGCTCATGCATAAAACGGGCCAAAGAATTTCCCCCACTTCTTCCTGCTTAAGGAATTATTCTTGCATACCACATAAGTGAGTGTTATCAAATCCAATAACTTGCACTGGAACTAGAATATGTATTTTTAAAAGACATCCAATTTTTCATTTAAGACGGTCAAGTGATGACAAACATAACCACTTTGCTGGGTAAATTGTTCCAGTGTTCCTTGCTGTTATAAAATTCCATCTCATTTCCAGTTAAAATGTTTCCAACCTTCAGCCACTGAAATTTGTTATGCCTTTCCCTATTAAAGGGATCTGTGTGTATATTTATAGACCAGAATAAGTGTATTTGTACCTTTCTCACTGATAAGCTAAATAGACTGAACTTTTTAAACCTCTCATTATAAGGAGTGTTTCCCAGACTTTTCTCTGTAGTTACTGTGATGTCCATGTGCTGTGAAGGAAACTTTTTATGGTGAATACTGATGAATATTATTTTCCAATTCTTTACTTGCTGTCGTAGCCAAAGTTCTACATAGGCAAGTCAGTTGCTGCATCACTTCTTGGAAGGGAACTTGATAGAACATTGGTCTGGCTTAGCACATGATTTTGACATAGAAACAACTTTCTCAATAATAAAATAATTAATACAAGCAATAATATTTACCTCTTACATAGCTTGTTTTTCATTGCCACAGTGCTTTACAAACCAATTATAACCATTAATTTATTGTTAAAGTGACTATTGTGCTTTCTTTTGCCATCTTCTATTTTCTTGTTTGGTTTATTTTAATAGATTTTTAATGTGATAATGACCAGATTGTTTTTGGTAGCCTGATGTCATAGTTGATTTAACTGTTAGTTCTGTTTCTTCCGTTAGCTCTTGTCTGCTCATCACTGCCAATAGTTACACTGAGTAGTTCCCCTTCCTCCATTCCTACATTAGTTTTTTGTTGTTTGTGCAGGGTTGGTTTCAGTTTTATTTATTTATTCTTTTTTGTGCGTTCATGTTACTTCCATTAAATTATGTCACTATGGTATTAATTTCCATTGCAGTGCTAAAAATATGCAAACTTTATTCTGCTCTTAATCCTCAACACCTGTCCTCTTTCCAAGTTCTGGATAAGGAGAGTAAATGTGCATTGTTTGAATAATGTTACAGCCCACAAAGATTGAGTTTATAGTGCCATAGGGAGGGTGGGGAAACAGTGGGACTTTAACCCCATTAGCTGTACCAGCAATTATTTAGCTCCTGTTTTGTTGGCAATCTGATATGTTGAGGTGTGTGGTATACTGAAATGCTTCTGCGATCTCATGATGTAAGATCACACTAAATGAGGTTACAGCTTCTCTAGTTTTAGGAGCTTTTTTCCATTGGGGAGACTTTGATGTTAATCTACCGATGATTTCCTTGGTGAATAGGAGCAACCAGCTGCTATTTTAAAAAGAATTGGACAATTCAATTAAAACTAACTTCAGTGCCTTAGGGTTGTTCACATAGAGCCAGTTGTCATTTTTTAACACTAAAGGTCACATTGAAATACATAGTTGAACTTTAGCCAAACATCCTTTTGTGTCGCTATAGAATCATTCTCAACGTTACACCAACCCTAGGTAAACTCTTGGATCCTGTTCTTATCTAACCCAGCTGGGATCATTTTAACTTACCATTTAAAGGTCTAGTCACCCAAAGGTGTCATTTATTGTTTCACATTGTATTGATAGGACTGCTAACATCCACATTATCAGTCCTTTTGTATCACTCCCATTCTGTTCTACTTGCCTTGGCTTGTAGCCAAGTACTGTGGTAACCCTACTGCTTTCCTTTGTATTCAGAATACTTAAGACACTGAAGACTAATTATATTTGAGTCTGAGCCTAAGACTTTATGGGCACCACCTGAAGTGCTCTCAGTTTTCGCTGATTTTAGTGGGAGTCAAGGACACAAGGAATCTCACAAGAGCTGCAAGGTCAGGTGTGGCTGCTGCTGAAACAAGCACAGTGTGTTATCTTATCTGGCAGTGATTAAAGTTTATATGCATTTAAAGATTCACTTTTTCTAGTATTGTTCCTGAGGACACCAATTTAAATACTGGGAGGTATTACCTGTTTGTACTGAAAATCTACTGGGCTTTTTTGGGGTTTTTTGTGTTAAATGCTCTGGCATAAAATAGCACATCTGTTTAACTTATGCAGGACATTGACATAAAAATACACACAGTACTGAAGTAAAAAGTACACGTGTGGTGCATCTACACGTGCACTTAATGCAAAGTGATAAAGTCTGGAGCACTTTGAGCTGGAATACACTTCTCCTGGGTGCCGCATTTACACATGTGCTCGGAACAGTAGCACTTTGAGCCAGGGCAGACCAAGGCTGGCGTAGGCTTGGTTTGGTAAGCCCTGGACTCTGGATGGTAGTGTTAGACAGTGGAGGAACTGGATGAGGCACGAGAGTGCCGAACGTGTGTAGTCATCTGGCTAGGCAGCAGGCAGGTGTCTGGCCCCCTGCTGCCAGGGCTGACCGGGTATTTTCCCCCCAGAGTCACCATCTACACAAGTGTTTGATTGCAGTTAATTACTCTGCCATAAGATAGTACTGTCCTCAACAGTACTATCTTACAGTGGAGTTAAGTAGTTTACTGTACCCTAATACCGGTGCACATGTAGACAGTGACTACTGTGCAGCTAATTAGTCTACTCCTCAGTAAAACATATAGATAGATGCACCCACTGTATGGAAGTGTCTCTGGTCTTTTGAATCTTCATTCTGTAGTTCCGGTTTGAAAATCTCTTCTATATTATCAGCACAAGACTGAGGGTATGACAGTTTTGCAGTAATTACAGTTAGAGTCTGGTAAGTTATGAAGTATTTTGAAGAAACCTTACTGAGGGTGCAGAAACAAACCATCGCAATGTGCCAGAAAAATAGCAAATGTGACAAGTGACCAGCAAGGCTTAGCAGATAACTCTTTAGTTATCTTAAATGCAAAAGGAAGCTTACAAGAAATGGAAGCTTGTACACATAACTTGGGAGGAGAATAAGAATATTGCTCAGGCATGCAGAGATGAAGTCAGTAAGGCTAACATGCAATTGGAGTTGCAGATAGCAAGGGACAGGAGGGGTAACAAGAAATGTTTCTGTTACCAACTAGAGGAAGGTCAGGGAAATTGTGGGTCCCTTACTGAATGTGGGAGGCAACCATTGGTTGCAGAAGGCTGGGGCTTGTGGGGGCTTAGCTCCCACAAACTAATTTTGTGGTGGCCAGCAACAACAGCAGCACCATAGCGGCACTCGGCATGCAGCCAAGCCAGTGCCCTACACATGCTCAATCTAAGTAAGAGAAGGCTGAGAGGTGACTTGATAGCCACCTACAAGTACATCAGGGGTGAGCATCAAGATCTAAGGGAGCAGCTCTTCAGGAAGGCAGTTCAAGGGAGGATAAGGACCAATGGGCATAAGCTGATAAGAGGGTAAATTCAGGCTGGACATAAGAAAAAAACTTTTTCTTTGTAAGGGTCACCAGAATCTGGAACACACTCTGAGCAGAAGTGGTGCAGTCACCATCCGTGGAGGTGTTCAAGGTAAGGCTGGACAAGCACCTTGTTGAGCTCATTTGAGCCCAGTAACTTCCTGCTCATGCCAGGGGACCGGACTTGAGCCTCAGTGTGCCCTTGTTGCCAAAAAAGCTAACAGCATACTGGGCTGCAGTAGTAGGAGTGTTGCCTGCAGATCAAGGGATGTGATTCTTTCCATTTGGCACTGATGAGGCCTCATCTGGAGTACTGGGTCCGGTTTTGGGCCCCCCACTACAGAAAGTAGGTGGACAAATTGGAGAGAGTCCAACGGAGAGCAATGAAAATGGTTCAGGGGCTGGGGCACATGACTTATAAGGACAGGCTGAGGGAACTGGGTTTATTTCGTTTGGAGAAGAGAAGACTGAGAGGAGACTTGATAGCAGCCTTCAACGACTAGATGACCTCATTTCAACCCTAATTTTCTATGATTCCGTGATTTTTAGGACATTCAGAGAAGTAAGAAAACCTGCTGCTGGAAGAATTTTGTCCCTTAAATCTTCACAGCTTACGAGTCTTACCTGAAAAGGAAGGATAGGCCCTTAGTATATTCATATTTTCTTGTCTAAACTACATGCAGCACTAGACATTTTTTTTTAAGACAAAGCAGGGTTTACTTAAATCTCATGACTAATTATTTGTAAGCCTTTACTTACAAATTACACAGGAAAGTACTAAAAAAATGCTTTATTTTATAGAAAGGCAAAAGTGGCAGGAGTAAGCCTACTTAAGTAATCCAGAAAACCCTGGTGACCCTAAAAACTCTTAAAATTTGTTGGAAAGCTTGGCTTATATAGTTTAGTGAAACATTGTCTGTGTAGAATCAGCAGTTTCTCCACAGTTCAGATAACAGCCAGCTGACATGGCAGAGAAAATCTGTAATTACTTTAATACAAAAGTAAGTAAGTAGTTGTCTAGCATTTCTTTGCCTCCCTCCTAACTGAAAGATGGCTTAAAACTAATATTTCAAACTTTGCAAAAAGTCAGATCTCTTGGAAAACATGTGTATTGGCTATACTTGTGGAAAATATATTTTAAGTGCACAAAATTATTAACCTTTTCATGAATAGATTTAGGCCCAACCCTGCTCCCAGTAACATCAATTAAATTGTCCAGTCATTGACTTACGTGGAAGCAGGATCACTGTTTCACAGAGGCTGTGAAAATGATGTTTTATAGTTTCATTTTAATTGGAATAGAGTCACAATGTGGAATTTGGGGATGCAGTAGCTATAGAGGGGATAAGGACTTAACCCTCCCTCACCTCCCCCCCTGAGTTTTAGTTTTTGGGATCCACAGAATTAGTCAAATCTAAGAAATATAGTGAAGAAAGAAGCAACAAGGTTTAGATGTAGACTTGATGTCTCCTTATTCCAGAGTTGTTCAATACGGAACATAAATGCATACCCCTTGAAGGTAGTTCTTGGGTCTACAGGCAAACCACCTGATGACTTCATAAACTGCAGTAGTGAATGTACCACTCCAGTCAAGGCCTAGATGTCTTACGTTGGGCACTCACAGTTAGAGGACACTTTTGAAGACAAAGGCATATTTTCTTTTAAATGTATTTGTACAGTCCTCTTCACTGTGTTATTTAGGTGTACTAGTAGGGTTTAGAATATAAAACCCAATTCCAAAAAATCAAGAGATAGTGTGTGCCAATCTCCTCTTTACTTTAAAATGGTTCAACTTTAGTTGGCCTGTATATAGGAGAGAGACAATTTCCAGTTGTCATTAAAATTGTATGTACCAACACTGGATCTTTGATAACCTACCTCTTACTGGAGGAAGGGAGGTTAGACTTGATGAGGGGTATAGTGCTGTTGCTGACCTGTAGAGGGCTCTATTATACCATATTTTGTATGAAAAAATACAGTAGATGGTGGAAGGGGGAAGGGAATTCGCAAATAATGCTTCCAACGGTCTGGTCTTAGTCTGGTAAACAGACCAGGAATTGTGGGCAAAGTCCTTTTCCTCAGGCTTTGCACCAAGCATGAGATCAGATGACTCAGTCCGGACTCATTATTTTAATAGCCTACAGCTAGTTCACATAGCAGCAGGAGTCCACAAAAAAGGCATTTAATTGTTGAAACTCAAACTGGTACATTGTAACTGCAGATTATAGTATTCAGATTTAAGTGATTCAAGTAATTTATAAACCTTTTGCACAAGCAAACAAAGTTAAAATACTGATATTGTAATAAAAAATAAATAATGCATACTTTTGTACATTAAGACCCAATTAAAGAGCATGATTTCATTTAACAAACTTAAAACAGGCAGGTGATATTTGCCAACATTACTACAGCTGTGTTTTACATTAGGAAATTAATTAAAATAGTCACTTATACTTTTTTCCACTTACGAGTATTAGACCTTTCTGTATTACACCATATATTTTTCCTTCAGTCATTATGTGTTATGGTACATTTGTAATCTAAAATAGCAGGCTACATCTTACTTTTGTTTTTGTTTTGTTTTGTTCTGTTTTTTTACTTAATGAAAAGCTTGCCTCATGCAATAATGCTGGGGAAGCAGATCAAACAGTGCTCAAGGAACTTCCTGCTGTCTGCCTGAAAGGCAGTACATTCGAACTTATTGAGATGTCCTCCTCATCATAGCAGGGTTTCACTTCTTTTCACCAGATCAATCCTGCTCAGGGGAAGGAGGGTGGCTGGGAAGGAAGCTATGGAATGGTTTGTCTTGGAACAAATTAAACTGGAAATTTACTGCATAAAACTGGGGTTTTACAACCTTTGTGTGTGCGTTTGTAATATATGCACAGGCATTTTATTATTTATTATATGTATAGTATATGCATAGAGAACATACATAAATAAGTATGTGTATAGAAACACATATAGATATATAGATGTAATGCAATATGAAAACGTATCTATATTAATCTAATTCAGTGTTGTATTTGGACTAATGGGACAAAATTTTAAAACGCAAACAATTAATGGCCTAATTTTACACATCACCACTGAATAATGCCTCCCAAGAGACATCAGGAATTATTCTTTATTCTTGGGTACTTAGTTTTGTCTAAGCGACTAATATAATTATCACATAATGAACTGTTAATTATATTAGTCACTTGTTCCTCAAGAGGCAAATGAACTTTAAATAGTGCACAACGGTACAGATATGTGATTACTTTAATTTTTCCTGTAAAGTGCAGTAATTGAAAAAACTAAGCATATAAGCAATACTTCCAGAACACTATTTAACCTTTTTTTTACCCTTCTCCTTATTCCATGGTTCCCATTCCATGTTGCTGGCCTTTTATCAAAAGCGTATTGGCCACTGTGCTTGTGTGTGCCTGACTGCTGAAGACTTCTTGCAGCAGAATCCCGCAAACTGTCAACACAATTAATCGTCATTCCACTGAGGCTGGGTTATTAGAGTGTTACTGTTGTCCGAAGAAGCAAATCATGATGTCTGAGAACGGGGTTCATTAAGACAACACCTTTTATATTCCTCATATTAAGATTGCTGCAACTTTTCCATCATGAGTTTTCTACCACCCAGTTTCTAAATAAGTTACAGATTAGTTTTCAAAAATGAGCTTCCATGTAAATCCAAACACAGTTTTTTAGCTCAGGAAAGCATCTTTTGAAGATAATATCATTATCGGTTCAAGAAAGAGGCTTTTTTTTTTTTAAATGGAAAGGAACAGGAAACAACTGTAAATTTAGGTTTTTACCACACAATATGTAAAAATAAATAAATAAATATCAATAAAATAAACTAAAATTTAAATTTTTAATGTATTTTAAATGATAGTAAAATAATCCAGGTCCTTGAAATATTTTATGTGAATGCCTACTGTGGGTGTCTACTTCGCATGCACTGCCATATCTTATTTGTTCATGTAGGTGTTCTGGATTATTTAAACTCTGTCAGCTTTATATCTCCATGCTGAACACTTGGCACTCTTGTGTGGTAATGATCAAAAATCTGCCAATTAATGTGACTGTACAATAGTGCTGACACAGTGTATCCTATAAAAGATTTGTTTGTTTGTGTCTGCTCTGCAGCATGATATCACACATTCTTGAGCTAATTTAATCAATGATGTATTTTAAGGCCTTTTTAATTTTTTTGCCTGATGGATCTGTCTTCATGTGCTGAGACTTGAAGTATTCTAAAAACAACTTAGTATGTACTGATACAGAAATATCTTGTTCCATTAATGAAACATTCGAAACATCTTGCTCCCTATTTTTTGTACCAAATAGATTTTGAAGTACATATTTAATTCAAATTAAATGCAACAACAAAAGCAGACCATGTATATGCGTATCTGTCTATGTATAGGACCTAATGAAAATAAAGTATATAAAAAGTATTTGTAACAAATGGCATGATAAAAAAGTGGGGAAATGGAATCACTAAGAAAAAAAACTATAATAAGCTTTAGGGTGAAGCAAATTTGAAAACAACACAATAATAGTCTGTTGGAATACAATTTATCCTGTGGCAGGAGTGAGACCAAAGCCAATGCAGTACTTCAGTGCTTTCGAAAACCTATTTTGAAGGTTATACTTATGAGATGCAAAGCCTTTATTTTAATCCTCTGTCCATAGACAAATTTCATCCTCTCAGAGACAGTTCTTAATTTCTGCAAATAAAAACAGTGCAAATGCAATTTGGCAGAGGAAAGATGGAGGATGTTTAAGTGTACATTAAACTTTTACTTTGCTTTGCCACTGAGTTTTATATAAAACATATGTTAGAGTACAGCATGGAACAGTTACTAAATAAGTCAACAAAATAAATGTAATAGATGATTTATTGACCAAAGTGAGGCATTAATGATAAAGCTAAAATGTTACTGCCTTTTATGTGGGATGATCAATATTCATTACAGCAATTTCTTTATTGAAAAAAATTAAAATATGATTTTTTTTGTCTGTGTGTCGTGAATTATAAATGTAATGGTGTCTCAAAAATGCTTTACACACAAACAAACATTTCACTTGAAAAACTTTATTAAAACTGTATGTTTCATATTATCCGTTGCAACAGAAGAATACATCTTTAAACTTTTTTGACCTTGTAATACTGTATAATATTACAGTATTCTTGTGTAATTGCAAGAGTTTGAAATTAAATGTAACTATTCATAAAGCTATGTTCTAAGATTAATTAAGCAATAATCCAAGAAGTATCTGTTGTTAGCAGCAGGCTATGACTGGTTTGTTAGTTAATGACCCAAAACAAAGCCAAGACTGATAAATGCCCTAATGAGCCAGTTGCTTGCTGCAGGGAGGGTGAAATCTGAGATGATGGTTGTTATATTAAACTGTATACAGTGGTTTATACAGCATATTTAATGCAGCATTTTCCCTACTCTGTTGTGAAAATTTGCAACAGCCAGAATATTTCCTTTTGCTTTATTATGTAATAATCCATATGAAAATGGCTGGTACCAGTAATTAATAGCTACTTTAATAACTAACTGCTAAAGAGGAAATAGAAGGCAGTTTGTTCTCTGGTAACACATGCATGAAAGGGTTGTCATAACTATAAACTCATAACAATTTTCTGTAACTGAAATAGTTGAATGTAGTACGCAAAAATGGCTATTTTCTTATTAATAGTGTACTCACAGAAATTCACTCATTGAACTGCCATCAACTAACTATTCAACTGAAATCATAGTCTTAAGTGATAGTATATACTTCTGTTTGGACGTATGGAATGCTGACATATTTTCAAAATGTGATTTTAAAATAGCACTAAAAATAATGTTCTAAGGATTTGGAAATCATCATAAATGTCTTAGTTTTTAGAGTGCTAATTATATTTGCTCTTAAACGAAGAGTGTTGTTTGACTACCTTAGGAGAATACTATGAAAATGCTCCTGAATAAAACTAAGATTTTCCATCTTTATATGAATGTTTTCCATCTGGTCCATATCTTTTTTTCTACCTGTATTTACAAAAAACAAACAAAAAACTAAAGATGGGGATGCAGGACTAGAATACAGTATGTGCAATGTATGTGACTTCAAATGTGTGGTTTTTTATTTACTGATATTGTTCAGTGTTTTTTAATCTGTTTACATTGACTAACATTGTCCTTAGGAAAAAGAATTCCCTAATAAATTCGTTTTTCAATAATCATGTTAAAAGGCAACAGATTTAGTAACTATTAATATGAATCTGTAGACAACCAAACATACACACCTGCAATCATTATAATCATTGCACATTCAGATAGATACACGCAGGTTATTATTGTGTGGGTGTGATCAAATTGCTATTTGCTGTTGTATTTATTTTAATTGTTACTCAGTTTAAGTAAGGGAATCCATGTGTACTTGGAACATCATTTCAAATAAATCCACTTGTATTTAAGAATGAATTTAAACATTTGGATGCTAGAAGCAGGCAATTTGTAAGCATCTACTTTGATACTGTGTTGAGTATTTGGTGATTGCCTAAAGACTAACATTAGCATAGCAAGCTCTCTCAACCTGAATCAGTTTTCTAGGTTGGAATTCTGCAAGTGTTATTTCAGTTAATTTGGGCACGTATTCAAGACTACTGTGCTGGAAGTATATAGTCTTAAAATGAGGTTGTGTCTTTTTTCGCTTATTCACTTATAGTTTTCTAAAGCAACTGATGGGCACCTTAAGGAGTCACTAATGTGTCTGCCAATAATCAACTGTCAAAAGAGTGTGCGCACAATGTTCAGAATGCTGGGTTAAGGTGAGTTAGGCTATATTTGATTTCATTGTAATTATTAATGGGATGAATGCTAAAAATAAAAGAATTCCAGAAAAGAGAAAATATTGTTATAAAGACACCTCTAAGAATTTGTGTAGGTCAACATTTTTTTTTATGGAGAGAGGTGGCCTTTTATTTAAGGACATCTTAAAATCAACAAATGCAATGGCTTCCTATAACACACTCTATGATTTGTCATTAAAAGCCCTACCAGGTATTTATTATTTAGCATTTAAATGGTGATTTCATTAAATTGATCTGAATAAACACTGCGTTCCTTTTATATGGCTGGTTTCAAATTAATTTACCACTTTTAGTTCAAACTTTGAGCACATAGCTCCAACAGTATAACTTCACATGAACTGAATGAGGTGAGCATCATGCTGAATGAGGGCAGCTGTAGAATTGAGCCTTTGGACAGCATTGGAAAGTCGCAGTGAATATATGCTCCACCTACTCATCCCTCCTCTGTGTGCACTGCATACCAAAAAATGTCCTGTAGCCACAGGTGGAACAGTGATGGGTGCACTTAGTAGAGCCCTCAAGAGAATGTCTGAAACTGAGAGCCTCTAAGCAGCCAAAGTCCAATGGCAAAAAAGCAGCTACGTAACATTTTCAACAAGCATAGAAGAGGAGGGGTTTGCAGAACATATTTTTCACGGCAGAGTTTCCAGCATAGACAGGCCCTTAGCAGTTAGTTTATTACAGAAAAGCCCACTGTGGAAATTGGCTGGGATTTAGAAACATACAATATAGCAGGGCTTGGCAATCTTTTCAGGCTATGGAGGTGGGTCAGAGGTGGGCCGGCATGTGCAAGGTAAATGCTAGGACCCAGCTGCCACAGCTGCTTTTCCCAGCAGCTGCACAGGGCAAGTGCGCACACCATTGCTTTTCCCCATGATGGCATAGGCGGGGTACAGGTTTCCATCACCAGCTACGGTTTTGCCAACCACGGTTTTGAGTATCCATGCTTAATATTCTATATACCATTTTGGTTACCACAGTATACAGTTTTGAGTAATCATGGTTTTTCATGGCATCAGTCCTCAACCTGCCATTTTTCCCATTAGCCTTTTATCTTGCCAACCACAGTTTTGCCAGCTGTGGGGACTTTCAGGAACCTAACCACAGCGGCTGGCAAGGGAAACCTGTATCTGCAGCCAGTGCTTTCCCTGTGCAGCTGCTAGGAAAAGCGGTGGTGGCAGTGGCTGGGTCCTACTGTCTGCCCTGTATGCACCCTCTCACTTCTGACCCAAACTGGGTCTATCCATCTGCTGAAGCCCCATATCTACAGGTGAGATCAAATGGCTCCATAAGCTGAAGCCAGCCTGTGGATCACAGCCTGTGATGGCTGACCCCTACAATAGAGAACATTTTTTGCGGAGAGAGAGTTGCTTTTTGGTTTTGGTGGGTATTCTGTTTTCTTTTCTTTCCTTTCAGATTTTTCCGATTTCACAAAAACAAAAGATTTCCATGATTTGAATATATTAATGGTATACACTTACTCTATTTATCTAGTCTGGTGTGTAAAATGCCACATAAACTCTTGTGGTTATGCACCCAAGTGTCTAAATCAGGGCATGTTTTCACAACTGCTAGATTTAGATTTACAATGTTACGTTAAAATTTTAATGCAAGATGGTTCAAAGTGTATGTGAAGGAACATGGAATTTTAACAAGCTGCAAAATCACCCACACTCTACAAACAATAAAACATGGGAGAACTCAAAGATAGTTAATAAAGTAGTTGATGAGTTAATGCAAGACAGAAAAATGATTTGGTATTAGTTACTCATATATATTTATCCTCTTAGTATTGCATAAACTATTCTGTGTTAAAATATTACTAAGAATAGTAAGGTTTTTTTGAGTCTCTTGCTGTTTTCTTTAAAAAGGCTTTCACCCTTCCCAGAATATAAGGGGTGCTCTGCCTAGTTCCTAGAGATTGTTTCATCAGACTTGTCCTTAATCCAATAATTGTTCAGCTTAAAGATTGATTTAACCACAGCGGAAAAAGGGAGAAACAAGCCATGGTGTTTTATAGCAGATTTGTGTAACTTTTTGACTGTAGATTTTTACGTTTAGGTCAGGGGTTGCCAAACTTATTTGACAGGTGGGCCACACAGTAATTTAACTGCATAATGAAAGGCACCCATTAATTCTGCTGCCACTTTCCCATACATAATAAAGCAAAGAACTGCTTATGTCTGCTTTGCCTTCATTCTTTCTTCCACCTGGGTCTAAAGTTTTTCTGGAATCCCTTCATCATTTGTGCAGTAAGAGAAAACAGAAATAGGGGGTTGTGAAGTTGGCTTCCAAACTGGTGCAACTCATCTCTTTAGAAAGCTTGTTTGCTAATGGGGTGAAATTTTAGGGCTTGAAATGCTGTATTGGATGCATCGTATAATTTGAAAACTGTAAAAAAGATCCAGGTTTAGGCTGGGGTTAGGGCAAGTTATATTTATTGGTTGGTCTATAGTTAGAATGTTTGCAGCATATGAGGTTTTATGGAAATTGTAAAGGAAGGTGAGGTTTGTGAACCACTTTTTATAGCTTTGTTGTAGGTTCTTGTGAACTACTCTCTGGTCAGATTTAGTATTATTGTGCCACTGCATTCTGTCCTGGTAGTTCATTTAACAGTACCTGTCAGTGATGCAAAACAATAAGGCTTTTGTCAGAGTGTCAAGGAGGTCAGATAATTGTAGAGTTCTTCAAGGCCAGCTGCATGTTAAACATGGCAACTGAGCAGTTGCTTATGCTCTCCTAGTATTGTATTGGTCGGAAATACACTGGGTTTCATAGTTTGAGGAGTAGACCAAAGACTGAAACAGCTCTGCTCTCTTATGGCAGAAGATGATAACTAAAGTAGGGTAGGGATGCAATAGCAACATCTTCTATATCTCCATATAGGACAGAGAGACAACATTTGGGACATTAAAGAGGTACAATGCTTACAATATTCATCTGCAGCAAGATGGTGGTTATAGACCCTTGACCCTTTATATAGAAGGATCTGAGGGCATGGAGATGGATCTGATCCTCATTGGACTGAACTCTTGTTCTCAAATGAACGGAAGTGGGCCTGGATGATGTTATTCATGGTATCACAAACAAAACTAGCTCCCAAAGTGCCAATGGGGAGGCTACTTACCAAGAACAACCTCTCAATCTCTTTGAAATTCATTTTTATAACCTGCTTACTAGGGCTCTGGCTGTGTGAGTCCATGGTGCTCCAGGCAACTTGAAGCTGTTCATAGAGCCACTTGTAAGAGGGTATGGTGTAGTAGCTGTAACATCATAGCATAAATTATACTGGGGCATGGCATGAGAAGTGGATCCAGTAAACCATAGCTTAAGTAGCATGGAGTTTTCTAGTTTGTTACTTCTATTGGTTCTTGACTCTTAATCTTTTTATAATGTAAAATGTTGTAAGAAGCACTGTTTGAGGAGTTTTTAACTTGAGCTCTAGGTCACATTTTGTGCAACTTCTGTAAGTTGGTAGCAATGCCTGCTAATGCTGCTGCATCACATACCAGTGTCCTCAGCCTATTTGAACTCATAATCAGGGATCCTGGTTTTCTGTTTAAAAATCCCAAATTCTCTGATTGAAAACCCCCAAATCCATGTTTTTCTGTGATTAAAATGAAACACTACTATATATATAGGTATCAGTTGAACACAATATTTTATTATCATATATGCCATTTTAAAGCAATTTGGAAGCCTACCAGTGCCTCAATCATTATAATAAAATACATTCTAAATACCTATATATTTTGGAGTTTGATTTTGGTCTTTTTATCATGGAAAATCAGAGTTCCCCTGCCCCCTTCACTCACCAGGGCACAGGTCTAGCTGCAGCCAAGGTTCTCTCCAAGGTGCGTGCATGCACGGCTGCGTACAATTTAAAATCTTGCCACGCACTAACTTTTTAATGCTGCACACCTGCCTGGAGAGGAACTGGGTGCGGAGCGTGGTGGAGGCATCGGGGCTGGCGCAGGACATTTACCAGAGGTAAGCTCCTCACTCCTCAGAACTACATCCTGCAGGGGGTTCTCAAAGATTGTGGGCTGACCCTGCGTGTGATTTCCCTCTCATACAAGTTTTACGCCACTGTAAGTTTCTATTTTTCAGTTAAGTCACTGCTGATTTGCAAAGGCATAGATGAAAAGGAAATATGGGCCTATAAACACCATAGAAGGAAACTATTGCATGTAAGCAGTTCACATGACTTCTAGTGGTGCACGGAACTCTTTTACTACTTTCTTTATTTTACTTTTCTTTGGCACAGTGTTTGGGTTAAGATATTTAATTTAATATGTAAGTACCTATAAGAGTTTCTTCATCAATACACACTCAAGTACTGAGGTTATGTTGTGATCTGATTTTGTGTGAGGGGAATCAGACTCTAACCCTCTAGCTGTTTGTGACAACTGACAATTTTAACTCTTAAATCTGTTCATGAATGTATAATACCCCATAAACACAATACCTTGCTCCTGTCCTTGAGACACATTACAGAGCCCCATCAGGTTTATTCGAACAATACATAAAAATGCTGAAGCAAAACTCAATTACTTTTCAAGTGGTCATATGTCTGTTACGCTATTAATGGGAACAGACCAAAACGGAGCGCTCATGGACCAACGTGACATGCTCATGGATCGCTACACCTTTGACTGTAGCTGTCCCCCTCCACACTGCTTTGGGGCACTGAGCAGCCCTGATATACTAGTGCCTCTCACTCCCAAGCCACAGCCCCCCCCCAGCTCACTCCCAATCTGCAGAACCCATCCCTGGCTGTGCCCTCCATCCCACTAGTCCTGCTGGTGCCCCTCACTTCTAACCCACTCCTGCCCCCCCTGCTACATTCCTCTCTGGCCTCTGCCACACTTTCTGGTCCCCTGCCTGCCTCTCCCTACCCCTGCAGCTGCTTGCCTTCCCTTTGAGGCCGTGGGTCTAGCAGGGGTCCACTCAAGCCAGGAGCACAGAGCATGTATTGCCTTCAGTCCCAGCCCAGACAGACAGCAGCAGTAGCAGCAGCTTCAGCCTTGGCCCCAGAGGTGGGGCCAGAGCTGCCACCACTGCTGCATTGCTGGAATGAGGCCAGAGACATCATGTGCAGGGCCTCAGATAGAGCCAGAGCTGCAAAAGGAAGATAAGCGGCTGCAGAGGATGGCAGTGGGGAGCAAAGGCAGTGGGGGCAGTAGCTGCAGTTCCAACTGACACTGGGCCCAGTATAAGTGGGCCCAGGGTCAGAGTTGGAGCTGCATCCACTTCCCCCTTCCCTCACCTAACTTGTACTTAAATCTAAGATGAGGGGCTATTGTCCCTAGGTTAAATTGGGAAAACATCTATGTATTTGATTTGATTAAATACAATACTGTGTGTTCATGTAATTAGAGACACACAGGCATGTTGTTTATATTATTTTTTAACTTTTAAGGGTTTGGCTTTGCAACCTTTGCATGTACATTTATGCCATGGTTAATGTGTTAACTGCAGTATAAATAGGAAGGATGCTACATGTACACCTGATTAAAAGTGACATAAAAGGGGAACAAACTGTAAAAGTATTCCACATATAATGTAGATCACTTTTGTGGCTTGTGCATGGTACCTTAAATTTAACATCCAGCCAGTGACTGATAATCAGCTAGCTGATTGCTGGCCAGCGAGAGTCTGGGCTGAAGGGAAGCCAAAAGCTTCCCCCTCCAGGGATTTTAAACCCTGTGCCGGACAGCACTGATCAGGCTGTCTAATGCATGGAAGCAAAGGCTTGCACAGGCTTCATACCACCAGGAACTTGAAATTGGGTCCAGCGCTGCACCAAGATCTGGAACCGGAGCTGATGTGGTCCCTGCCAGGCTGATAATCAACTGATTCTTGGCCTGGCAAGGACCATACCAGGGCTGTTTCCAGACCCCATTTTAGTCCCCTGGCTGAGCTGACACTCCACTGATTTTTTTGAGCACTTGGTTTTCAATGTGTCGTTGAAGGAGAAGCACAAAATCCTACACTCCCCCTCTGCACTGGCAAGTATGGCACAATTGGGATCTGATTCCCAATTGCAAAAACAGATGCCTTGTCATGCACATTTGACATAGGATGCAAAATATTGGGACTGGGGACCAGATCCCTTTGCACCTTTAAATAAATGTCAGTGACGTCAGTGACAATAGCATATTTTTCATGTCTTTTGTGGGGTGTGTTTCATATAAATAATGCTTTCCACTCTAAACCAAAATTTTTCAGAATTCTATTTTAGACTTTAGAGAATATCATAATAATTTGGCACAAATATAATTACACCTCAGAATCACTGCACAAATAAAATCTTGAAGAAAGAACTGACTAAGCTTTTTGGAGAATGAAAGAGTTTTCATTTCAGAAATATTATAAATTTTATTACATATTGAAATTTAACCTTCTGACAAAGAATACATTTTGATGTATGTTATACTCAGGAGAGCGAGGAATTTCACATATAAAGCTAGAGATTTTGTCCTAAGTATGCCCCAGAACTGTGGGGTATGGACAACGCATGATGTTTTTAGAACACATTGTATGGATTAGAACACTCTGGTAATGGGAATAAGATATAGAAACAGCTCCTGCAGGAATTTATAGCAGTAACTTTAATTTTCCATGACATTATAGATTTAACCTAGAATGGTTATACCATAACATTATTTTAACTTCTTTTAAATTTGTGGCCGAGTTTATTATATGACAATATTCAGACTTCCGCCCTTAATATAATATACTTTAGGTATCCAAGTTTTTCTTTCTTAGGGAATACAGCTTTCCAATCCAGAGCATATGTACATATTAATCCAAATCCTAAATGTAAGTGAATTAGACATTTCCTAGTTAGAGAAAAGAAAATATATATGCTCATTTTGTTAAGCTGCTTTTTCTTTACTAAAATTTAGACTTTTTGTGAGCTGTTCGGTCAATAATATATAGAGCCTTTCAGGAAAAAGGTTTACTAGGGATGGGGGTATAGTTAAAATGTTTAAAAATATTATACATTTTAACACTTGAAAATGAGATACCCATAGTAACCTTATAAAACTGCTATGTCAGTGCTTGACAAGATGTGTTGCATCTGTTCTAAAGGAGATAAGTAGTTATGTCAAAGACCTGTTTATTACTGCCTTCATACTATGAATTGACATTATGTTTCATGGCAAAGATCCACTTATTAATGTTTCCATACTATAGATGGACAGGATACATCTTTATTACTCTACAGGTACTTAGTTTCATGCCATGATATTTTGAGGATGTGTCAAAGTATACTAGTCTTACAGAAGGGGAACAGTTTTCTCTTGCTGAGAGCCAAGTTTAAGTCTTCCATACCAGTCTCTAGCCAGTAAAATTCTATTTCCATCTCACCCTGCCATTATCCATATGAAATGCCAATTTTTCTATAAAGACTTCTTTGCAAGTTATAGCAGCTCTGGACTATTCGCCAGCAGAGTCTGCACAGTTTCAGATGAAGTTGACGATGCACTCCAAACTGCTATAAAAGAATATTTTCCCCAACCAATATAGAATATTCATATTCACTGCAGATATGTATTAGGGAAATACGGAAGGACCCAGGTAGTCTCAAGCCAATATAGAGTACATGCTACTATGTGCATTGTATACTACTCATGCTACCATGGTATACTACCATGTATACCAGGGGTGGGCAATTATTTTGGGCAGAGGGCTGCTTACCAAGTTTTGGCACACTGTTGAGGGCTGCATGGGTAGCCCTTCCCCTTGACAGGTGCCCCACCCCCTGGTCACCATCTTGTGACTGGAAGTCCCACCCCCTAACTCCTGACCTTTGCCACCAGAAGTCCCTCCCATTGTCCCCAGAAGTGCTCTTTTCAGCAAGGGATTTTGCCATCTCAGAAGAATATCAAATTATATTCTAAAAAGCGAAAACATTCATTAATTTGATTTCAAAAAATATTTTTGACCTGGTTTACATGCATTTGTGTAGTATACATAGAGGTGATTGTATATAATAGCTCAAAATGAAGTCTCACTCTTGTATATTGTTGTGGGGAGGTGGGTATAGGTTTGTGCAGGGCTGTGGGTATGTGGGCATGTGGGGTGTGGGGGAGGATGTGGGTGTGTCTGTGGAGGGGGGTGGATAGGTGTGGGGGGTGAGGGACCATGTGGGTATGTGTGTGGATATGTCGGGTGTGGGTGAGTATGGGGTGTGGGGTTTGTGGGGGCTATGTGTGTTGGGGTGTGATGCAGCCTGGAGCCATGTGGTGCTGGAGCAGTGCAGAGGCAGGCAGCAAGGCAGGGAAATGGTTGGACTGGGGGCAGTAAGACAGGGCTGGGCTGGGCTGGGCTGCCGCATCCTGCTGATGGCTCCCCCTGGGTCCTACTGCCCCAGGCTCCTGTCATCTTTGACAGGGAGCCTGGAGCAGATAAATATTTTCTAAATTTTTTAGGGGTCCTGCAGGCCTGGCAGGCTGGATCTGTCCCATGGGCCATATTTTGCCCACCCTGATGTGTACTATCATGCTATGCCAATAGATCATAATAGGTATTAGTGTGCTCTAGTGCTTTACAGAACTAGACCCTTTCATTGTAACCTTTTTTACTTTTTTCTGTGAATTTGTGTTATCACTTGATTTATGTTTCTTAACATATGCTAGAGTGCTTTTAGATCTAATAATGGAAGGTATTATGTAAGTAAAAATCCGTGGTAGTGTGTGTTGTCTTCAAAGTGCGATCCATCTACAAAGAAACTGTTGGACATTATTGGAATTTGTTATGAGTAAGAGCTCACATTAAGAATTTATTTTAGGTTTAGGAATCTTATAATGAAAATAGGCAGGCACAGTTTCTCCTTCTTAGGTAGCCCACAAAGTGAAATGCACACTTTTTAAGTATAACACACTTCAGACCATTATAAACACCAGTCAGTTACACAGCATCCCTTCTGTGAGCAATTGAAAAACAAAATAAAATAGGCTGACAGTTGACCATCATAATTACAAGGATTTTTAAGAAACTAACAGCAATTTTGAGATAAAACCACTTTGTGTGCAATGATCATTTTCTGAATCACATCACTTCTCAACATAGTCGCCATGCTTAGCAACACAGGTATTCCAGCAGGTCACAAGTGTCTTGATACCATCCTCAAAGAAGCTTTTTGATGGCTCTGACAGACACTCTTCATTTACCATGAGTTGCACCTCTGTATCACTGGCAAATTTGTCCTGTCAAAGAGCTTCCTTCAATGGTCTAACCAGGTGATAGTCACTTGGCACAAGATTAAGACAGTAGAGAAGGTGTGGTAAGATTTCAAAGCCCATTCCACGCAAAGTCTTGACAGTCACTTGTACACTCAGCAGCCTTGTACTGTCATGCTGGAGAACCCCTTGCTTGAGTTTTCCACTGTTTGGTCCAAATAGCTGGTTTCACATGATTTTTAGGGCTGTGCAAAATTTTGACAGCCGTTTCGTTTTGGGGGTGTTTTGGTGCCTGAAACACTGAATCCAAAACATGAAATGGAAGGCTCTAAAACATCAAGGCAGTAAACAGAAGTTTGTGGTGCTGGTGCCACTGTGAAGGCTTTGGCTTCTGTGACCACAGTCTGCTTTTTGGAGAGAGAGGCAGTGGTCTGTTGGGAAGAAACAGACTCTGCCTCACTCCACTGGGGAAGAAGCTCTTTTCAGTCAGAATGGCTGACTTGCTCGAGTGGGCTATAAACTTAGCTTGCCGAGGGATGGGCAAACAACCACCAGAACAAGCTCACCAAGAAACAACTGTAAAACCAGCAAGTTAGGATGCTCAAGGGAACCCACCCACTCCTACCTCAGCCCAGGAACAGAGCTTCTCCATGAATACAAGGAAGCCTAGGGCCTCCAAAGGCACACTTACTTGCCTGTACACTAACGCTAGGAGCTTGGGGAATAAACAGGAGGAACTGGTCCTTCTGCTAAACAAAAATGACTATGATCTCATAAGGATCACCGAGACCTGGTGGGACTCCTCCTACGACTGGACTACCGGTATAAATGGCTATACCCTGTACAGGAGAGATCATGCTGAAAAAAGGGGCGAGGGTGTAGCTCTTTATGTGAAGGAGAGCTACACGGCCCTACAAGCTGAGATTGGCACCTAAGGAAGACGACTGGAGACCCTTTTGGTTAGAATACAAGGGGAACATAGTGAATGGGATACAATGGTAGGAGTCTACTACAGACCTCCAAACCAGGAACAAGTGCTTGACCGAGAATTCTCCAGGGAACTGGCTGAGGCTGCATGCTCTCGGTGCATGGTCATCCTGGGAGACTTCAACTACCTGGACATCTCATGGGATGAGCACTCGGCCAAATCCAATTGGTCACAAAGCTTCCTTACATGCGTGGATGAGCTCTACCTGTCCCAAGAAGTTTATGGGCCGACAAGAGGCAAGGCACTGCTGGACCTGGTAATGGCGAAAAGGGGAAGATCTAATCAGCAACATAAGAATCGAAGGGAAGCTGGGTTACTACGAGTTGATCACTTTCACTGTCCATCGGAAAGCTGGCAATGCAGCAATGCCATGGCAAAGCTGGCAATGCAGCCATGCAGTAGTCCTCAACTTTAGGAAAGCTGACTTCCATAAGCTCAGGAGGCTTGTTCTTGAGGCCCTGAGACACCATGATTTCACAGGGAGGGGAGTTCATGATGAGTGGTTGCTCCTTCAGGAAGTGATCCTAGAAGCACAAGGGAAGTCTATCCCAACCCATAGGAAAGATGTTAAAAGGGCTTAACAACCCCCTTGGCTCAACAGGGAACTTATGGACCTCCTACGTCTAAAAAGAGGTGTATAAAGGATGGAAGACAGGAAACACCACTCAGGAGTAGTATACTGCACTGGTCTGCACCGGCAGGGAGCAAACTAGAAAAGCCAAGGCTGCAACTGAACTCCATCAAGAACAATAAAAAGTCCTTTTTCAGATATGTAGGGAGTCGAAAGAAAAACAAAGGCAACATTGGACCCCTGCTAAACCAGCTGGGGCAGCTGACTACCAACACCCAGGAAAAAGTCAATTTGCTTAATGATTACTTTGCATCAGTTTATCACCAGCCCAAATGGGCCACGCTGCCTAACAGGATGTGGGATGACCAGGGTGAAGATGAATATATGCCCACCATTGGCATGGATCTTGTGAAGGAGCATCTTGAAAGGCTAGACTCCCATAAACCAGCTGGTCTGGATAGGTTGCACCCAAGAGTGCTAAAGGAGCTGGCAGACATCATAGCGCAGCCACTGGCGAAGATATTTGAGAATTCGTGGCACTCAGGCACAGTACCTGAGATTGGAAGAGGGCCAAAGTGGTGCCCATCTTCAAGAAAGAGAGAAAAGAAGACCCAGGAAACTACATGCCAATCAGTTTAACCTCAGTCCCTGGAAAGATTTTGGAAAAAAATATCAAAAGAAACCATTCTTGACAGGCTAACAGAAGGCAACATTCTGAGGGATAGCCAGCACGGGTTTGTTGCGGGTAGGTCTTGCTCGACCAATCTCATTTCCTTCTATGACCAGGTGACAAAAGGGAAGAGGTTGATATCATATATTTGGACTTTAAAAAAGCCTTTGACATGGTGTCCCATGATGTCCTCATGGAAAAATTGGGGGAACTGTGGTCTCGACTACTCCACAGTCTGATGGCTGGTGAACCGACTCTGAGGTCAGACTCAGAGAGTGGTAGTTGACAGAACTGAATCAACATGGCACTCAATGACTAGTGGCATCCCCCAAGGCTCTGTTCTTGGACCTGTACTCTTTAATGGTTTCATAAATAATCTGGACACTGGTGTCGAAAGCAGACTGGCTAAATTCACTGACGACACCAAACTTTGGGAAAGAA
>NW_005842194.1:610091-643693 GCF_000455745.1 Alligator sinensis
GATGAAAACCTGATGGCATTCAATATGGAAAAATGCAAGGTTCTCCACCTCAGGAATAAAAACCCACACCACACTTATATGCTCAGCAATGCTACACTCGCTAGCACCATGATCA
Source organism: Alligator sinensis (assembly GCF_000455745.1). Lineage (NCBI taxonomy): Eukaryota > Metazoa > Chordata > Crocodylia > Alligatoridae > Alligator > Alligator sinensis. The sequence goes on from NW_005842194.1 coordinate 610,207, forward strand.
AAAGAGACTTGGGGGTCCTGAATGACCACAAGATGAATATGAATCACCACTGTGATACTGCATCTGGCAAAGCAAACAAAACTCTGGCTTGCATCTATCGATGCATCTCAAGCAAGACCCACAATGTCATCCTCCTGCTGTACTCGGCCTTGGTGAGGCCACAGCTCGAATACTGCATCCAATTCTGGCCTCCACAATTTAGGAAGGACATGGAGAAGCTTGAAAGAGTCCAGAGGAGAGCCACGCACATGATCAGAGGGCAAGAGAACAGGCCGTATGAAGAGAGGCTGCAAACTTTGGGTCTCTTTAGCCTGGAGAAGCACAGGTTCAGGGGTGACGTGGTGGCAGCCTATAAGTACATAAAGGGTGTGCATCAGGTACTGGGGGAATACCTGTTCACCAGAGCACCCCAGGGGATGACAAGGTCCAACAGTCACAAACTCCAGCAAAACCATTTTAGTCTGGACATAAGGAAAAACTTCTTTACTGTCTGAGCCCCCAAGGTCTGGAAGACTCCCCCCAGAGGTGGTACAAGCACCTACTCTGGACACTTTCAAGAAACATTTGGATGTTTATCTTGCTGGAATCCTTTGACCCTAGCTGACTTCCTGCCCCTTGGGCAGGGGGCTGGACCTGATGATCTTACAAGGTCCCTTCCAGCCCTAATGTCTATGAAGTCTGTGAAATCTATGAAATCTCCGGAACAAAACAAAAACATCCAAAATGTTTTGGAAATGTTTCGGAACATTTCAAAAGCGCCCCCTGGGAATAGTCTGGCACAGCCCCACTCAAAGCCCTCCTTTCAAAGAGCCTGGAGGCTGGGGCTGGGTGGGGGATGGAGCCAGGCAGGGCAGCTATGGGGGATTCTCCTGTCGCTCCCCCCACCTGCAGAGAGGCAGGGACAGCTAGAGGAGCTGCAGCCGCCCAGCTTTGTCCGCCTCTCCCTGGCCAATCCAAATCTCCAAATCTCTCTGAATCTTTTCCAAATCAATTTGGAGGCTTCAGATTTAATTTGAATCTTTTACTTTCTGAGAGCTAGGGCTGCTGGGGTTGAGCAGTGCCAGGCTCCGGCTGACTACTAGAGCTGCCCCAGCTCCCAGATAGTGCACAGCATCCTGCCGAGCTGTGCTACACCTACGTGATGTGACAATTGCTGCATGGGTTCCAAGCAGAGGGAAGGTGGGGGTGATCCCTGCTGCCCCCCACTGCCCCGTGCTGCATAGGGCGGCTCTGCCATGAGCCCTCAGAGGCCCCCATCACCGGTGCTGCAGCCGGTGAGTGCAGGGCTTTTTTTTTCTTTCTTTCTATGTGTGGGGTGGCTAGGGCTGGGCGGGGGATGGGGCAGGGCAAAGCAGCCATGGGGGCTTCTCCCGTGGCTCCCCCTGCCCAGGGAGAGCCAGGCACAGATGGAGGAGCCATGGGAGAACCTGCAGCCGCCCAGCTGTGCTTGCCTCTCCCTGGTCGATCCTAATCTCTGAATCAGCATTGAAACTCCAAAACAGATTTGGCTGAATTGAAACAGAACAGTGATCCAAAACACCAAAATGAATCGCTATCATCTGAAATGGCCAAATCCAAAATGAAACACAGCCATTTTGCACAGCCCTAATTTGAAGAATGTAGCAGTAGGTATTGCTATTGATTGTGACCCTGATCCATGAAGTGAACAAGGAGTGGTTCTAGGCAATTGAAAAACAGAATAAGTAATATTTTGCCAGAGGATGGTTGAGTAAGGAATTTTTGGGGTGTATGTTTCCATTGCATGCTCTGCCATTTGCTCTTGGGATCATAATGGTGGGCCCAGGTCTCATCCCTGGTGATGATGGACAAGAAAAACTCTTCATCTTTGTCCCATGCACATTGCAGAAGCTGTGTACACACTTTCACATATTGTTTATGCAAATCCATCCATTGCTATGGCACCCAATGGGTGCATACTTTCTGGTAATTCAGGTGATCATGCAAAATGGCATAGATACTGCCATACAAGGTTATTTGAGTAAATGTGATAAATGTAGGTTGAATAGAAGCTTAAGCCAATATGCAAAATGCAGGTCTGTAAAAATGCAAATGCATAGCCGGGAAAATCAGAGTGGATAGGAGTTAATACGTGTAAGACAGGTAGGGTAGGGGGAAACAAAAGAAGGGAATGTCGACAGGTGATAAAATGTAGCTGGTAAAAAGTACAGAAATTACCTGGGGTTATCAGAGGATGGCTATTGCCAGCACTTACACCTAGCTCCACCACTAGTTCAGGAATGCTCACATCCCTATTCACACACACAGTCACATCAGCCTGGGCAGCATTGTCCTCCATTGTAGCTGTGTTGAGGCATCCTGCCTGTGGTTTATCTACTATAGATGTGTAGCTGTTCTTTATCTTCTTCACCTCCTCAAAGACTGTTCATTGAGCCATACAGTTCTCACCATATTGTGGCACAATCCTACAGTGAATTTCACTAGGCGGCACACCCTTGACCCACAAAAAATGAATGACAGAACACTGTTCTTTTTTGGTGCATACTAACAGTTGTGCAGCCATGTTATTTACATGCTCAATACCATCACACGTGTGTTCTGCATGAAATAATAGGGCTGTTTGACAACATTGCCATCAGTGTTCCCCACTGCTGTGTAGTTCCATTCTTTGCCACAGAAATACAGTGTGGGCAGCCATTTTGCTGTTAGTTTCTGAAACACCCTTGTATTTTCTCTCTGAACTTAATGAGTTATGAAATATTTTTTTTGTCATCTCCATGAGTCTCACTCCTTTCCACTATTCTGATGAAGAAAGTGTGACTGTTGAATGAAAGCCCATTTTATTTTTAGTTAGTCCAATAAAAAGAATTGCTAGTAACTATTCCTTTCCCTTTGTATTCTAAATGATGGTAAAGACTGTTCTAATCCAGGTGCAACTTACAATTGCCTTGTACAGCATTAATGAATATTTATTATTTGATAAATTTGAGTGCGCCCTCTACAGTTCAAGGCACAAACACAGAAATATGGTTTTAGAAGCTTATATTCCAAAAATTGTACACCTCCCAATATGGTTGAAACAATATAGCTGAAAATTAAGATAAAGCAAGTTGACCAACAAAGCAATCATGGGTAAAGTTTTAAGTTTTACCTTTTTTTATTTTATTGCCTATTTTAGTATAGTGTTAGGCAGTATTGCCAAATAAATGGGACATACCTACTTGACGCAGCATGAAGGACAAGAAGATGCACAAACTTCTCATTTGTACTCCAATATCAGGTTTAATTTTAAAAAGAAAGAGAGTTGGAGTGTGTTTCTCTGACAAAGATGGCTGCAGGGAAACAGGAGAGGGAAGATGAATGCTGTAATGTCTTCCTGGTTTTGCAGAGACCCTGAAACAATGGCTGTGAGATTGCAATTGCTGTATTCATCTCAAATGCCAGCTCAGTCCCTAGTGATGATATTCTGAATGTCAGCAGCATTAATGTCTTCATTGCTTATCAATGCATGGAAGAAAAAAGAGGAAGTACCATATTATGAAGATCTATACAGAATTTCTAAAGGTGTGAAACATAGTCCCCTGTGGAGGGATGAAGGAACAGCAAAGGAGAAAGTTATGTAGCAAAGATAAAGATAAAGATGAGGGACTTGTCTGTTTAGATTATTATCAGGAAGTTATGTTGATGTCATATAAATATGAATTGATATTTATCTTGGTGTGTCCCTCAACATGCATGCTCTGGTATGGAATAAAATAGCCTTTTCTTGCTTTATTCCTTTTTGCAAGTGAATTAATTGAAATAAGGGTCACACCAGGATAATTACTTAATCCTTATGCCAGTATACCCCATCCCTAAGATGAATAGGACTTTAACAGTGGGTAGCAGTTGGAGAGGATCACAATTATTTTAATTTTCCACTAGCTTAAAAAAAACAGATATAATTATTCTTGGTGTAAGATATTGCACTTTAATTGTATATAAGTGCATATAAATACACTCTATTATGCAAGGCATAGGTAGCAAAGATACAAGCCAGATCTGGCCCATGGAGCCCTATCAGCTGGCATGCAGTGCTGCTCATTGGTGTTTGAGTGGATCCACATGCAAAAATAGTGCATCCTGGATGAGCCTTGTGCATGACATGCAGAGCTGGAGTGGACATGCCCCATGTGCAGCATATGGAGCCACTCTGGGATGCACGCTACATGCAGTGCCTGCTCCAAGATGCTCACTGCATGCAGTACCCACTCCAGGCAGCCTGAGATGCAAACTGAATGTAGTGCCTGCACTAGGCCAGCCTTACACACTGGATCTAGCATATGGTACCAATCTACAGGCCCAGTCTGGCTCATTGACTGCCCCCACATGATTACACTCCTTATGTAAGGTGTATTTTAAATAGTTTCATGTCAAGTATTTCTGAAAACAAATTTAAATACATTTGGCATTTTTTTAAGTTCCCAAACTTTTACCCCAAAGTAAACATTTCCCTCGCTCCTGCTACTGGGACTATTTTTCTCATCTGAGCAGGGGTTATAGTTAAGAAAATATGTTTTGTAGAATAGTTTCTCTTGCCCAGCTATGAATTTCCATGCAGCTTTAAAAAATATATATAATCAGCTAAGACAGGGCTGCTCAACCTCCGGCCCATTGGCCAAATCCAGCCCACGGAGCCATGGCATCTGGCCAGTGGGGAAGTCCATGGGTTAGAAAATTTGGCAGTGGGGGAGCAGTGGAAGCTCCATGTAGTTAGCTGCAGCCCCACCTGGAGTCAGTGCTGCGCAGTGGGATCAGGGTCAGGCCTGCCCCCCACACATCCAGACTGGGTCAGGCTGTTCCTCTTGCTCCCCCTCCAAGCCCTCCGCTGCTGCCCCAGATGTCTAGATCAGGGCTGAGGCACTCTGCCTTCACCCTCTATGTGTCCCACTTGGGGCCACTCCACCCTTCCCTGCCCCTCTGAGTGTCTGGATCAGGGGTGGGCTACTCCACATCCCCTCCTCCCCCCATGCCTGGATAGGGGTCACTCCACCCCCCATCCCCTGGCAGACAGATCAAGATCAGGTTGTGTATCCCTCCTGCAGCTGGATCTGGCCCACAGACAGACCTCACACTGCCCATCCAGCCTGCAGGGTGATAAGGTTGGACACACGTTAGGTAAGACAAATACTATTAAAATCCAAATGTTCTCACTGACCTCTGAACAAATTCTCTATTATCAGCTCATCAGTGAAGTTCACTTGTTTGCTTTCACTCTCCTCTGCCATGGAACACAAATATCAAAAGCTGAATTTGAAACATCATTAGATCACTTACAGTGAGAAATGCTTGTGTCAGTTACCAAAGGCTGGTTCAAAACTAATGTTTTTCTCATTGTCTCATTGTTGTTGCCTTTATTCTAGGTTTATGACCGATGCAGCTCGACGTGAGCAGGAATCTCTGAAGAAGAAGATTCAGCCTAAACTCTCTTTGACTTTGTCAAGCTCTGTCTCTCGTGGGAACGTGTCTACTCCACCTCGCCACAGCAGTGGAAGCCTTACTCCTCCAGTCACTCCTCCCATCACACCCTCCTCCTCATTTCGCAGTAGTACACCTACAGGTAAGGAGATATAATTTAATTTAACCCAAAATGCTAGTTTTGCTGGACAATATTGGCAAGATACTCTGTCATCAGTAGTTAGGACTTTTTCTTTTTTTTTTAATGTAAGGCATTTGGGGTTCTTTGCCTGCTAGTTCTTGATGTTTCAGGATGTGCTAGGTCACATCTTCAAACTCTTCTTCACATCTGGAAAATTTAGGTGTTCTTAAAATGAAAGCTTTGATTTTCATGTGGCCAAAGAAACTGACATTTACAGAAACAGCAAATATGGCAAGATGTATTGCACCAGTTTGCTCACGTCCTGCAACTATATCATTTTAAATTTCTTTTAAGATGTAAATTAAAACTGTAAATGTAATGTCATCTCTTGACTACTTAGTGGACTTGACTCTCCCAAGAATGTTCAACTCTCTAGCAGTGTAACATGCAAGTAGAAAGCCCATGCAGAAATGGGAGTTTGGGGATGGGTATGAAACACATTAGGGCTAGGGACAGACATTACACATAAACCAGTTTAAGTGATCAGAAACTGGTTTAAATGTGTAACAGAACGTAAGTTCAGTGCACATAAACCAGTTTCAAGATGGCTGAAACTGGTTTAAGATAAACCTGGTTGAATGTAGTATCAGACTTAACTGATTTGGGTCAAACCGGTTTATGCAACGTCTGTCCCAGACCCCTTCCTTGTTTAAATTAAACCAGAGTCCCCCAGCATCCCAGATGCTTTGCAGCCCTGGGCTGCGCTCTCTGCTCCAGAGAATAGGCCCTGTCCCTCTCTGCCCTAGCCAGAGCTCTGGGGGAGACTGCAGGCACACCAGGGTGTTCCTGCCTTCCCTCGCTGCTAAAGCACGGATTCCCCACTCCCTCCTTCCCATCTCCCACATTATGGACCCCAGCCCCATGGACCCTAGACATGTGGTATGCTAGCTAATGCTGAAGGGTGTCTCTGTGTCTCCAATTTCACTGGGTCAGGACAAAGGCAGACAGGACAAAAGCAGACAGAACAGTGTTTGCTTAGGGCTTTTTGGAGCTAATCAACAGGTCAGCTGGTAAAGTCCCTCCATTCCTTCCTTGGAAAAAGCTGTTTAAGAAGAGCTTAAACTAATGAGAGTGGCTTTTGTTTTGTTGATGGACTGATAAACACTGTATTATCAGCCCCCTGCTGGTTTGCTGTCCTGTCAGGTTTGCAGACAGTATGAAGAAGCAGGGAGAGGGAGATTGAAAAGTTCAGCATCATCAACAGATGCATGCACTTCACACACCACTTGCCTGAGAGTGCTAGCCTGGGGCTGGGGGCTGGCAACACTCCTGCCCCTTGAGCAACGAGTGGGAAAAAGCCTAGGACTGTGCAGGCTAGGATGGGGGTGTACCCCTCCCTAATCAGAGTGTCATGCTGGGGCCTGGCTATACCCCCCCACATTGTAGAAGGGAAGGGGGGGTGCTGTAGCACCCCCCAGCTTGTAGCCTGAGCCACTACAGGCATGTGCCTGCATTTCTTCAGTCCAGAGGGAATGTCTGTGTGATTGCAAACCAGTTCAACCAAGGCAGGTTAGACTAATCTGCAAAGATTAAATCAATTCAGTCTCAGGCTTTTTGAATGTTTGTCCCTAGCCTAGAAGGAAGTCCCATCCAATTGTGGGGTTGCAGCTGTTCAGTTAAGACCACAAATGTGAACAGCACAGCTTGGGATGGATTGTGGCCGGGATGCCTAAAGATGAGCCAATTCTACCCTCTCCCACATTTTGAATCCTTGTGAAATTATGTGGCCCTAACTGCAAATGAGGAGAAAATTAAGTTGGATATCAAATTCAAGATACAGCTGATAGAAAGGAGCTGAATCTATCCATGTGTATGCCAGAGACTGCCGTGTAGTGTAAAGCTAGCAGTTTTAAAGGAACAGCAACATAAATTTTTTGCGTGTAGAGTTCCATGCTGCTATGGCTAAACTGCTACACGTGCTAGCTCATTTGGAATCTATGTAGCATGCTGTAGTTTGCTGTGTTGGTTTGCCCTGTAATTGCTTGAGAACCTGGGCAGATCAAAGATGCAAGGTTTTCTTGCATGGGGACCAGCAAGGTTATTCAACTTCCTTCCAAATATGGAGGGGGGGAAATTAGCAATAAAACAAGGAAGAAAATAAGTGTGATATTAGAGCCAATTTTTCTTCTGTTTTTTCCCCTTCCTTCAAAAGCACGCTCCAAAGGGAATAAACATTCTTATAGATAGCTTTTCAAATTCTAGTCATGTATACATATTTATATACAATAGATATACGTATTATTTTGCACTGATTGAAAGCTGGAAATTGCAAGACTCACTGGTTCAGATCCTTAGCTGATATAAATCACTGAGGCTAAGGTAACTTTTACTGGATAGGAATCTGCCTACTGATTGTGGAAATGCTTCAAAATAAGTGCAGGAGAAATATTTTAGGAACTTTGCCCAATAATCTAAAGGAGAAATCAGAACTGTTGGAATCTTCCACAAAGACCTTAATGCCTTCATATAGAAGTATATTTAATGCCATTTTACAAATATAGACCCAATACAGTAATCTTACTAAAGAAAAATAACATGAACACCCTTTGCTTGATAAACTGCTATGTAATGTGTTTTCCATAAATTGTTTAATGTTTTGGTATTAATGATTAAATGGAAAAGTTGTAGATGTCTATGACATTTATGTCTGGGGAGCTGTGAAATGAATAGATTGTTTAGTGAATGTCCCCAGATATGCAAAAATAAAACACGTATGGTCAAACTAAATGTTCTTTTAGGACATGAGAAAATGAATATTTCAGAATTAAGTGTTTGTTTATAATTATTTTGTAAAGGATAGTTGGAAGAAACTGAATCATTTCCTTTGCTACAGATGTCAAGGAATCATTTTGACAACTTGCTGCTTTTTTTTTAACAGATCCCCACAGAAAAGGCTAATTTATGATGTGGTCAGGCAGTATAACTTAGTGTGTCTGTCAAGAGCACTGGTTAACTATCTACTGTTTGAAGTACATTCCATGAAACATTAAAAATTAAAAAGGAAGCTAGTTTCTGTCTACCAAAATACTTTCCTATTTTGATTTTATATATTTTTCAAACACTTTAAGTTATTTAGAATGTTGTTTTACCTGTAGTTAGAGGGATCAGCTTGTTTTGGCTAACTAACTTGGTTTCTGGGAGTTCTACTTGCCAGGTTATAAATAATACCAGGTTCCACATTCTGAATTCTCTGTTCCAAGTTCCACATCCAAACTGCGTTCCAAGGTCAGAATTTGTAATAGGCTGGTAGCAAAATTCATATATAAAACAGATATTCTTTCTTAAAGAACTTTACTATATGAACTCTCGACTGAGTTACAACAGCCTTACCCCAGAAATTTCAGTGTTCTCATCTCTAAAAACTTTTCTGGACCTAAAATAAATGTTGAGGATTTTTTTTTATTAGTATTTAACTACTTTTCCATCTTTTGATATAGGCCACATGAGTTTTTACACATATAGTGTAGTGGGTCGGTATACATATTTTTTTAGAAGAGCAATTAAGGAAAATACAAAAGAAATCTGTCTCTAGAAGTCATTGAGAAGGGTTACATCATGTCAAGGGATGTTCAGTGTCCTCTTTCATACCTGTTGCTCCCTTCCAGTTGATGGGGGGCGGGGGGGGGGAAAGAGGGTGAATGATGAATGAATGCTAAAATAATATTTTCCCTTCAAAGAACACTACCATGGATTGCTGTCGTCCTTACCTCTATTTTAAGATCTTCTGAATGGGCCAGGAACCTGCTTTCCTACTGCAGCCAGATCTGCCGAAAGCTATGCAGGTAGAATCTCATAAAGCCAGGAATGGTAGACAGGAAACTTCAAGTGTTCCTTAGTAAGCATGGTGTAGGGATTGCATATGTTGTAGCAACCATTTGCTAGGGAATCCTTAATGCTTCTCTAGCTACATTTTTAATGCTTAAGAATAATGGGACAATGTTTCAAAACCATGAAGAACTGCTATGCAACAGGCCTTCAGGAGAATTGAAAAATAATTTCCCTTACTTATTGGTCTGGATCTACAAAATAACCAAGTGCCTGAATCACCCTTGGGAACCCTCACTTAAACACACTAGTGAAAATTTGTTCCAGAAGGGAAAATAGTGTAACTGAAACCTCTTCAGTAAAAATATAAAGATAAAATCCCCTGATCCCCTCTTTGCCCTCTCTTCTAGGGCTTCAGAATGACAATAGGCATTGCAACATGCCAAGAAAGATTAACAAATCTAGTCTACAGAACACCCAAATGGGTGGCAAATTCCAAAATCAAAAACTCAACATAGCCTGAAGGTTGCTCCCCCTCTGGACCACAAACTCAAGGTTGTAGAGAACAGCAGAGGCTGGCAGCCCTTCAAGTAATTAGATCCAAGTTAAGTAGGGCTTTTCAGGTGTAAAGATCCAGATCTTGCATTGTACCCAGGAATTTATGGGCACCCACAACATACTTCTGGTATGACACTTGGCTTCATAGACAGGCCATTCATTTCTGAGTGGTTTCAAGGTGTGGCCCCAGGTATTGTGAATTACATCAATCTAGTCTGAAGGTTATAAGATGTTCTCTGATTTAAAAAAAAAAATCCAAAATTCTCTGATTAAAAACCCCAAATCCATGTTTTTTCCATGATTAAAATGAAATGCCACTATATATATAAGTATCAGTTGAACACAGTGTTTTATTGATACGTTTATAATTTTATTGCAGTTTGGAAGCCTAACAGTGCCTCAATCATTATAATAAAATAAATTCTAAATACCTATATATCTTGGTGTTTGATTTTGTTGGTTTGTTTTTTTTAATCATGGAAAATAAGAGCTCCCTCTGCCCCTTTTGCTCACCAGGACCTGGGTTGGCTGTCCTCCCTGCTGCTTTGTGGCACTGAGCAGCCCTGATATGCTGGTGCCCTGCCCCTGCCCATGTCCTTGCCCCTCACTCCCAACCTGCAGCCCCGCAAGCCTCCCTAACTCCCAACCCACTGCCCCCTGGCCCTGCCCATGCCCCTCACTCCCAACCACTGCCCTCTGGACCTGCCAGTGTCCTGCCATGGCCACCAAGGTAAGCCACAGTGGCTAAAACATGGGGTTGAACGGGGGCAACAGGGGGGGTTGTCCCCCCCCCTGCCACTGAGTGGGCAGGGGGCACCTCACCTTGTCAGCCATGGCAGCGCAGCACTCGCTTCCATGTTGGGTCCTGCCTGCTGGGCCGCACCGGTGGCTTCTGCCTGGAGCTGGTCTGGCCCAGCTGCAGCCCCAGGTCCCACTATGGGCACAGAAATCGGGGGGGGGCACATGCTCCCTCCTGCCACTCAACACGTGACCTGTGCCCTCCAGCTGTGTCGCCTGTGCCTCCCCTGTTCCCTACCTCCATAGACGTACTTGGAGGGAGTTGCAAGAGCCGCTCTCCACCACACTGCCTGGCTGCCACATGCATGTGTGCGCACAAATGCATGTGGCGCCTTCTGCTCCCTGCTCTTCCCAGCCCCAAGCAGCCCCTTGCAGACTGGAACTCTGTCAGTCTGCAAAGGGAAACCTGTGGTATCCTGCGTCTTTCTCCTTTAAAGGAGAAAATCTGCATTTTTCCATGGAAAACAGAAAACCCAGATCCCTAGTCATCTGCCTCCTTTGAGCTTAAAGTTTTCCTCACTAGTTGGCACATCTGTGTCCCAGAATGTTCTTTTCTTTCTTTGGCAGATGGACCCTGTCTGCCTTCTGCACAAAATACCATGCCAACTCCCTCCTTGTTAACATATGTGTAGTCATGTATTCAGCTCCAGGATGCATTTGTCCCCCCTGGATATTTATCTTCAATACTTTCTGCTGTTGAGGTGGCCTCATTGCAGAGTAGCTAGTTCGTTTTCTTCCTCTGGTGGCTGCAGCCTTTGCTAGCTGCTTACTTTCTCAATCCTAGATGTTTCCATATGCATCCTGTCAATTAAATCCTCATGTTCCCAGATGTTTCTAAATTACTGTCATCATTTCCAGAAATGCATACATTTCCGATGGTTATCTCCTAACCAAATACTGACCAGGCTTAATCCTGCTCAGCTTGTGAAATTTGGTAAGAAATAGCCCAAGGTAACATGAGTGTAGAGAATGTTTGTAAAGTTTTATAACAAAAATCTTTGCCAAAGACTATGGACCAAACTTTCTGAAAATGCCGAAGTCTCTAAGTAGACACATACATGTGCTACAAAAGCAGCTGAAATGCATTTTTCTCCTTTTTTTCTCTTCTGCACACCTCCCACTCTTGCAAATGAGATTATTTATGCTAGAAGCATGAATACCCTGCACAAAGGTACATGTAGGCAGTTTCCAGAATGGGACAACCTATATAAATGCTGCATACATAGTAAGTCTTTGAAATGGTTTTCTTGTTGATTCGGTGGGAAGTAGTATGACACAATAGATTTTCTATACCTACCTGTTATTCCCTTAGTGCTGCATGAGCTCTCTCTGTGTAGTCTGCCTTCTGTAGCTAATTTGTTTTCTGCTGAGGAGATATTTCTTTAATTAATAAGTTAATATTTGAATACTCTTCAAACTTTTAAAACATTCTGCTTATTATACTGTTTCCTTCACAGTATTTCCATACTCTGTTATTGGCATTTTTTGCATAATTGATTTAAATTCACTTGTTCAATATTCCCTCAGGATTTATCAGGAAATTTCTGCTTTCATCAGTAATTGAGAATCCATGGAGCTGTAGTAGATATGGCTTATTAATGATAGCAATATGTGGCCTGTTGTTGGAAAGAATTTAATGTTGCACAGATACCAATAATCTCCTTACATAGAATATAAAACACTCAACTATTAAGTCACTAAAACCTACATTACATTCATTTTTAAAAGTCTGATTTAAACCCACAAAGCTAATCCAGTAAGAGTTGTGGATAAAAAATGGGACTGACATATCTTTAATGTACACAATTAATTTTTTTTAAGCATTTTTATGTGTGTGTGTATGGCTTAAGGATGAAATTTCCACCAGTAACTTCCCTACTTTTGGGGGTAAGTCAAAATACTGGCATTGCTTTGACTTTACAGTACTCAGACTAATATTTTTTTATTAACAGTGATGATAATTTACTGGTAAATCATTTTTAAATGAAACAGTATAGTCCCTATTTTAATAGTTAATCTAATACATAGTAATGAGTCTCATTTTTTTGTCCAAAATAAAATAAAGCCACTTTTGTAGGGATGCCAGAAAATCATCTGAGTGCAAGCTTATGATAAATTTGGTACTTTTTACATATAATAAAGATTTTTTTTTTTAAAGAATAACTACAAGCTAAAGCCTGGAGTGAATTTGGTATAGTTATAAAACCTGAAGTGTGGGTTTAAAGCTACCAACTCCCTTTTTAATGACACAGCTAATTCTCTTTTTTTAACAGAAAATTTGAAACATTTCTTAGAAAAACTCTTAGCCTTTCCCTTTACTTTCTATGAAACAGTGACTCTCAGACATGCTTTCCTGTTTGCTCTGATTTTAATAGATTATAATTTACAATATTTATATGGTTTTAACAGGTTTATAAACCTCGCTGCCTTATGTTGTTGAGCAGCTGATGGCTCTGCAGAGGCGGCCAACTTTGGCAGCAGGTAGTAGGGATGCTGTGATTGGCTGCAATGCCTCATATGTCAGTCAAGCACTATATTTGCAAGGGAGCTAGAAAGGTCATATCTTCCTGGGTGGCCATAGATGATCTGAGGTCAGAGAATACAGGTCTTATTTTGACTCTCACCTGTCAGTTACACAGTTGTAGTAAGTCACTGCCTTACTCAGTGACACTTTTGGGTTGTTGCATTGCAAATACACTGTTTGGTTGTATACAAATGTTTTTATTTGTCATGGTAGTTAAAATGAGGGTCTTGAAGTCAAGTGTTTGAAAATCTTTTGCAAAATGTAAAAATGTGAACATCTAGTAATATTTTTAAGCAGTTTTCTATGTACTGTAATATGAGTGTTTAAACTACAGTTCCCCTTACTTGCCCCTAGATATCTAGGCAGCAAGCTATGATGGTACAAGAAATACGCTGAAGATTTTTTCAACAGCAGTATTTTAAGAATGAAATAATTATGATTGAGGTTTTCAAAGCTGTGCTTTGAAATTCTTAGTGTTTTGCTGTCTTTGATACAGAAGTCATAGCATTTGTCTTGGTTTCCCAAAGCATATGAAGAGTTCTTGGTTCTTCACTTAAAACTGTTGTATGAGAGGTAAAATCACTCGTTTTTTAAAAGGGAAGCAGTGGTTTCCATAAGCACATACACTCAAACCCTTGTCTAGAAAATAGTCTTAGAAAACCATTTAAAAATGATTTAGTAGTTCTATAGCATATAGTATCTGGCATTTTATTAATAAATGAAGTGTATTTTTTCAAGTTGAAGCCAAGTCTGCTTGTTGCATTGACGAATAAAACCTTAAAGAAGTTATAGACTTTCAGGCAAAGTGGAGTATTTTGTTCTAATTAAATCTTACACTTATTCTTTGTTAATTATCTCTGGAGGAAACATATGAATTGCTAGGAGATTCCCAACTAGTGTGAGAACAATGCTTTGACGAATAGTTTGTTGTAGCTTTACTTTAAAAAAAAAAAAAAAGAGAGAGAAAGAAAGAGAGAGAGAAGAAAAAAATCACGCCTTGTATAAATGATAGCTAGGAAACTGTTTTATCTTGTTTAGTCAAGTTCAGGACAATTAGTGTAGCCTGGGATTCATACCAATAAACTGGAATATTTTAATTATTGAAATGGATTTCCCCAGCGCTCGACATGCAATTATTGTCAGTGCTTCAACTTTTGAAAGTCACAAGTTGCTTCTTACATCAGCAGAGGTTCCTACTACAGCCAGACTAACTTAAAACCCCTCATGTCCCATGCTTGAGAATAATGCATTTAAACTCCATGTAAGTTTAAATTCAACTTACAGAATTTCTTATTCCTTCTTTCGCTGAAGAAGTCAGGAGTTCTCCTACAAAGGACTCCACTTGTCTCCGTCCTACCAGCTGGTCCTTGAAGGATCTGGCTGCTTCAGGCATGTTACTTTCAAGGGTTCCCCCATGGATAGCTGCTTGCTGAATCCCCACCATGCCCCAAGTATTACATAGTACAAGATGAAGTAGTACATGGTAATGCAGGTACATGCTATATTCATTCATACTGCTTCCTTCATTCTGGTTCATGGAAGAATCCCCAGGAAGCCAAACTGCTCCTCTAACCATTTTTACTTCTCATTTTGCTTTTTAAAAAATTACAACAAGTACCTTGTCTGTTGTTAAGTCAACACACACAACAATAATCTATCTTTGATAACTTGCATAGAAATGGAATTATAAAAGTGCTGAAGGAAACAAGAGGAATATGCTCCATTGATACAATTCAACTTGTAATTGTGTCTTGCTGAGCTTTTGTATTTAAAAAAATGCATTGGTTTTGTCTTTTCTTTGGAAAAATGCACTGCATTTGAAATATTATCCAAGTCTATCCCAACCATGCAGTTGGTTCAGTAAAAGATACCCCACCCCCAACAAAAAAAACCTTGCCTCTTACACATTTCCTGGACCATCCTGGCTACAACAGGATTCCAACACTATTCCAAACTCTTTCTTCATAAGAATTGCAGCAGTTAACATTTTAATGTATTTTCCATATGTTGTACTTTTAACAATGAAGTAATCTTATGGCTCGGCCAGCTGTCATGCACAATACCATACCAGCACATTAGGGAAAATGCTGCTTAAAATTAGGGTCATGAATAAACTGGTTTGGGGTTTAAGGCAGATGTAATTGTAAAATTATGATAGGTTCCTTTTAAAGCAAATTTGAGGATTCGGTGAGGAAAGATAAGTGCCCATGGCTCTTTTGAAGTGTGGACTACTTCTCAGTAGGAACATATTTTGTGTTTTGGTAATTATATAACCAAAACCTAAGTCTGTTAGATCTCATCCCTCAGGCAGCTCTGATGACAGAGAGCTTCCTAACTCCACCTAAGGTAATTGGATTTGCTCAGTACTGAATCAGAGGGAAGAATGTAAACTGTTGGTTCCCCAACCCACCCGAGTTTTTTAAGTGAGCTAAATAATAATGAGTGACAGAATTTTAAAAAGAAGTGATAGCCAAGGTTTTAACATTTTCAAATTAAGCTCCTATGTCCTAGTGCATTGGGGCAAAGTATTAAGAACCTCGCAGGATCAAGCTGCACAGGTAAAGACACCCAGCTTTAGCTGGGGTTGGAGTGTTGTTGTAGTACATATGTTAGTCTACAAAATGTTCAAGAGGCAAGGCTTTTTAGTGATATCTTATATTTGACCAACTGTATAGCTGAGTCCCTTTCCTTCCCCTTTCCATTTCCCTTCCTCCTGCTTGAGATGGAAGATAGACTGGGGAATCGGCTGGTGTAGTGACCACCCTGTATACGTAGTTAAGTCCCTGGACTGAGTTAGGTGGTCAAGCTGTTTTCAGAGATGGTGTGGAGGACACCACAACTAATTGTCTTGGAGAACCAAGGTCAGCTCTTTAGTACAGGAGCACTGGACTCTTTAGTACAAGGATGGAGATTCCACCACTTCTCTAGGAAATCCGTTCTAGTGCTTCACCACCCACCTAGTGAGAATGTTCTTCTTAATACTCAACCTAAACTTCCCTTGCTGCAACTTGAGACCATTATTCCATGTTCTGTCATCTGCCACCACTGAGAACAGTCTAGCTCCATCCTCTTTGGAACCCCTGCCCCTTCCAGTAGTTAAAGGCTGGAATCAGCCCTGCCCCTTCCAGTAGTTAAAGGCTGTTATCAAATCCCCCCAGAGTCTTTTTTTTTCTGAAAACTAAATAAGCCCAGTACCCTCAGCCTCTCCTCATAAGTCATCTGCCCCAGGACCCTAACCATTTTCATTGCCCTCCACTGGACTCTCTCCAACTTATCCACATCCTTTCTGTAGGGGGGCAAAACTGGACAGTACTCCCTATGTGCTTCACCAGTGTGGAATAGAGGGGAAGAATCACTTTCCTTGATCAGCTGGCAAGGCTCCTACTAATGCAGCCCAGTATGTTGTTCACCTTCTTGGCAACAAGGGTACACTGTTGGCTCATATTCAGGCTATTGTCCACTGTAACCCCCAGGGTCTTTTCTGCAGAGCTGCTGCTTAGCCAGTTGTTCCCAAGCCTGTAGCAGTGCATGGGATTCTTCCATCCTAAGAGCAGGGTTTTGTACTTGTCCTTATAACCTCATAAGATTTCTTTTGGCCTAATCCTCCAATTTGTCTATGTCACTCTGATTCCTAGCCCTTCCCTCCAGTGTATGTACTACTCCCCCCCAGCTTGTTGTCATCTGTGAACTTGCTGAGGGTGCAGTCCATCCCATCTTCCAGATTGTTAATAAAGATAATGAACAAAACCAGCACCAGGACCAACCCCTGGGGCATTCCGCTTGATACCAGCTACTAACTAGACCTCAAGCCTAACTACCCACTGAGCCCAATGATCCAGCCAGTTTTCTCTCCACCTTATAATCCATTCACCTAATTCATACTTACTTAGCTTGCTTGCAAGAATCTTGTGGGAGACAGTATCAAAAGCCTTGCTAAAATCAAGGTATATCACATTTACTGCTTTCCCCATATCCACAAAGCCAGTCCTCTCATCATAGAAGGCAATCAGGTTGGTCAGGCATGACTTGCCCTTGGTGAATGCATGCTGACTGTTTGTGATCACTTTCTTCCCATCCAAGCACTTAGAAACTGATTCCTTGAGGACCTGATCCTCGTTCTTCCCCTATAGGTACTGTATTTGCCCTTTTCCAGTTTTCTATGACCTCCCTCTATTGCCATGAGTTTTCAAAGATAATGGCCAGCGGCTCTGCAGTCCCATCAGCCAACTCCGTCAGCACCCTCAGATGCATTGTGTTCAGTCCCATGAACCTTGTACATGTCCAGGTTTTTAAATAGTCCCTAACCTGTTCTTTCACCCCTGAGAACTGGTCACCTTCTCCCCAAACTGTGCTCCCCAGTGCAGTTGTTTGGGAGCTGATCTTGCCTGCGAAGACCAAGGTAAAAAAGACATTCAGCCTTTTCCTCCTCATCTGTGACTAGGTTGCCTCCCCCATTCAGTAAGGGACCCACACTTTCTCTGACCTCCCTCTTGTCACGAACATACTTGTAAAAACCCTTCTTATTACGTTTCATGTCCCTTGCTACCTACAACTCCAACTGCACTTTGGCCTTCCTGATTTCATCCCTGCAGGACCAAGCCATATTCTTATACTCCTCCCTAGCTGTTTGCCCATGTTTCCACTTCTTGTAAGCTTCCATTTTGTGTTTTGAGTTCACCAAAGAGTTCTCTGCTAAACCAAGCTGGTCACCTGCCATATTTGCTATTCTTCCTGCACATCAGGATGGTTTGTTCCTGTGCCCTCAGTAAGGTTCTTTAAAATATAACCAGTTTTCCTGGGCTCCTTTTCCCCTCAGACCGGCCTCTCAGGGGATCCTGCCCATCAGTTCCCTGAGTGAGTCAGCCTGCTTTTCTGAAGTCCAGGGGCAATATTCCTTTTCCTTTTATTCTTTTATTAAAATCCAAAGTCATCTTGTGGTTGCTCCTGCCCAAATTGCCATCCACTTCTACATTCTCCACCAATTCTTCCCTGTCTGTGAGCATCAGGTCAAGAAGAGCGTGCCCCTAGTTGGTCTCTGCAACACTTGCACCAGAAAGTTGTCTCCAGCACTCTCCAAAAACTTCCTAGATTGCCTGTGCACTGCTGTCTTGCCCTCCCAGCAGATGTCAGGGTGATTGAAGTCCCCCATGAAAATTAGGGCCTGTGATCTGGAAACTTCTAGTTGCCTGAAGAAAGCCCCATCTATCTCATCCTACTGGTCTGGTGGTCTACAGCAGACACTCACCACAACATCACCCTTGTTTCTTATGTTGCCCCTACAATTCAGTGTGTATATGAGGCCATTGGGCGAGACTATGTGGAGATTTGGATTGAGGTGCCATCAGTATGTTGCTGACATCCAGTTCTACCTTCCTTTCTGATTCAGACCCCACAGTCTCAGTTCCTTTCCAATGCCTAGCTGCAGTTGTGGATTGGATGTAGGTGAACCAACTGAAATTGAATCCAGGCAAGATAGGTGATGATGGTGGGCAGACTGCTTGATTTGGGGGAGACTGAGACACCTGTCATTGATGGGGTTCAGCCTCTCCTTGTCACTAAGGGTCACAGCCTTGGAAAGTTTCTGGACCCTCTGTTCCTGGGTCCTTCAGAGCTGTACTGCTAACCAGTGCATCCACAGGTGGTGGATAGTGGAATGACCTTCAGGGAAGGTTAGCCATGAAATAAGCAGGGGTAACTCTGATAAAATAACCAGTTGTGGACCAACCAGTGGCAGCACCACCAGGATATGGTGAGGACAGCAGACAGCAATGGTTTCCCTCCTAAAAAAATACAGATATTATTTGACAGTGCTGTGACATGAAGAATACAGGTCACCACTATAATAAGACTGCCCAGCCCCCAGCCATGGGTCTGCAAGTCCTCGATGGCAGAGCAGGCAGAAGAAGATATTCTTGGGAACAGTGCTTCCCAAACTTTTCCTCAGCATGATCCCATTTCCTCAGCATGGTCCCTCATTCTCAACCCACAGCCTCCCACTCCCAAGATCTCATCCGCTGATGTTGCGACCCCATTTTGGGTTGCAACCTACAGTTTGGGAACTGCTGTATTAGAGTCTCAGTGGCTGCAACAGCAGATGAAAGCTGTGGCAGAATGAGATCCCCAGTTGTCTTGGTCTCCTTGCCATTGGATCAAGGTCCCATCCTGTTAAGAGCCATGCGGAAGCTGATGTGCAGCAGCTTCTCTATGATAAAAGAAGTCATGCACAGGCATCTTCCACAAAAACAGCTTATAATTAAAACAGTCATGGAAGACAGTCATCCTTGACTACGAGGGATTGCTAAAGAGAAGGAAGGGATCCTCTGCTACACCTAAATCTTCAGGTGGTGGCAGTGGCTAGAATGCCTTTTTTCAGCTGGTGGGAAAGCTCTGACCCTTTCGTTTAGAGACCCTTACGATCAAGCCACCATCATCCATGTTTTCATAACCTTGAGGGTAGACTACTGAAATGCACTCTTTGTAGGGATACCCTTGAAGAATGTCCAGAAGGTACAACTGGGACAGAATGCTGCAGCCCACCTTCTGACCGGGAGCGGGTCACCAGGACTCCAGTGCGATAGAGTTTATGCTGGCTTCTAATAGCTTTCCAGGCACAACTTAAGATTCTGGTTTTGACCTGTAAGGCACTCAGTGATTTGGTCCCTACTTACTCAGGGGACCACCTTCTCCCTTATGCTCTGTTACTATCCCTAAGGTCAGCCAAGAGCCACCTCGTGAAAATAGCATCAATGCACCACGTCTGCTTAGCAAAAATATGTGGGAGGTAGTTTTAAGCCATCACTCCTCATCTCTGGAACTCTCTCTCTGGAGGCCCATCAGAGCCTAAACTTAGACATCTTTCAAGAGCACTGAAAGACCTTTCTGTTTGGCAGGCATTTAGCAAGGCTAGGCCATGATATTGTTTAGTGTAGAGAGGGGTCTCTGATTTATGTTGATATTCTAGTTCCCTTGTAAATTGTTTTGGTTTATTGCCATTCTCCTGTTTTATAAGTTATTCTTTTCTCTTATTGTAACTGTCCTGAGCCTTTCTTGGGAAGGGTGGTATATCAATCAAATAAATACAGGCGACCCTCACCATTCGTGAGGGATCTGTTCTGGAGATCCCCACAAATGGTGAAATCTGCGAATATGGCACTGTGTTCATGAACATCATGAATGCAGCGCCCCTGGGGGCTGGGGGTGGGGGGGGCATGGCTGCGCTGGCAAAAGCAGGAGCCTGGCAGTGGCAGCAGAAGCCCAGTGGCGGCAAGCGTGGAGCTCCTGAGGAGCTCCAGTAAGTGTATTTAAGATGTGGGTTCGGAATTAGCGAATATTTGAAACCATGAATGCCAAACCTGCGAATAGCAAGGGTTTCCTGTACATAAATAAACCAACCATTTTACTATTGATTCAGATAGAAGTTTCTGTTGAAAGCAAATTAATCCAGATGTAAAACCTATGAGCTGGGCTACATTTTGATTAACCTTTAAAATCAGTGCAGGGGGAAAGCATATAGCAGTATGACCCAGCCATGCATAAGATACTTTGCGTATGGAAGATAGGTTCAACATCTGGGGGTGTGAATCATGGCCCTATCAAATTCAAATGGCAAGATGTACATTTATCTCAGTGGGACCACGATTTTACATTGTTGTGTACATGACACAGGACAGTTTTGCCTAAAAGAAGTTCCATGTGGATGTGGGCCTAATTGCCAGACCGGGGTCTAGATACCTACCATATATTAAGTAATGCATAGTTCCTACATGTTTGAACAGCACCTCATGCTTTTGTTCTGAATGACACCTATAGGAACTTTTATAAGAAAAACAATGAATGGGATTTTTGAGGGTCAATTATAAAATTATGGAAAACTTCAGATCTGTATGAATTAACTATGATAGTGCATTTGAATTTAGCTGTCATTGTTGGCTGAATTTGTGGCCAAGTATGAATCATAAGTAAAATGTGTGGTAGTTTCCAGTTTCTACCTTACGTAATAAACCTGCAGCATAGTTTCCAATAACAATACAAAAATAATAAAAAGGCAATTATTTCCTGTCTAAGTTTTTTTAACGCAGGTGTTTTTTGTTCCCTGAAGTAATCGAAATGGAAGTTTTCAAGGCTAGATGTCACACATCCCTGGTTTGTGTAGGAGTCAGGATTCAATCCATAAATTCACTCTTTTCATTAAGATTTCTCTTAATAATCCAGAACAAGGAGTAAAATTCTTTATCATGTCAGTAGAGATTTCAAAAACACTTCTGTTCTTTTTAGCAGTCGAGTTGTTGCCATAGGTCCATCCTGGCTTTATGTGCCAGGAGTGTTTGCACTTTATTATATTCTGCTAACAAATCCCAAGCAAACCAGAAGAGTACACCCCAAAAGAAAAGAAAGAGAAAACAAAATCTAGCCTATAATATCTTTAGAGCAAGGATGGCTTCCCCTTAGTATAGCACCTCATCAACATCATTGGCAATCATTCGCAGTTCAGGATGACTGTCTTCCATGATTATCTTATCTGTGGGTCCAAATATGGCTGATAAGGATGATCTGTGATCAACAGACTCCATTGCAGCTTGGACACATGCTTCCATGTGGGGTGGGTTGCTCTGGGTTCTTGGTTTGGTCTGTGATATGCTGTTTCTGCAACTCCCATTTTTCCATCTCCTGTTGTCATAAGGTTTCAAAATACTGAGATCCTTACTGCTGTAAGGACTCTTCCTCCACTTGGGGTGGCCCTGAGAGAGACTCTCCCACAAGTTATTAATGTTGCATTTTTTCAAGTTGGCCTTGAGGACGTCCTTGAAACACTTTCTCTGCCCTCCTCTTGAGTGTATAACTTGACTGAGCTGAGAGAATAAAACTTGGAGTCAGACATCCAAATGATGTTGCTGGCCCAGCAAAGTTGGTGTCAGATGATCATTGCCTCAAGTGAGCACATACTACAGCTTCATCAGCATACTGGAGCTCGATGATTGAGGTAGTAGTGGTCTTGGTTTTGGCTTGGAGTCAGCTGAGATTAAACAGCTTACCATCCATTCAGCAGTTTAGCTCCATTCTGACTGAAAGCTTGTTGGTGGTCAGATGTAGCCTCATGGTAAGGAATGCTGAGAAGAGTGTTGGAGCAGAGATGAAGCCTTGCTTAACTTTCTTCCTTACCTCAAAGGAATCTGTGATAGATCTGTTATTGAGAAATACTGCTTGCATATTGTCATGAAGCAAGCAAAGAATGGTGACGAATTTTGGTGGGCATACATACTTCAGAAGGATCGTCCACAATACTTCTTGGCTGACAGAGTTGAAAGCTTTCGTGAAAGGTTTATGTTGTTCCTGCAGCTGGTGAGCAATGGAGATCATCTCAGTTGTGTCACTTGATGCCCTAAACCCACAATGAGATTCCAGAAGAAGCTCTTCAGCAACTGGAAGGAGATGGGTCAAGAGGATTCTCATAATGATCTTTCCTGTGGTGGATGTGCGGGCCAGGAGCGGTCCGAGGCCCTCGGGGGCGCGCGGCGGGCTGTGGCCAGCAGCCCTGGCACACGGGTCGGGGAATGCAGGCCGGCGGACTAGAATTAGGCACGGATGCTTAGCGGTTGATTAAAGATTATTTTACTTACACCGTAGATGGTCGTGGTGCAGGCAGGAAAACTTGCTTGAGTTGCAGTTACAGACAGGAAAGAAGAAAAGTGGACAAGAGTTCCTTCCACGCGAACTCTAGCCCAATCCGGTTGAAGGCTCTAAAAATGCGAGCCCGTCGTGTCAACCGAAGAAAACAACTGGGAGAAGAGCTCTGGATACACTCACACGAAGTTTGCTAGGCTCCGTGGAACTTGCGCGCAGGGAAGGGGGTCGTCGAGGGATCGTTCGGCGACGGGGAGAGGCCAGAGGTGGATCAGACCCCTAGCGGAAACCACTCAAGCCTCTTATACGGCTAGCAAGCCAATCGCTAGCCGCCACGTGGGAATAATTTGGAACTGGCCGATAGTGGGACACAAATTTGCATGCGGGTGGCGGGAACTTCTTTGCACCGTGCATTTCTCTCTGCAACTGAGAAATGCACCCTGCAAAGAAAGCTCCAAGTGGCGGGAAATAATTCAGCAGTGCCAAAGCGCACACACACAAAATCACACCCTTGGGTTGTGACAGTGGACAGCAAAATAATCACTTTGTAATTGTCACAGTCAGACGTGTCTCCTTTCTTGAAGACTGTCATGATCATCCTGTGTCCCTGAGGTCATCTGGGATTTCCTCATCATTCCAAATCCTTAAGGTGAGAGCATGGAGTTGTGATGTGAACTTCCCTCCCTCCTGCTTGAAGATTTCAGTGGGGATTCCATCAGCTCCAGATGCCTTGTCATTCTTCATCTGCTTGATGGCTTTCCTTACCTTGTCAAGAATTGGGGGGATTCTGAAATCATCTCTGACTGCTGCTGATGGAGTTGAGAAAACTCCTATCAACAACAGAGTCTCGATTGAAAAGGTCTTCAAAATGTTCTTTCCAATGAGCACTGATGGCTCCCCTTTCCTTGATCAGGTCTCCTCCGTCCTTAGGTCTCAAAGGAGCTGGTCTCTGAGTACTCAGACCATAAATTACTTCAGTGGCACTGAAAAAAACCCATGCACATCATGGCACAGTACCTATAGACAATAAAATCTGAATCATGATTGAGACCTATGGAAGCTACCGCAGTATAATTAAAACTAAAATAGCAGAACCCAAAAGCAAAAGGTTTGAAAATGTCATGAGACCGAACAGTAATGTTCCTCATAGTGTAATCCCCTTACCTTTGAACAGAAAGCTGATTCAGTTATTTCCAAGATTTGGGCCAAATTGCTTTAATCCATCCTCATCCTGCAATTTCTACTAAAGTATTGGAGGTATTGTCAGCTGCACGAAAGTCAGTACAGACAGGTCTAACATGCCAGTAAGCTAAATACCAAGATCCCTTCTCCATACTGTACTCTTTATTCCAAAAAAAAATTGGGCTTTTCAAAGACTTCACTCTAGATGTCAGAACTGCTGTTTCTACCGCTTTATCATCCTCCTGGAATTTTCATTAAATGGTTGGTGTTGAATACGCTGCTGCCCCTCCCAAAGTAGTTCTGCTCACTGTCATCTTGAAATTGGAGAGAGACAGGGAATAAATGTTACTATTCCTGCAGGAAAGTATGTGGTAATGGGGTGGGGGAAGTGGAAAAGGTGGCTTTGTTTAAGAAATGAGAAACAAAGCCAGAATTTCAAGATGGGATGTTGTCATTAGTCATGTGCTGTCCTTATCTTTAGCTTGTAAATGAGTACCTTAATTGTTCTTCACATTACCATATTGCTCTCTCCCTGGAATGCAACAAATAGCCTTTGCTGTACACAAAGAGAAGGAGTTCCTGTATTTTTTTAGTGGTTGAGATGTTGAGTGCATAGAGCCAGAAACACAATTTCAGTTCCAAGTCTTCAAGAGTTGTGTAATTTGGGGGCATAGGGTTGTAAACTTTCTGCTGTGTTCTACTGGTCAACATTTTTTCTAGACAGGTTGACTGCACTCCATAATCTTCAGGGTACATGCTTTCTTCTTGCATTCAGTCAAGAAATATGTGTTTAGGAAATACGTTGGCTGAAGTTTAGTTTTGTCAAAACTAAGTTGCTGTATTGATTTCTTCTTTATCTAGATCCTCTTCTAGGCTTTCCCTTCTTTTATTCTGCTGCCTTCCCTGATACAAGGTCATTTCCCCTTCCTGCCCCAATTTTTCTCAATTGAATAACACATTTCTAAGCAACCTGTTTTCCAGGAAGCTGTGTTCATACTGTTTAGGAGAGTATAAACCTAAAGATCTGGTATGGCAATTCTATAAGAGATTAGAAAAGAACTCTTATCTGAGCCATTTTTCTCAATAACACTAGAATCTATCTGGTCATTGATCACCTTTGGTGTGGTCTTCTACAGTCAGAATATGAAAGGATGTTTTGAGTCAGAAGCCAAAAAGGTGGTTTTGGGAGGACAGCTGAACAGGTCATTCTGGCCTTCACTCCCAAATAACTTACTGAGATATGGAATCACAGGAATGTGTCCACTCAACAGATGTACAGAGTTAGTATTCTGTATTCTCCAGCAATACAGTTAGCACGGCTGATGTTAGAAGAGAGAGTTTCCCACCTACCCTGTAAGACAACTCTAACTGATGCTTTTTCAGGACAGTGTGTCACTCAGTAGTTTTCTGTAGTTTCATTAGTTGACGTTACTGTACCCTCTGTTGGTTTCAAGATTATGAAGTTGTCACGGCCTTCAGAGTATTTTATGTGGTAGACACTTGTTTGAGCTAGCTAGCTCCAGTGCCAATAGCAATGCAGCCACAGTAGCATGGGTTTCAGCACAAGCAGTAAAAGTTCATCATGACACTGGGTACTCCGTGACTGAAGGGTTGCAGCTTTGCTAGAATACAGCTAATTCAGTTGTGTTTAAATCTGCTGGCGTTTCACTCCACAACTATAGTGTAGACAAACCCTTCATCCTTCTCAAAATCATTTACTTCCTGAACCTCATTCCAAGAGGAACCATACAATCCAGCCATAACAAGACTAGATCTCCAATCAGCAGCCCCCAGTCCTCAGTCATGTGTAATGGAGTCTGCTGGAGCATTGCAGTTACCACGCTCCAGCAGTCTTCTATGTCTTGTGTATCAGTGGCCCCACGCTTAAAAATGGCAGCACGAATTGAACTGAAGCTTGTGAAACAAGCTTTATTTGAAGTGCCCCCACCACCATTTTTAAGCATGGGGATGCTGATATGTAAGACACAGCAGCACTTTAATTAGAGTGGCTCTTGGAGCTGCTCTAAAGCACTACCCCCTTTACACCACTAACTAAAGTGCTGCCCCCAAAGCACGTGTAAAAGTGCCCCATGAGATTTCATTGACACAGAAATAGTATCCTTAATCCAAACATTTATTAGGCCTGAATGCATGGGCTTTCCACCCCTCCTACACTCCACTGACCCCGGCTAATTTTATCTCTGGAAGAGAACAAACAGCTTTGCCTCCAGCATACCTTGTTCCCTCTGTGCATCTTAGTCCCTCAGCTTTTCACTGGAATGACCTGGGTCCTTTCTCCTGGGCCACCTGGATCCCAAACTCTGTAAAGCATCTTCAAGGTTTGAGATCTCTTCTGCTCCCATGCTTCAGTCTTGAGAAGAGCAGTCCAATTTTGCATGGATGGAGCTGAACTGTAGGAGTAGCATTCCCCAACAAATAGCTTTATTTTTGTTCCCTTTGGGTCTCTTATTTGGATCTTTTTTTTTCTTTTTTGTATGCGGTTCCTTTAACAACCCCTTTTGATCTGACTGCGTGACAGGTTAACCTGTTACAAGCAAACTCATACAACCTGGGAAGTTTCCCAGGTAGTCAAAGCAATCAGTCCCTGGGCCCTTGCCTCTCTCTTGGATCCCCTGCCTGTTCCCCAGCCATTTCCTATTCAACAATATATTTAATCATTTGGCCCAAGTTTAAAAACTTTACAGTGAAACTGATCTCCTGCATAAAGTTATGCATATTGTTAAAAGCTATCGTAAAACAGACTTAAAACTTGATAGCTGTGCATGTAGGAGAGTAAGGTTTGCATAATAGGAAAGTTATGGCCGAGGCAGAATGCTGATGAGGGGAAATTCAATGAATAAAATACCTATGGTCATTTTTGGCATTATCTTTTTTATCACATCCTTCCCCTTTTCCTTGTTTTTTTCCTCTTTTTTAATCTTTGCTTTTCTGTACACACAATTCTCCTCTAAATCTGTTTTAAGTTAACTGATGGATTATGTGTGGGGTTATGTTATGTTATGTTATACATTCATAGACATTCAGATACTTATTCTCTTCCTGTGAATTAGTCATCTACCAGGAAATAGGGAGCCAAAAGACTATAAGTCTATCTTATTTTGCAGGGCAGGGAAAATGTGGAAGCATTACACCAAACAATTACCAGTACTGTATGTCATTTTCCCTTCTTATCTGTTCTGCCCTGGGGAAGCTGTGTATTTCAGCTTCCTTTTATTTATTTCCTGTTTGGTGTGCTTTCCCCGTTTCTCACTCATAGGATCCTTGTTTTGGTAGAGAAGTAACCCTTCCAACAATAACGTAGCTATGATATGCTATGGTTTCCAACAACAGCCTTTCTTGAAGACAGACTGTTTCTGTAGCAAGTACCAGTTACATGGTAATTAGCTGTATGGGAATTTTCACAGTAACCTCCCCAAGGAGCAGTTTCACCAAAGAGTAACCCTGTTGTCCAGACTATAGAAGCTCAT
Source organism: Alligator sinensis (assembly GCF_000455745.1). Lineage (NCBI taxonomy): Eukaryota > Metazoa > Chordata > Crocodylia > Alligatoridae > Alligator > Alligator sinensis. The sequence goes on from NW_005842194.1 coordinate 637,760, forward strand.
AAAGTCATCACTAGTGGTGATTTTCAAGCTACAAAGCAGCACTAGAAATACTGCCTTTAGTTTTAAAGTACCTTTCAACTGCAGAAACTTTAATGTACTAGATTCCTCTATATATGGCCTGCTGCACAGGTCCTACTTTATGCCACAGTAAAGTATATTTTCTATGGTGTTCATGAATGTGTTTGAAGGTATGTGATATTTGGTTCCGTCCCATTTCCAACAAGACTTCTGCTTCTTTATGCATTAGCTGCATCACTTGTTTCATTCCATTCATGTTTTAATTAACATATTGTTTAGCTTAATTAATATATTGTATTATTTTGTATATTCTTTATTCTCTATGTAGGACTTCAGAATCTTGGCTAGGAGTACTTTTAAATGTACATATCTATACAATAGTTAGTTTGTTTGAGTTTTTAAAATATCCTAAGCAAATCATAGTATTCTAGCTGGATTACACTTTTTTATGGGATCAAAGAAGAAAAACTTAAGTAAAATTAAAAGATGTGTGCATGTTAATTCATTTTAATACTATGGTCTGAAAGTGAGGAACTCACCAACATTCAGCCTTCACAAGAGACATCTGAGGGGAGACCTTATAGCTGCCTATAAGTTTATCAAGGGAGGACAACAGGGAATTGGAGATGTGCTATTTACCAGAACACCGCTAGGAGTAACTAGGAATAATGGGTGCAGACTAGTGGAGAGTAGATTCAGGTTAGACATTAGGAAGAAATTGTTTATAGTAAGGGTGGCCAGAATCTGGAATGGGCTTTCAAGAGAGGTGGTGCTATCACCTAACTTGGAGGTCTTCAAGAGGAGGCTTGATAGACACCTGGCTGGGGTCATATGACCTTGGTCCTCTTTCCTGCCAGGGGCAGGGGGTTGGACACAATGATCTATTGTGGTCCCTTCCGACTCTACAATCTATGAATCTATGAATAAAGACACATCCTCCATTGTACTTCATACAGTTTTCTAAAAGCTCATTTTTTCAGATGTTTATAAACTGTCAATTGCTTTGTGGCAAGCATTCCCACCACGTGACCCGTGGTCCCACAGATCTGAAAATTTGGTGGTGGGGGAGCAGTGGCACTACCTCAAATTTTAGTGGGGCCCTATCCCGGCTTGCAGGACCCAGGAAGGGCAGTGCAAGGCCTCAGGGCCTGATCCTGGCATGCAGGGACAGGATTAAACCAAGTTAGTCCTGGCCCTAAGAATCTAACACCTAATAAAGCACTCAATGCACCTGCATGATTAGTAGGACTACTTGTGTGCCTAAAATTACGCACATACTTAAGTGCTTTGCTGTTCTAGGACCTAATGGTACTTGGACACTTTATGTAGCTTGGTACATGTTTTTAGACCCCTCTAATAAATGCAAAGCACATAGCAATCAGCATAGGTAAGTACTGGGTGCATTATAAGTTTTATAGCCTGTACTGTAAGTGGTTGAATGGCTTTTGTACATCTGTAATGCACGTTTAACCCAATGTTGTAAAACACGTCTTGAATGTATTTTCATAGCTTCATAAACTGTAGCTCATTTGTGTAGGTACCTTTATTTGCAATCCTTTATCTTAAACAGGAATCTGTTTCCTGCTATTGTTCCTTTAAAAATATGACAAGAATAAATTGCCTCCTTGTTATGTGCATCAGGAGAGTCCTTAAGCACAGTAATGGTGCCATGAACTTGTATTTCTAACCTAAGTATGTGGGCCCAACAAGTAAAGAGCCAAAATAGCATTAATTATGAATGTTCTGCATTGTGGTTTTTTGAGTGTAAGTCTCTGGAACAGATGTTCATTTTTTTTTCTCAGCCCCAACTGTTTTTAATATTTTCTCAAATGTTTTGAGAAATATCTTTAAACATTTGCCAGAGTTCAATTAACATCCCATGACTGAAGGTGGAAAATGTCCTACTTTGTTTTTCCTCATATACCTGCTCTTGCTGCCCATTCCACAGCAAGAAAAAGGAAGGATTCCAGCTGGCACTGGTTTTATTACTGTTAAATTAATTTGCAGGATAAGCCTTTGGCAGGAGTGGTCTGTTTGGTTTTATTTATTTATTTATTTACTTACCTTTACATTATTAAAAAAATTGCACTGTAAAACATTGCAGTTTAATTGCAGGAAGCCCATGCTCCCTTTTTTGTAAGTGGTTAATAGCTTGTTTTTGTTTACATGGAGTTGTAGAAATCTTGTTTAAGAATATGTTTAAGGTAGAGATTGTGTTACTTGGTTTATCATGTTTTTCCTGAACAGCATATAAACAGAAGATTGTAAGTTATTGAAAGCCCTTTTCTGTAGAAAAGAGAGCTGGAGGGGGGGGGGAAGTTTATATAAGAATACAGAATAACTTCCCCAAACTATTGGCACACTGTGACCATAAAACTTCAACAGCACATTGTGCAGGGACATGTAACAATTTGCCTTAGCACCTCTACAGGTTTTTGACTGCATTTTCAGAAAGTGCTGTACAAAACACATGCCATGGTGTCAGTTGACTGTTTTTTCCAGAATCAGTTCCTTACATGCATGTTTTTGTGATTAGCTGCTATTTCACAATTAGCTGCAACTGAAGAAATATTGCATGTTTAACAACATGTTGCATACACATCTTGGATTCAACCAGTAACAACAAAAAATACTGGTCATAAAATAATTGGAATTCTCTTGACTGTGTAGATATGTGCATTTTGTTAACTGAATATAGTTGGGTGCATTTCAGTTTTTAACTGCATTGTTCAGATTTGTTAATAAGGATTTGGCAAATAAAATATAAGTAATTGTATTTTATGAATAGACTCACAAGGCAGGGTACAATTCAGGTCATTTTGCTATGCCTCTGTTGCCTCTCCAGGGCTAACAAATGTAAACAAGTATTTTTGACAGGCAGTTAAGTTTATGTGAAACGAAATGATGAACACATTTATGTAAACTTCCTGCTGGGCACCAGTTGGCAGCAAGAAGGTCTGGGTTCACACTTTGGGGTACCCCATAAATTATACCTGTGGCTTAAGCCCTCACCCAGAACTCTGGGAACGCTAAATTTGCTGGGGTATCCCATGTAAACCAAACCCCCTCACAAGCAGTGTAAACACAAAAAAACCCACATTTATTACAGAGGATAAAGACAAAAAAGAAAACACTAATAATTTTTAAATGCTGTTAACAGCAAAGCAAAGTCTATAGGTGGCATCCTCTTAGGGAGGCTTCACCCATGTCCGGGCACTTTGGGGCTTCCAAAAGAATAGTTCCAGGGGCCTGCACCCCTATACCTGCTGTTCAGCAATGGGCTGGGGAGGGGGGCCCACACCAGAGAGTCCTATGAGTTGCATCTTGGGTTCACCGCACTGTGGGGACCTGCTCAAGTGTGTGGGTCCTTCTGCACTGCAAGAGGCTCCATTGCTCCTGGAGGAGTGGTAGAGTGCTGATATTTGCTCGCACAGACAGGCTTTGCTTAAGGTGCATTAAGGTGATATAGGCATATGTCTACACATGGATGCACTAATGCGCATTAACATGGTGTCTATCTATTGATGCACATGGCATTAATGCGCATAAGCACATCTACATGTGTGCTAATGTGACTTAGCTATTCACGGTTTATGGAGGTATCAAATTTAGGCTCACATAGCCTTAAATCGTCATTTTTAAGGCACATTAAAGGAACACGTGTAGACATGCATCCTTAATGTGCCTTAAAAATGGCAATTTTAGGCTAAGCCTGCTTAAAAGAGGCACATGTAGATGCACCCAGCATACACATGCTCCAAAAATTCTGGGCTGGATTACATGGCCTGCTGAAACGGAAACTGCAGGACAAACTCAAAAGGGAGCCAAGCTGATTACTGGCTAAAGCTGGCCCATCCACACAGCGTGGCTGGAGCAAACAACCATCAAAAGAAACAAAGGGGGAAACCAGGCCTAACCTCTAGACCTGGACTGCAGGTAGTTTGGGTCTCACAGCTCCATTGGGAGCAGAAGGTTGCAAGCCTCAGCCCTGGCCCAAAGCTGACAGGATTAGAAACTCCCAGGTTTCAATCAGTTTAAAACTGCCAGGCGGCCAACCCAAGGAATCAATATCCTCCTCCCTAGTCTTAATCCCTTAAAACCTCAGAAAAGGGGGAAGAAAAGGAGAAGAGAAGAGTTCCCAGACACTGGGACAATTCTCCCTCTCTCCCTCCTCTGCGTTTCCCCTTTCACTAGCTGTAAATTCTTTCTCCCTTGGAGGAGACTTCACTCTTCAGCAGCTCCTAGCAAACCTCCCCAAACCAATCTAGCTGGGCTTATATCCCTCAGCATAACATCACCTTGGGCTTTGTCTAGCCATATTCCAGTCTTTCTCTTAACCAATCTGCCTAAAAAGTCTTTACTCCCCCTGGCCAATCAGGTCCAAGGATTTTACATATCTTGCCCAGATACAGGGCCCCAGCTTTCCATGTGCAGAGCACATGGCCAGAACAATAGGGGCCATCTTGTCCACATAAAATACCCTCACAATACATAACAACCAAAAGCACACACACTGCCATATACAATCCAAATTTGTGTGGGTGTTACATTTAATACATATGGCTCCATTTTGCCAGGCATTTATGAGACACCAACTGTACTTCAAATAAAAAATATACCACATATAGAGGCTGCATTTCTTTTTTCACAAAGATCAACACCAAGCCTCAATGATGTTAAATAAACACTAATGGTAAATTTGCTCAGGTGGTAATGCTGTATGATACTGCCCCATGCTCTGATCAGTGACAACTCATACTAGCTCCCTGACCCAGTAAAATATGTCAGTTCGTTACTGTTAAGGTAGACTGGAACCTTACCTCGTCACATATAACATAGGCTAATTGCGTGCTCAGAACTGACAATGTGTTCATGGCCAGATTACCAAAGTGCCTAATTTACTAAAGCATCAGGTGCTTGCAAGTATATATAAATAATACTTAGACAGTAGATAACAGGTCCAAGACATAAACTCACCTGACGGTTATGCTGTGTGTATTATTTGATTTACTGTCCTTCAGAATAGACATAAACAGATGTCCTTTCAATAGGTGAAAACCAAAGATTTCTGAAACCTCTCTGAGAAAGGTTAGCAATTGTTAAAGATTTTGGCTACGTATAGACAGTCACAAAGCCCAAGGATGAATTGATTCAATCTTCACAGGTTAGTCTAGGCTGTGTAGATTGAACTGATAGGCAAGTAAACAGACATTCACTTTTGATTCTGGAAATTCAGCCACAAGCCCACAGTGGCCCAGGCCAGAAGCCAGGGGGTGTTAGAGCACACCTCCCTGCTTAGCTGGAGCAGACAGCTTGGGCCAAAGCTAACCTGCCTACCCTGCAAGGGCGGGGGTTTGCAGGGGGGGGTGCATAACATCCTGGGATGTTGGGGGACTGAGTTAACTTGAACCTGGAGGGGATCTGGGACAGAAGTTAAATAAACCAATTGCACTTAAGTCTGATACTATATCCACGCAATTAATCTTAAACCAGTTTTAGCCATGTTGAAAGTGGTTTATGCACACTGAACTTCTGTTGTGTTATAGATTTGAACTGGTTTCCGATCACTTACGCAGGTTTATGTGTAATTTCTGTCCCTAGCCCTTGTGTCTGTGTGGACTGTTAAATAGGCCCTGATGGCCAAAGTGAAAAAGAGGCGTCAAATTTACTAGCAAATCTTTGTCTAATTTATTTTTTCTCAATTGCTTTGTATATTTTAAATATGAAAAGTGTATTGAAAACATACACATTTTATATTTGAATTCCTGTATCAATGATTACATCAGGACTCTATATATTTTAGAGCAGTAGTCACCAACTAGTTGATGGCGATCGACCAGTTCACAGTTGATCTCAGTCTGCGGGGTGTGGAGCATCCGTGCATGCACACACACACTGAGCACCCCCCCCCCCCCC